>NC_091700.1:62312500-62917833 GCF_041296265.1 Equus caballus
CATTAGGTCTCTTAAACTTATTCACCTTATAACTGAAAGTCCCAGCCCTTTGACCAACATCTTCCCATTTCTTCCGTCCCTTAGCACCTGGAAACCACCGTTCTACTCTCTATTACCAAAAGTTTGACTGTTTTAGATTCCACATAAAAATGAGATGAATCAATATTTTTCTTTCTGTGTCTGGTTATTTCATTTAGCACAATGTCCTCCAGGTTCATCTATGTTGTTGCAATGGGAAGATTTCTTTCCTTTTAAGGCTGATTCATATTCATATATATGTGAATTCATACATACATATATGAATCAGATTCATAGGTGGTCTAGTAGTTAAGATTCAGCACTCTCACCACTGTGATCTGGGTTTGTTTCCTGGTCAAGGAACCACAATCCCATCTGTCTGGTGTCACACTGTGGTGGCTGCATGTTGTTGTGATGCTAAAAGCTATGCCACCGGTATTTCAAATACCAGCGGGGTCACCCATGGCGGACAGGTTTCAACAGAGCTTCCAGACCAAGACAGACCAGGAAGAAAGGACTGGCTACCCATTTCCCAAAGAATTGGCCATGAAAACCCTGTGAAAAGCAGTGGCGCGCTGTCTGATATAGCACTGGAAAGTGAGAGGATGGCGCAAAGAGACCGGGCAGGTCTGCTGGTCACACAGTCACTAGGAGTTGAAACCGACTCCACACACTAACAACTATATCTCACATTTTCTATACACATTCGCCCATCTAAGGACACTTAGGTTGTTTCTATATCTTGACTACTGTGAATAACACTGCAATGAACATGGGAGGACAAATATCTCTTCGAGATAGCGATTTTATTTCCTTTAGACATACACCCAGAAATGGGGTTGCTGGATCACATGACAGTTCTATTTTTAATTTTTGAGGAACCTCCATACTGTTTTCCACAATGGTGATACTAATTTACATTCCCAGCAACAGCGTATAAACCTTCCCTTTCTTCAACAGCCTTACCAACACTTAATATATTTTGACTTTTTGATAATAGCCATCCTAACAGGGCTGATGCGATATCTCATTGTGATTTTCATCTGCGTGTCTCTGCTGTCTATTTAGGTCTTTTGACCATTTTTTGATTAGGTTATTTGTTTTTTTGTTATTAAGTTGTACAAATTTCTTGTATATTTTGGATATTAACCACTTATTGAATATATGTTTTGCAAATATTTTTGCTCATTTCATGGGTTGCTTTTTTCCTTTGTTGTACAGACACTTTTTAGCTTGATGTAGCTCTACTTGTTTATTTTTGCTTTTGCTGCCTGCGCTTTGTTAACAGATCCAAAAATCATTGCCAATATGAAGGAGTTTTCCACCTATATTTTCTTTTAGGAGTTTTAAGGTTTCAGGTCTTACAATTATGTCTTTAATCAATTTTGAGTTGATTTTTGTGTATGGTGTAATAAACAGGTCCAATTTCATTCTTTTACATGTAGATATCCAGTTTTCCCAAAGCCATTTATTAATGAGACTATCCTTTTCCCATTGTGTATTCTTGGCACCTTTGTCAAAAATTAGTTGACAGCATATGTGTGGGTTTATTTATAGGCTCTCTCTTCTATTCCACGGATCTATGTGTCAGTTTTTATCCCAGTATCATATTGTTTTGATTACTATAGCTTTGTAATATAGTTTGAAATCAGGAAGTCTGGTGCCTCCAGTTTTGTTCTTCTTGCTCAAGATTGCTTTGGCTATTTGAGGTCTTTTCTGATTCTATATGAACTTTAAGATTGTTTTTTCTACTTATGTGAAAAATGCCCGTGGAATTTTGGTAGGTATTGCATTGAATCCGTAGATTACTTTGGGTACTATGGACATTTTAACAATATTAATTCTTCCAATCCTTGAGCATGGAGTATCTTTCCATTCACTTGTATTTTCTTCCATTTCTTTCATCAATATTTTATAGTTTTCAGCGTATAGATCTTTCATCTCCTTGGTTAAATTTATTACTAAATATTTTATTGTTTTTGATACTATTGTAAATGAGACTGTTTTCTTAATTCCTCTTTCAGAGATTTCATTGTTATTGTATAGAAATGTAACTGATACTTATTAAAATATTTAATTCTAATGTTCTCTTCTGTTGACTATATTTCTACAGTGGTTAATTCTTTTAGTGTTTCATTTGTATTTACATTTTTGCCTTAAATATTTGGTGATTCTTGATTATCTAATCATATTTATAGATAAGTTTCTACATTGCTCACAGTCTGTAGACAGAAAGTATTTTCTCAGCTAAAAGGAGACTACCTATAATCAGAATGATAAGTTCAGACAGCAGTTCTGCCTCTAGATGATATTTATGACCTTGTGGAGAAAAGAGTCAATATGATAGACCTAAAGTTCTATCCTCAGCTGGCATCTGGGAACTTGGATTTCAGGAGGGTTTCCACTAGCAACTGCTAAAACTGCTTCACTGTGCCTACATTGTTTGTATGAACAAACTGGTTTATTCTGAAAACCTCCTTTTCTTCTGGGAGTCTGCAATATGGTTATGCGCCAGTCGGGGCATGCCTATATGATCAGCTTCCAATAAAAAACCCTGGACTCTGCATCTCTGATGAGCTTCCCTAATTGACAACATTTTACAAGTGTTGTCGTAACTCATTGCCAGGGGATTTAAGTGCATCCTGTTGTGATTCCCCCGGGAAAGGACTCTTGGAAGATGGCACCTGGTTTTCTCTGGAACGTTCATTCCCCGTGCTCCTTTTCCCTTTTTTTTTGTGCTTTATATTCTTTTACTATAATAAACATAGCCATGGGTACAACTACATGATGAGTCCTAGGAATATTCCTAATGAATCACTGAAGCTGAGAGATGTCTTGGGGATTCCTGACACAGAGCCCTAAATCATTCTTGTTCTGATCCATCAATTCAATCAACAAAAGATTGAGTACATGCCCCAGGGAAAATGCTGCATTAGTATTAATTGTAAAAATCTTAAAAAATCTAGTGAGGGCCAGCCCTGTGGCCTAGTGGTTAAGTTTGGTGTGCTCTGCTTTGGCGGCCTGGGTTCAGTTCCCAGGTGTGGACCTATACCACTCTTCAGTGGCCATCCTGTGGCAGCAACCCACATACAAAATAGAGGAAGGTTGGCACAGATGTTAGCTCAGGGCAAATCTTCCTAAAGTAAAAAAACACAAAAAAGTCCAATGGGAGGTTCATATATAAAAATGTAATGATTATTGCACAACATGGTGTATGCTACAATAAGGTTGGGGAAAAATGAGAATGCATTGGTAGTGAATATCTAAAATATACCAGGATATCTGGAAATGCTTTTGGGAAAATGATCCTTGAGCTCAGTTTTGAGTATCTAGATGAAGGCGAGTAGAGAGGAAGTGTCATTTTAGACGTATGCAAAAGGGCAAAATGTGGAAATAGCCTAATTTGTTTAGGTGGGTAAGATATTTCCATGGGGAAAGAGGTGCTGAGTCATGAAAAGTATTGGTAAGCTAAGTATCTAGATTTCACAATGAAAATTTTAGAGGGTCATTGCATTAGTTATTATTGAAACTGTAACAAATTACCACAAACAGTGACTTAAAACAGCACAAACGCATTATCTACAGTTCTGGAGATCAGAAGTCCAACATGGGTTTCATCTGGCTAAAGTCAAGGTATTGGCAGAGCTGTGCTCCTTTCTGGATGTGTATGGGGAGAATCTTTTTACTGGATTTTCCAACCCCAGGAAGTCACTCATATTCCTTGGCTTGTGGCTTCCATCCTTGGTCTTCAAAATCAGCAATGTCCATCTCTCTGATCATTCTTCCATAGTCACCTTTCTCTCTGACTATAACCAGAAAATGTTTTTCGCATTCAGGGACCCATGTGACTGGATTGGTCCACTTGAATAATACAAGCTAATCTTCTCATCTCTTTTCCCATAATTTAATCACATCTACAAAGTCCTTTTTGCCATGCAAGGTAAAATATTGACAGATTTCAAGGATTAGGATATGGACAATCTGGGGAATCATTATTCTGTCTATCACAGTCATTAAAGAATTTTGGTCAGGAGAGTAAAATGTATAATTCTTGCCCTTGTTCAGTATTTTAGAGACACTATTCTCCCATTTACCTTTCTGTGACTCAGTGTGAGAATTCAACCAAAGCAGATTAATATTTACAATCTTTTTATTTAGTTCATCTTCCCAGATTGCTTGAAGAGCTATCTTAAATTTCCCAAATAAATCTGACCACATACTGTTCCACATAATCTGACACAAGCTGGTTTAAATAAAAAGGCAATTTATTGGAGCACAAAACTAAAGAAGTAGACTTGATTTCAGGTACACCTTGACTTAGGGATTAAATTTCATCAAAATGCTTGTTTGATTTCACAGCTTGGCCTCCCCTGTGCTAGTTCAATTCTCAAGCCTTTCCCTGGTGGTGTCAAAAAATCTACAATGACTCCAATAATCAGAAATTTCCAAAATCAAGCCCCATGAATAGTAAAAATCTATTTCCACCAAATTCTCAGAAAAAAAACGCATTTTTCTTCATTGGCTTTAAGCAAGTCACATGATCATATTCTGAACCAATTGCTATGCTCAGGAGTATAGGGTCAAAGTCATAAGCTTCATCACTGAGCTGGTAATAGAGGTCAATCTGAATTACACTTAATTAAAAGGGTAGAAAGGATAAGAGGAGCAGTTTTTCTGGAGGAACATTGGAGCGCAATTATCAGAAAGGAAATTGAATATTTCTTCCCAGTAAAACGATGAACATCTGCTATTCTTTTAGGTCTTGGATGCTTTTGCTCATGTTTAATGTTCCAGTCTATCCTAATCCTCTTCCTCAATTTCATTCTATACTCTAGATATACCAAACTAATTAATGTACTTCTCAAATGAACCACATTCTTTCACAGCTGCATATTTTCTTCTCAATTCACTTTATCTGCAATCCTGATACATCTCTTTCTACTCCATCTGCACAACACACACAACATGCCCTGACTGAAATATATTTTAGTCACATTCAATGCCATATTCTTCTAAGTATTTTGTAAATTCTCTTCTCTCGTCTTTTTTATTCCATAGCATGTATTTTTCGTGCTATGTACTTTTGAGATAATATTCTAACTATATACTAATGTGTGTTTCTCTCCATGAGGATGTGAACAATTTACAAGTAAAACCAACACATGTGGCACTTGATACACTGGAGCTCTTAGAATCATAAATGCCAAATCAATCACACCCCTCTTCCAAACCACAGTTCTGAAAATAAAAGGTGATACAGAAGGCCTGCAGATAGAGATCAGTATGTTACCTTTATTACTGACAAAAGTGGTCAAGAGCTTTTTTGGGGAATGAGAAACAAATAGGCTTGCATGTACTTCGTACTCCCCCAGTCAGGTTTACAGGACAGTCTTTTAGGAAAATGATGATCTACAGAGCAGATACACTTATATAGGATTATGTATTCACAAGTCTGGTGCCTAGAACAACAACAACATCAAATTTTAAAAAAGAAAGGAGAAAGACTGAAGTCCTAGGACTTATAGTCTCTTGGTGGATTAGCTCCATCTAATGCAGCAATAAAGGCCAATGAATATCACTCACCAACCAGATAACTCACTCTTCCACCATGGGGAAAAATAAGTAATGTGTGGGTCAAGATGCTTTTAGAGTGGAGATAACTACATAACAAAAGGAGAGTTGGGGAGAAGCCTTCTCTCCAACATTATGCAGTCCTTAAAATTGACATACTCCGTTGGATGCAGGGGTCAGCAAACTTTTTTTTTTAAGGAACCACATAATAAAAGATTGGGGTTGAGCAGTCCACATGGTCTCTGCTGCAACTACCCAGCTTTGTCTGGGTATCATGAAAGCATTCATAGATAATATTTAAAGAATGAGTGACTGTGTTCCAATAAAAATTTATGTATTAAAACAGGCAGTAAAGTGATGTAAGCATTGTGGCAGAATGAGGTCTTCCCTCAGTTTCTCCCCCCAAGATACAGCGAAAGAGACATTCATAAACCAACAGAGGACATTCACATAACACAATAGACATCTGAGAGATCCACATAGACGTATGTCTAAAGATGGAGATGCTGGACCCCCCCCCCCCAGGAGTCAGTGAAAGGAGGTAAGTAGATCTCCTCTCCCTCCCCCAGTGGCAGTGGGCAGTGATCTAGGGCACAAGAACTCACATGGTGGCCAGCACATAACTCTGAGATGAGAAGGGGGAATAGGCACCTCTCCACGGGAATGCTCTCACTCTCTGAGTTGCCTCCCAGCCTGCAGAACACTCCACACCATGGCAGCTAAGCAATGTCAGGGGCATTCTCTCCCAGCTGAGCAGCCCAGGTGGGCAGACAGTGAGTGCAGAGCAGAAGCATGTAGGAGCTCACACCTGAAAGAAAGTATCTCTCCTCTCTGCCTGGTGCACTAGTTCTGCTGGCTGAGCAGGGGATCCCTGCCAGAGTACCTTCACATACATGTGTAAGGCAGCAGTGGCCAGCTGGCAAACACTGACGGACCCTGTTGGCAAAGCTTCTAATGGACCAGAATAAGTGTCAGGGTTCTCAGTGGGCTCATAAGACACAGCTCCTACACCTCCAGTGGCAGCAGGTGGAACCTGAGGCCAGAAACTAGCACTATGTGATGGCATAGTCCATCCCATCAAATAACATGAAGAAGTATATTAACACTCCAGACTGGAAGGAAAATGACAAGTACTCCGAAGTCAATCCTGAAGTCACAGAAATTTACAATCTAAATGACAGAGAATTCAAAATAGTTATCATAGAGAAACTCAACGATTTACAAGAAAACTCAGAAAGACAGTTCAATGAATTCAGGAATAAAATTAATACACAAAGGGAATTCATCACAAAAGAGATTGCAAGTATAAAAATGTCAGAAATGTTGGAGATGAAGAACACAATGATTGAGAAAGAAAAATATGAAATCCTTAAAAAACAGAGCTGATCTTATGGAGGACAGAATTAGTAATTTAGAGGACAGAAATACAGAAATGTTTCAGATGGAGGAGGAGAAAACTAAGACTAAAAATAAATGAAGAAACTCTCTGAGAAATATGCAACTCAATTAGGAAAAGCAATGTAAGGATTTTAAGTATTCAAGAGGGAGAAGAGATGATAAAAGATCAGAGGGCTTCTTCAAAGAAATAGTAGCTGAGAACTTCCTAAACCTGGGGAAGGAGCTGGAATTACATGTAAATGAAGCTAATAGAACTCCTAACTATATCAGTATAAAAAGACCTTCTCCAAGGCATATATTAGTAACACTGCCAAAAGTCAATGAAAAAGAAAAAATATTAGGGGCAGCAAGGCAGAAGAAAAATAACCTACAAAGGAACCCCTATCAGGCTTTTGGAAGATTTTTCAGCAGAAATCTTACAGGCTAGGAGAGAGTGAAATGATATATTCAAAATTCTGAAAGACAGAAACTTTCAGCCAAGAATACTCTATCCAGCAAAACTATCCTTCAGATATAATGAAGAAATAAAAACTTTCCCAGATAAACAAAAGCTGAGGGACTTCACCACCACAAGAACCGCCCCCCTACAAGAAATGATCAAGAAGGCCCTCATACCTGAAAGAAAATAGAGTTTACACAGCCTTAAGCAAGGAGATAAATACACAGACAAAATCAGAAATTTGAAGCTCTCTATCAGAACAGGTTAGCAAACATTTAATTATGACATTAAAGATAAAAGGAAGGAAGGTCCATTCCTAAAAACAAAAAGATAAAGGGAAGGAAAACATCAAAAATAACTATAGTCACTTCATTTTAATCACAAACTTATGACACAAAACAGAATAAGTTGTGACAACAATAACTTAGATGAAGAAGAGGAAAGGGTTGGAAATTGCTTAGACTAAGGAAATAAGAAGCTGTCAGAAAAATGGACTATCTCATCTACAGGACCTTTCACACAAACCTCACCATAACCACCAAACAAAAAATCAGAACAGAGGCACAAATGATAAAGATAAAACTGAGAAAACCATCAAAGAGTATCACCAAACTGAATGGGCAGTGGGAAACACATGGGACAAGAAATAAGGGAAATACAGAACAACTGGAAAACAAGTGATAAAATGGCAGTGTTAAGCCCTCATATATCAATAATCACTCTAAATGTAAATGGATTGAATTCTCCAATCAAAAGACACAGAGTGGCAAGATGGATTAAAAAATAAGACCCAACAATATGCTGCCTCCAGGAAACACATCTCAACTCTGAATACAAACACAGGCTCAGAGTGAAGGAATGGAAAATGACACTCTAAGCTAACGGCAATCAAAAGAAAGCTGGTGTTGCCATACTTATGTCAGACAAAGTAGATTTCAAGATAAAAAAGGTGATGAGAGACAAAGAAAGGTAGTATATAATGATAAAAGAGACATTCCACCAAGAGGACATAACACTTATACATATATATACAGCTAACACAGGAGCACCGAAGTACGTAAAGCAACTATTAACAGACGTAAAAAGAGCAACTAAAAGCAACACAATAATAGTAGGGAACCTCAACACTCCACTTACATCAATGGATAGATCATCCAGAAATTAAACAAGGAAATAATAGAATTAAATAAAAAACTAGGGTCTGGTCCCATGCCCGAGTAGGGAAGTTCATGTGCTCTGCTTTGGTGACCCAGGGTTCCAGTGGTTTGGATTCTGGATGCAAACCTAGCACTGCTCATCAAGCCATGCTGAAACAGCATCCCACACATCAGAACTAGAAGGATCTACAACTAGAATTTATAATTATGTACTGGGGCTTTGGGGAGAAAAAGGAAAAAAAACAAGATCTTAGCTCAGAGTCAATCTGTAAACATAAATAAATGAACTAACAAACAAATAAATGAAAAACTAAACCAGATGGATGATCCAAAACAGCAGTGTACACATTCTTCTCAAGTGCACATGGAACATGCTCAAAGATAGACCACATGCATGTTTGGAAACAAGACAAGCTTCAGTGAATTTAAGAAGATTGAAATCATATTAAGTATCTTTTATAACCATAATTCTATGAAACTAAAAGTCAACCACCAGGAAAAATCTGGGAAAGTGACAAATATGCAGAGAATAAACAACATGTTACATAACAACCAATGGATCCATGAATAAATTAAAGAAGAAGTAAAAAAATACCTGGAGACAAATGAAAATGAAAATACAACATACCAACTCATATGAGATGCAGCAAAAGCAGTCCTGAGAGGGAAATTCATAGCAATACAGGTCCACCGTAACAAACAAGAAAAATCTCAAATAAGTAATCTTAAACTACACCTAACAGAACTAGAAAAAGAAAAAAGACCAAAGTCAGCAGAAGGAGGGAAATAATAAAAATTAGAGCAGAAATAAATGAAACAGAAACAAAAAAAGACACTAGAAAAGATCAATGAAACTAAGAGATGGTTCTTTGAGAAGACAAAGAATATTGACAAAGCCTTAGCTAGACTCACTAAGAAAACAAGAAAGAAGGCTAAAATGAATAAAATTAGAAATGAAAGAGGAGACATTACAATGGACATCACAGAAATACAAAAGATTGTAAGGAATACTATGAAAAACTATATGACAACAAAGTGGACAATCTAGAAGAAATGGCTAAATTATTAGTCTGATACAAGCTCCCAAAGTTGAATCAGCAAGAAATAGAGAATCTGAATAGACCAATCCCAAATAAAGAGATTGAAACAGTAATCAAAAACCTCCCAAAAAACAAAAGTCCAGGACCAGATGGCTTCTCTAGAGAATTCTATCAAACCTTCAAAGAGGATTTAACACCTATTCTTCTCAAACTATTCCAAACAATTGAAGAACATGGAACAATTCCTGACTAATTCTATGAGGGCAACATCATCCTGATCCCATAGCCAGTCAAGGACAACACATGAAAGAAAATTACAGGCCAATATCTCTGATGAACATAGATGCAAAAATTCTCAACAAAATATTGGCAAACCAAATACAGCAATACATTAAAGAATCATATACCATGATCTAGTGGGATTTATATGAGGGATGCAGGGATGGTTTGACAGCTACAAATACATCAATGTGATACATCACATTAACAAAATGAGGAATAAAAACCATATGATCATCTCAATAGAAGCAGAGAAAGCATTTGACAAGATGCAACATCCATTTATGATAAAACAATAAAATGAGTTTAGAATGAAAGGACCTCAAAATAATAAAGCCCATTTATGATAAATCCACAGCCAACATCATGCTCAACAGTGAAAAACTGAAAGCCATCCCTCTGAGAACAGGAATAAGACAAGGGTGCTCACCCTTGCCACCCTTATTTAACATAGTGCTGGAGGTTTTGGACAGAACAATTAGGCAAGAAAAAGAAATAAATTATCCAAATTGGTAAGGAAGAAGTGAAACTCTTGATGTTTGCAGATGACATGATGCTATATATAGAAAACCCTAAAGAATCCATCAGAAAACTATTAGAAATAATCAACAATTACAAGGAATACTATAGCAAAGTTGAAGGGTACGATATCAACTTACAAAAGTCCATTGCATTTCTGTACTCTAATAATGAACTAACAGAAAGAGAACTCAAGAAAACAGTCCCATTTATAATCGCAATAGAAAGAATAAAATATCTAGGAATAAATTTAACCAAGAAGGTGAAAGACCTATACAATGAAAACTATAAGACATTATTGAAAGTAATCAAGGATGACATAAAGAGATGGAAAGATAGTCCATGCACATGGATTGGAAGAATAAACATAGTTAAAATTTCCATTCTACCTAAAGCAATCTACGGATTCAATGCAATCCTAATCAGAATCTGGATAACATTCCTCACGTAAATAGAACAAAGAATCCTAAAATTCATATGCAGGCAACCAAGGACCCTGAATAGCTAAACCAATCCTGAGGAAAGAAAAAAGCTGGAGGCATCACAATCCATGACTTCAAAATATGCTACAAAGCTATAGCAATCAAATAGCATGGTTCTGGCACAAAAACAGACACAAAGACCAGTGGAACAGAACTGAAAGCCCCAAAATAAAACCACACATCTCTGGCCAGCTAATCCTCCACAAAGGATCCAAGAACATACAATGGAGAAAGGAAAGTCTCTTCAATAAATGGTATTGGGAAAACCAGAAAGCCACATGCAAAAGAATGAAATTAGACCATTATCTTTTGCCATACACAAAAATTAACTGAAAGTGGATTAAAGACTTGAGGCTAAGATGTGAACTGATAAAACTCCTAGAAGAAAATATAAGCAGTCCACTCTGACATTGGTTTTGAAAGCATCTTTTAAATACCATGTCTACTCAGGCAAGGGAAATAAAAGAAAAAATAAACAAATGGGACTCCATCAGACTAAACAGCTTCTGCAAGCCAAGTAAACACTGAACAAAATGAAAAGACAACACCAACTGGGGGAAAATGTTTGCAAACCATGTATCCAACAAGCTGTTAATCTCCAAAACATATAAAGAACTCACACACCTCAACAACAACAAAAAAACAATCAAAAAATGAGCAGAGGATACGAACAGACATTTTTCCAAAGAAGATATACAGATGGCCAAAAGGCACATGAAAAGATGTTCAACATCAGTAATCATTAGGGAAATGCAAATCAAAACCATAATGAGATATCATCTTACACCTGTCAGAATGGTTATAATTACCAAGATAAAAAATAACAAATGTCGGAGAGGATATGGAGAAAAGGGAACCCTCATACACTGCTGGCAGAAATGCAAACTGGTGCAGCCACTATGGAAATTTCTCAAAAAATTAAAAGTATAAATACCATATGATCCAGTTATCCCGCTACTATATATTTATCCAAAGAACTTGAAATAAACAATTCAAGGAGACTTATGTACCCCTATGTTCATTGCGGCATTATTCACAATAGTCAAGACATGGAGGCAACCCAAGTGCCCATCAGCTGGTGAATGCATAAAGAAGACGTGGTACATCTATACAAAGGAATACTACTCAGCCATAAAAAAAGACAAAATCGTCCCATTTGCAACAACATGGATGGACCTTGATGGTTTTATGTTAACTGAAATAAGCCAGACAGAGAAAGACAAACATCATGATTTCACTCATATGTGGAGGATAAACAAACACATGGACAAAGAGAACAGATTAGTGGTTACCAGAGGGGGAGGGGGTTGGGGAGTGGGCCTAAGGGGTAAAGGGACACATATATATGGTCACGGACAAAAAATAACATACAATTGAAATTTTACAATGTTATAAACTATTATGACCTCAATAAAATAAAATAAAATGAACTACAAGCAGTAGGCCAGATTTCTCAAATAGCCATAGTTCAACAACCCATGTGCTTGAGCAACATTGGCTCAGCTTACAAAAGTCCTCTCTACATCTATGCAATCTCATATTTTCCCTTGATATGTGGCTTTAATACATAATTCTGAAAGCTTCCCAAGGAAATGAAAAAATAACCTCAATTTATAGATGTATTCAACCAAGAGTCTTTTGCTGGAGGCCGGATGGGGGGAGCAGGGGGCTTTCCATGTGACTAGACGCTTAGATATTGAGGGATTTTGTTATCTAGGGGCTGCTAGTTGGATCAGAGCTATCAGTTATCAGTCCTCAGCACTTTCTCTACAATCTGGTAGCGGCACGTGAACATTACACACCAACTCAGATATCAGATAGGATTTTTGTTTCCTGATTGTCTCTACCTATTTCACCCCTAATGAAATGGTCATGGCTTGGTGGTTTGGTGGATTACTTTTAAAAATCTTGTTCATTAGCAGAATTCTTTCCAGGGCATTCTTTCCATGTGTTGTCTTAGTCATGCTGGTACTTCTTTAGTCAGACTATTAATTCTGCTTTCATTTTGATTGACTCACAAATGTGAAGTGACCAACGTGCCATAGGGTTGATTTATCACAATGAGCTCCAAAGTGGACTGGTTTTGGTTTCACAAGTACTCAGGATCATGTTACAACTCAAAAACAAAGTGTAACCCATCATTATATAATTAATGAAATGTGAGCAAATATATAACCCAAAGAAATTGAGTCTATCAGACAGATGCAGAACTGTTCATAAACTTTCCAGTTAATTTCTCTGAAATACAATTCAAATAAATGATTCTATATCTCTGATGTCTATAGAGGTCACACGTGGCATTTTCAAAATAAATGGATCTAAATTTTCACCTGAGAAGTACTAATAGCATGCAAATTTGAAGCAGCACGTCTAAAGTAGTGGTTCACAAACTTAGATATGAGGGTTTGTTAGAATCAACTGAAGAGTTCCCATCCTTTCTGCCTTGCTGAGGAAAGAGATAATAAAAAGTGTAGTTATAGTGTGGTTTTGAAGACGGACTGAGAGAACGTATGTAAACGCTTACCATAATGACAGGCAAATAATGACAGCTTAAAAGTATTAACTTTATTGTGATGATAACTCCTGGTGTTGCAATTTACTTTTTTTCTTTTGTAAGAGAACCAAACAATTTTTAATGTTTGTTTTCAATATAATGATTTGTCATGAAAGCACTGGGTAAAATTGTAGGTGTATTTATGACATAATTAGTGGAGCAATGACTAAATATTTTGAATAGTAACTTGATTTTATATCTCACAAGGAATTGTGTTCAACTGGTAGGGACATTTTAAACATTATAAAGTAGTAAAAATACAAGACATTTTATATGCTCATCAATAAGTGAATGGCTGAATAAGCAGTTGCAGGCAGCTAAGGAGAAAGAGAAATTTCCTATTAGTGGAGAGCTTCTGCTCCGAAGTGTAGAGTAATGTGAGCATTGGGATAAGGGACAACTTTGGTGTAAACGATTGTTTTCTAATTTGGTGGTTAGTCTCTGCCATCACTGCCTAAGAGTCACTGAATCCTCCTGCTGCCCCTCTAGGCCAACTGGCCACAATAGGTAGAGTTAATCTAAGAATGCAGTGGTTTCTAAACCTCAATCATAATTGGCAACATCTAGGAAAAAAATTAATTAAATATTTTATTTTAGAATGTTCAACCAATAACAGATAACTGATTTTTCCTCCCAATGTTGTGCTTCGTTTTTGTTCTTGTATACCAGAAGCAATCCCAGACCATGTACATCTCGTTAAAAGAAGAAAATTCCGTAGTCAAGAACTGTCTGCCAGGAGGTCTGTCATTAGTATCTTTACAAGGAGATGAGACTAGGTCTCTGCTCTTCCCCGACTCCCCTGTAATGAGCACTTTTGTTATTAATATTTTCATCTATGTTTATCAGGAATAGAAGCCTAAAATTTTCTTTTTCTCTGATATCTTTTCCCTGTTTTAATTTCTAGATTATGCTGGCCTCATAAAGCAATTGGGGATTGTTTCTTCATTCTTTATTTTTGAAAAGAGTTTATGTAAGATTGGCTTTAGTTCTTTTTTTAACAACTAATAGAATTACCAGTAAAACCATCAAGGTCCAGAGAGTTCTTCATAGGGAGGTTACATCTTGGACATTATGGATAATCCAGTACAGATCTGGATCCTGTTATCTTCCTCTGAAGATGGTCATGGAGATAAATTGACTGAACTCAAACTCTAAGCTCTGTCCTTCCTGTGGTGGTCAGCAGCTCAGTTCTCTGCTCTGTTGTTTAATCTTACAGCCATTGCTTTCTGCTGAGTATACTGGAGCTTCCTCAATGCATATATAGAGCTCAGATAAGATTATGGGTGGAGTTTATATGTAAATTTTGTATCTCCTCCTTAGCAACTCTTTCTTTCTGAAATTTTCCATCTTACTTTCCAGGCACTTCTGGAAGCTGCAAACACCACCCTCTGGCTGGCTCCTTAAGTCAGGAAGACTAGCTTTCTGATTGCTTTTTAACTCTCCTAGGCAGGCTCATTACAGAGTGCCCTCAGGAAAAAAGTCACATAATTGTAAATTGCACCCCATTTGTCACCCTTTTCCAAAGTTAGACTGCTAGTTTCTGTCTGCTTATGGTCGCTCTCCAGTGTATTCAAAAAATAGTGTTACTAAAAATATTTTATCCAGAGATTTCAATTTTTACTTGCAGGAGGGCAAGTCTGTTCCAGGCTATTCCACCCTTACCATAAATGGAATTCCCTTCTATAAAACATTTTGAAAAGTATAATCTTCCTTCCCCTCTGATCTACTAAGGCTTAGAACTCTGTGTTGCTTAGTTTCTGCAGTTTATTACAGCCATCAGCCAATATTGGAAACTTTTCTATATGAGCCTAGAAAACTCTAGGATACTTTTAATAAATCCTTGAGGGTATCTAGAATACTTAATAGATATAAAAGTTTCTATCTTTTCGTGTTTAGCATTCTAATAAGTAATGCTTTTCTTTGATTCTGACCTATAATTTGAGGTAGAAAAAAATAGCAAAGACTCTTTAAACATATGTAAGAGAGATTTGAGGCAGTAATTGTCACTACATTAACACTTGCTATCTGTCTCCAGGACTTCTGACTACAAGCAATACTCATTGGGTTATGTTGTCATTACGTTGAAGGATATCGTTAAAGATGATATTTACCCAACTTATTAAAATTCAATTGCGTCTATGCCTTAGATCTTGGCTCAAACAAAGCATTAAACAGACAGGAAAGGAAAATTTCCAAAACAAAACAAAAAAGGCTCAAGAGGCAATACTTTCATGTTGAAAGAGCAATTCTGAGCCCACTTTTGTCTGATTATTTGTAACACAGAGCCATTTCAGGAAAGCTTAACCTGGTTTGAGATTGCTAGAGCTCACACTTAAGGAAGTAAAGAATCTAAATATCTTTTAGCATCCATTAAAATATGTCTGAAAATGAAGTTATCAAAGATGTTTATTATGTAAGAGTAAATTATGGACATCTTCTAACATCATTATTCTTAAGTTGAATGCAATAAAATTAGAACAATTTTTTTGAATAATTTGGGAACTATATAAAAAATAGATAATTTTCATAAGGATTATTTTTTTAAATCCCATAAGATATCATCTGACACCAAGGGTCTTGGTAAATTGCACCTTTCTGCAACCGTACAATGCATTTCCTGTGGTATAGATATACTAAAGTTATAATAACATGTTTGTTAAAACAGTAATTGAAGAACCAGGCAAGATTACAATTTGACAAAAACACATGTCTTTGCTTAACTGAAAGTTTATTTTAAAGATTAAACCTTTTTAAGATAAAGATTAAAAAGGCAAAACTTAGCAGAACAAAAAAAAATTTTTTGGTTTCTAATCAGTAAACAAACTTGGGAAAAAAATGCCAAGAGTTATGAGTGAGGAAAAGTCTAAACTTCAATACAATAAATGCCTAATAACACAGCATTATGAAGGGGTGCAATGACATGAAGAATTTACATCTTTTCATTCACGTAGAGTAAGATTTTGGCTTTATAATATAAATTTTGACCATTAATCACCAGTGTTCTCATCTAAAAATGAGAGATGATAATACTAGTGCATGTCTCCTCATACCACTGGGGTAAAATTAAATGTGATAATGCATGTAAGGTATTTACCTGGGTGCCTAGAACATAGTAAGATCTCAAAAAAGGTCATAACTAACCTAAATTATAACTAATTTTTATTTTATTATTATTATTTTTTCTTTTTATTATATTAGGAGGCGGCTGGGAATTTTCAACAGTTAAAAAAACACTCAATGCTCTGAAGACTGTAATAAAAAAAAACTATTACATTAAAATTTAACTAATTTCCTCTCTATACATCAAATCAAATAGACAGTACGTTAGTTTTTATGTTATGGAAAGATCAGTCTACAGTAAGCGTATTCTCTAGAAGTTAGTATTTTTTTTCTATTAGTTTAAAAGGACCATGGTATAGACAAGGTACACAAATGACTTGTTTTGAGAGGACTCCAGTTTAAAGCTATGAGCTGCTTTAAGAAGCAAAACTAATTGAGGACTAAAGGACTCTTTCATCAGAGATTTGTCTGTCTATGTATTAATGATGGCAAGTGATGTGGGGGGGCGAGCTGAAGAGTCAAAAGAAAGGTTTCTTGGACTCTCAAGGTCTGCCAGTAGTGCTGTTTTATTTAGAGAATAGTGTGGAATAGCATGGAGACAGGACCCATGGGCAGTAAGAGCTGCTGCTGTAAACATGGGTTGAGGGTAGGGCTAAATTTAAGGCATAGGTATGTGAGTTATCTCTTTACAAGACAAAGGAAAGAATATGTAAAAAGAGTTGTTAAAATGGTATCAGTGCAGGTGGGGTCTGGTTATTGAGTGGTCCTATAACTTTAGATAAGAATCAAACTGGATTAAGTAAATGGCTGAAGCCACCACCTTAAATGTTATTTTTAGCTAAAGACATAGGAGGATGTGAAGGGGGGAGGGGGAGTTGATCATGGGAAATGACCACACAAGTACAGTAAACAAAATGCAGATTTAAGTCCTTGCCTTTAGCATTGATTAAGAGTTTCTAGAGATAAAGTCATCCCCCCTTCTTCCTGGTACAGACAGGGAGACACCTTTACAGATGGAGATTTCCTTTACAATGTAAATGTCTCTTAACAAAGGGTAAGTAAATTCTACTCCTCAGAGCCTCCTTCCTTCTGCAGTTTTTAAAAGTAACCAGTCTAAAATAAACCTCATCAGCAAGGACTTAAAAATATTTTTCCCTGAACTTAGACTAATATCTTGAAACAAAATTCAGAATTTTAAGAAAGAAAATTATTTTATTTCCAGATTATTAAGCGCATGCTTTGCATATACAAATTTTAGGTAAATAATAATACACATTCTAATCAGATCCTCACAGTGAAATAGGATAAGTAGTAATAACATTCACAGCCTGCACAGGAGAAAACTGTGAGAAAACTCTTCACAGCTTAAAATGATAAAGCCACCAGAAAAATTTCTGACTCGTTACATAAGAAAATCTCTTGAAGAAAAACTATTTATAAAGTACAATAACAACTTACCATTAATTGCTTTCCAAAAAATGTACCAATACTTGTGCTATAGACATACACTGAAATCTACATTAGGAGACTTGAGTTGTAATTGAGTAAATGTCACTGTGTTACCTAGGAAAACATCTCAACCTTTGGGGACCTTTGTTAGTCATCTTTTAAATTATATAACTGATAGTGATGTGAAATTGAAGATGCTTTCCCCATAGAAGCAAGTAGACAACCTGTAATAGCAAGTTGATTTTATTACCTGTGCTGAGTGTATAGCCAATTCATGAGGATGGCTGAAAATGAGTGTGATTCAGTGCCCTCACTCCAAGTTGATGATGTATGACAATCAGACCATATTTAGGCTTTGTAGCTTAATAGCAATGACAAATTAAAAGAAATAAATGTGCATACTTTCAGGTTAAAGTTGCCTATTTTTTTTTGAAATTATGCTATACAATTTGATGACTTATTAGTATTCCCATAATGCAAAGAAAATTGCTGTTAAAGGCATGGGCTCTAAATTTTGATAGAACATGATTTGCCAACTGGTCTTACAAGTTACCTTTTTTTTTTTTTGAGAAAGATTAGCCCTGAGTTAACATCTGCTGCCAATCCTCCTGTTTTTGCAAAGGAAGACTGGCCCTGAGCTAACATCCATGCCCATCTTCCTCTACTTTATATGTGAGATGCCTGCCACAGCATGGCTTGCCAAGCAGTGCCATGTCCACCCCTGGGATCCGAATTAGCGAACCTCTGCCACCAAAGTGGAACATGTGAACTTAACTGCTGTGCCACCAGGCCAGCCCAACAAGTTATCATTTAAACTTGTACAGTAGTCCTCCCTTATCCATGGGGGGTACATTCCAAGACCTCCAGTGGATGCATGAAACCATGGATAGCACAGAACCCTATATATGCTATGTTTTTTCCTATACATACATACCTATGATAAAGTTTAATTTATAAATTAGACACAGTAAGAGATTAACAGTAATGAATCATTAGACACAGTAAGAGATTAACAGTAATGAATCATAAAATAATTATAACAATACACTGTAATAAAAATTATGTGAATCTAGTCTCTCTCTCAAAATATCTTAATGTACTGTAATTGCTCTTGTTCTTGTGAGATGACACAATGCCTGCATGATGAGATGAAGTGAGGTGAATGATGTAGGCATTGGGGTGTAGCATTATTTTCAGACCACGGCTAACTTAGAAACTTTGGAAAGCTTGGAAAGGGAAAACTTGGAAAGTGAAACTGTGGATAAGGAGGGGACTACTGTATAAGGTCTTAAAACCGCTATAAAGTCCAGTTTCTTCATACGAAAAGTTTTGATGATATTACTCATAAAACTAGTTTCATACTTTGTTGTGTGAATTAAGTGAGACTGCGTGTTAAAAATAATGTCTCTAGTACACAGTAAGGGCTCAATAAATTTTAGCCATTATTATTGTTTCATTACCACCACTATCATCATCATCATCATCATTTTAGTAAAGATAATATTTATTTCTATCCAGTCTTCTTAGAAATCACAGGAAGAAAGAGATTTCTGCAGTTAAAAGATTAACTATTGCTTGGGAAACTATAATAAAGTGAAAAAGTATGAAAGTGTTTTACAAGGTTTGTCTAAACTCTTCATTTATCTCAACAAATGAGTCTATCTGTTGCTAAACGTCATTTATTTCATGAAGACAGTACTAATTTCTTTCTTTGGAATCTCCAATGGTAATTGTTTTTGTAATTATCTGAGATACTCTGGTTTGCATTTACACATTTATGTCTACACCTCTGATATCCATATCCACATTTACATTCCAGGTCTTTATCTATCTCTATCTCTGTCTTGAAAACAGTGTGATCATATCACCCTTATAGATTGTAAGCTCTTTGAGAATAGAAGCTCATTTTTATAAAAAAACAGTTCCCAGCACAAAGATCTTGTGGATAGCAATTATTCACTGTTTTCCGAAGTAACTGTAATAAAGTAGCAATTTCTTTAATTGCATAGAATTAACATAGAATTCAAGGATATGTAAAGAATATTTTGTAATAGATTTTTGGAGAAAAAGAGCCATAGTATATATGTTGACATCAAAAAGCAGAAGTTTAAGATCAAGTGGTGTATTTGTAAACCGGCAAATTAAACTTTTGATTATCTATATTTTTGCTAATATCTTATAAAAATATAATCTTTGCACTTGAATATAAGACCTGAAAGCATAAAATACATAAAAGAAAACATAGGTGATGAGCTCCTTGACATTGGTCTTAGTGATGTTTTTGTGGATTTGACTCCAACAGAAAGGGAAATAAAAGCAAAAATAAACAAATGGGACCACATCAAACTAAAAAGTTTCTGCACAGCAAAGGAAACCATTAACAAAACAAAAAGGCAACATATCAAATAGGACAAGATATTTGCAAACCATATATCCAACAAGGGTTTAATATCCAAAATATATAAAGAACTCACACAACTCAACAACAAAAAACAAACAACCCAATTAAAAACTGAGTAGGGGATCTGAATAGACATGTTTCCAAAGAAGACCTATGGATGGCCAACAGGCACATGAAAAGATGTTCAATGTTACTAATTATTAGGAAAATGCAAATCAAAACCACAATGAGATATCACCTCATACCTGTTAGAATGGCTATTATCTAAAAAACAAGAAATAACAAGTGTTGGAGAGGATGTAGAGAAAAGGGAACTTTTGTACATTACTAGTGGGAATGTAAATTGGTGCAGCCACTAAGGAAAACAGTGCAGAGAATCCCCAAAAAATAGAACTGTCTTATGATCTAGCTATTCCACTTCTGGGTATTTATCTGAAGAATATGAAAACACTAATTCGAAAAGATATATGCACCCCTCTCTTCATTGCCTCATTATTTACGATAGCCAAGATATGGAAACAACCTAAGTGTCTATCGATGGATGAACGGATAAAGAAGATGTGGTGTATCTATTATACAATGAAACACTACTAGTCCATAAAAAAAGATGACATGTTGCCATTTGCAGCAACCTGGATGGACTTTGAAGGTATTATGCTAAGTGAAATTAGTCAGAGAAGGAAATACCACAAGATTTCACTGATAAGGAATATAAAACAAAACAAACAAACAAAACAAAGCAAAAACAAACTCATAGATACAGAGAACAGATTGACGGTCACTGGAGGGGAAAGCGATTTGTGGGTGGGTGAAATGGGTAAAGGGGCCCAATTGTATGCTGAGGGATGGAAGTTAGACATTTGGTGATGATCACAGGAGTGTATGCAGATGTTGAATTATAATATTGTACATGTGAAACTTATATACTGTTATAAACCAGTTACCTCAATTAAAATATATATTTATTATATATATATAAAATCCCTGTAAAATGTTGGCAAAACATTTCAAATGTGCTGGGCCTAGGGTACACATGTCAGTCATGCTGTGAGTGAAGCCAAACTAGAAGCAAAACAAGCTTAATAACAGTATAAAGGTCATGGGACATAGCACAATACTTTACTGACATTGAGTGGGACAAAAAAAAAAGCTTCACAAAGTTCACTAGTATTATTTTCATTGTCTGACTGCCATTTCCATCACCTCCTTTATTATTAGAAGTTCTTCAGGCTGATCACATGGAGAAATGTGAAGAAATCTCTGACAAGACAATTTCTTGTTGGGGAAAAAGGGGAAAACTCCAAAAATACTTGGATTTTATTTCTTTTATCTTATTTTAATTTCTAGTTCAGTTTTATATAAAGGGGCCAAATAATGCAATGGCTAAAGATTTGAAATGTCAGCTTTATTATGAACTCAAATCTTAATGATTATATATATTTAAGGTATGGCGTATCTGTTTTAAAGATAGAAATGCTTATATTTGTTTTTACTTTAACTGATGAAAGACATATAAAACTATTGAATGACTTTTTTAGGATTCTGTAATTATTTAAATCTTTTCTTTTTTAAAAAAACTGAGATTTGGCATCAATGTACAAGAGGACTGCAAATAAATTCTCACTTTGAAGAGCAATTCTTTACATGTCAATATAGATTGTTATTTGTGAGTGCACTTTTTAACATTTCAATATTCAAATTCCTTTCTTTACATTCATTTACTAATTTAAACACAACTGACTGTAACAAGGGCCTAATTATGTGTAAATATCAGAATGCTTAGAATCAATGTGTGTTTGAATGTTATGGATCAAAATCACAGGCAGTTAATTTATAGAGTCATCCATAATTAATCATAAAATCATATTTTAAAAACACATTTTAAATAACTCCTACTAAGTTATTATATTTTTACCAATAAAAGTTTGACTTTATTATAAAAAGAATTTAACTCTAGAAAAAGAGTCTGTTGACATGTTGACCACATTATCGTAAAACTTGACAAATAGAAATGGCAAGCAATAGGATACATTGGAGTATATGAGGAAGCCATTTGGTGTAAATAAATTTGACCTGACTTTGTTTTTTCCAAAAGGACCTCACATGGCCATTGAGCAAGCATTGTATATCTGCTTTAAACATTTACTATGGCAAGAACAAATGCTCTTAAGATAAAAGTGCAACTTCCCCCCACATTGGTATTTCCTTAAGGATAAGGATCTTTCCTTAGGCTAGGAACTGATTGCTGTGCTCACCTTTGACCACCCAGCTCATCTGTGACCACCCAGCTCAAGACAACAGACCTGCCACCCTGCTGTATCCTCTGAGACAGCAGCCCTACCTGCTGTGTCCATCAACCACTGTGCCAACAGAGCAGTCTTTCACTATTGTAAAAGGGACATTTCAATCGTGTGTGAAACATCCTCTTTGGGGGTATATAACCACTCTCTATACCCCTCTTCTTTGGTGCCCTTTCTTCCCTTGGGAAGAAAGTCCCCAGGGCATGGTCCTCACATTTTTGCTCAGAATAAACTCACCCAAATTTTCATTTATAGATTGGCTATGGATTATTTTCATCAACAAAACTTAAAGAACCAGTTTTAAATTCTTCCTTTCCCAAGTTGGATAAAACACCGTGCTTGAAGATGTTAAAGAAGAACTTCCACAGGGAAAGACTTCGGAGATTATCTCCCTCCAGCCAAACACTCAACATGCAACTTTCTCTGGCACTGACTACACCCTACTTCTGCCTCCCCTATCACCATGTTTAACATTGACTAAAGGGATAAGAGCAAGCCGTAGAGCTAGAGATTAAATTCTAGGTCTGCGGATTCAAGCTGGGAATGAAACTTCAAGTCACATAAATGTAATAATTCTGGAGAGTTTCATTAATATACAATTGAAAGCAACCCTTCTATTTTATAAAACCATAGTAATCAAAGAGGGGGAAGGATAAGCTGCTAATGGGAAGAAATAATCTTCCCTAGAAGTGAATTCTGTGCCAAGTGCTAAAGTACCATACATGAAAATTAAAGAAGGATCTTTAAGAGATTAACTTGATCAAGATGTTAATTTGTCAAACAAGGGGAAAAGAAAGTATTAGATAATGAAAACAGTAAATTCCTCAGTTGGGAATATAATAATATGTAAATACCCTAAGTCAAAGGAAGCCCTGATAGACAGACAATTCATCAGAGAGCACAGAGTAGTCTGGAGAAAGTTAGTCCAGAGCTTGCACTGATTCACATCAATTTTTCTTTAAAAAGTCAAAATATAGCTGCTGCACATATAGCATTTGAAAAAAACTGTAGATTTTAGTGATGATATAGACTTTAACTGAGTTTATTTTTCTGAATATGGCAAGTATAGCAAAGTTGATTGAATAACTGAATGAGAGTAGTAACCATCACAGCGATACTTGTTGACTCAAATCAGAGAAAATGCACTTGGTGCTTGCAGCCTTTAGCATTCCTTTAAAGATTATGACTTTGATCTTTAAAATAGAGATTGGTGATTCTGAAGTAGAGACTTTAAATAGAATCTAATATATACTTAGATATTGTACTTCTTTAAAAAAAGGTCCAAATATAATTTTATGCATACTTATCTAGTAATAAGCTTACTAATTACTTTACACATCTTAGCATCTGTATTTGTCAAGATAGGATAGACTATGATTCAGTAACAAATAAACCTCAAGCTCTCAGTGGCTTAAAACGACAAGTTTTATATCAGAGTCATGAAATGCCAATATGACTCTCCAGGGCACCCTTCTTTCATTCAGTGACTCAGGAAACTGGGCTGAGCAGTACTCAGAGTAGATGGATGTTTAGTAAGTCCTAAATATTTCTGCAACACAATTGGATTTTGAAAGTCCTTTTTTTTGGAAGAGAAATTTTTTTGTTGCTAATCTTGGAAGTTTAAGTATACATACACAGCTTTATGTATCCAGTCAGTGAGGGTTATTGAGTGTTTACCATGCGGTAGACACTGTCTAGGGGCAGACTTTTCATCTGCTCTAAGAAGCTTCAGGATGGGGTATGTTTGGAGGGAAGAGGGTGAGCAAACGTTAGTCAAATAATCGCACAGGAATATCATTACAAACTATGATAAAGGTTATTTAAGAACAATGGAGATGTGTGTAAACATACACCAGGGTTTCTATTCTAACAAGTCAAAGGAATTGAGAAAATACAGCTTTATCTAAAATCTGAAGAATAAGTGGGAGATGTGTGTTACCCTGAAGGAACAGAGTGTGCAAATGTCCTGAGGAAAGTGTAACGCCCCTTTAAGCAACTGAAGCAAAACTCAGCGCATGAAGTGCCTTGTGATCCACGTTAAAGATGGTACATATTAAAAAGCCGTAGACAGTATTTTAATCGTATGTGCATGTGTGTGGGTTTACGATTGCCCTGTCTCTAGTGTACCGAATTGTGCTCAAACTTAGGAGGCAAGTCCAGGCTAGAGGTGATGGTAGATTGGACTAGGGTGGTGACAATAGGAAATGAAACTTTGGTTTCAACTGAGAAAAGAAAGGAAACAGAAAGGATACATCCAATTGCAAATATTACATTTGTCATAATATACTTCAGTAGGACAACTGACAATTAAGGAATGTATGGAGACATTAAGAAACATGAAAGTGTGTGCATGTGCGTGGATAACAATATATAACCTGAAATTATCTTCAGCCATTTCTGACAATAGGGCACTTAAAGCAGTAAATAGCTCTCTTGACTTAGTTTCCTTTAGTATCTGTGACCCACTAACTTGGGCACCTTTGTGTATTCATTTGGTAATTTCTCTGATTATCTATTAAATTAAAATGATTAGCAGTTTAAGTTTACATTTTCCCCAATTTTTATGCGTGCTAATGTGGCAGATTGATTGCAAAAAATGGCCCAATTCTTCACCCACCCACAAACCCACCTTAATATTAATGCATTCCTGGCAATATGATATTTTAGTTCTTCACATCAGAATGATTCATTTCTTTACCCCTGGAATCTAGACTCACCTTACAACTTGTTTTACATAATAGATTATTAGGAAATGTTGCCGGGCCAGTTCCAAGACTCACCAACGGGAGGCCTTGCTTGATTCTACTCTCTCTTGCTATTCTGCTTTCATCCCTTGACCAAGACTGCCTATCTTGTCCAATGAGACGCATCAGGCTGCACCAAGTCAGACCAGTTTTTCCAGCTGAAGACCCAAACATGTGAGAGAACCCACTCAAGATCAGCAGAGCAGAACAACTGCTGGATAGCTGACCAGAGAGGCATAAATGGCCTCCACTGAGCCCAAGTAAGCCAGCAGAACTGCCCAGTTGACATGCAGTCCCATGGGTAACAATAATTATCTGTTGTTGTATGCCATGGGAGTCTGGTGATCCATTATTATGCAGCATTGTTGTGGCCATAGTTAATTGAGATAGTTATAATGATCCCCAATAATACCCAATGATTCCCAATTATGAGCATATTATGCCTTTAACAGCAAGGTTTATGTTATATGCTACCACTTTTATTCCCCAAGAGAGATCCTAGGATGTTGGGTATAGAGCAAGTGATCAAAAATATTAGTGACTGATTATTTAATATCACAATACAAACATCTCAAATTTTCCCCAGATTTCGAGGATTAAAATTATTCACTCAATATTCTGGGCTTTTATGTTTCATAGTGCCCAGAATAGGCTTCTGAAAATGTTTAATAAAAGAATAAATTAGTGAATGAATACATAGACTTACATATAGTGCCTGTATTATAGTTAATTGTGTATACCACTCTATCCTCCACTTCTCCTGTTTATAAGAGACATTCAGAAATTGCTTTGGAATAAATAATTGAAATAATAAATATTGGTATATATGGATTGAATTGTATCCCCCCATCCCCCAAGTCCATATGTTGAAGCCTTAATCCCCAACGTGACTATATTTGGAGAGGAGGCTTTTAGGAAGTAAGATTGAATTGGGTCATAATGGTGGGGTCCTAGCCCTATAGGATTGGTGGCTTACAGGAAGAAGAGACATAGAGTTCCCTCTCTTTCTCCACGCTCATGCACTGAGGAAAGGACATGTGAAGAAACAGCAAGAAGGTACCCATCTACAAACGAGGGAGAGAGGTTTTACCAGAAACAAAACCTGCTGCAACCTTGATCTTGGACTTCCCAGCCTACAGAACTGTGAGAAGGTAAACTCCTGTTGTTTAAGCCGCCCAATCTATGGTATTTTGTTATGGCAGCCTGAGCAGACTAAGATCGTATGAAAAGAATAACAGAAAAAGATTTTCTGACTGTCAAATTTACATTGATGATAATATGGTGTTAAAAGCTGAAGAGCACTAAGAAGAAACTTGTGGATGGGAGTAAAATGTGTCTAAGAGAAATAAACTGGATATTTTTTAATTGTGAAAAAAGAAGACTGAAAATATAGAACTTCATTTATTTGTTTCTCTAAGTGGCTATCCTCTACCCTGCCTGCGGAATGATAATGGCGCCATGATCAGATCCTATTTCAGACCTACTTAAGAAAGCAGAACACACAGCCTCCTGTGGGAGGGAAAATGAGCAGTTTATCGTATGGGAGAATAAGCACAGTTTTTGGTTCCTTCATGTTGCTTCTGGATATCTCCCTTAACTCTATTTCGAGTCAAATTCCTTCACTCTATTTTTGTCCCCATTGATATTAGTCTTTTTCCCGTGGGTGGGTTCTGCTAATCAGGACTCTGCTCACTGCTCTACAAATAACAGTTTGTACAATTAAGTTTCACGTTTATGGACACTGAAGGCAACTAGCAAGTTGTGTGGCACAAAACAATTATTCAACACATAGTGGTCTTATCGCCCTTCTCAAATATATCTCGTTTATATCTTTAAAGAAACTAATATTCTATAAAATGGTCAATACTTAGTAGAAAGCAATAAACAGACAAAAGTAAAACATAGAATTGGAAATGCAGAAATAGCCCTAGGTATTGGCTTAGAGACAACAGCATTGTGGTCAGACAGCTGTTTTGTGCAGGAAAAGGAAAAAGCAAAATACTACGGGAATTAGAGCTTCGGGAGCAAGTATATTTAAGACTAGGACAGAAATAGTGCAAAACATTTTCCTAGGTTAAGGTCATACCAACCTACTGATAGATGACATTTATATGGTACTAATATATTCCTGCAAACAATTAAAAGCACTTATATTGATTGAATATAGAGAAATAGAACTAAAAATTATTAAATTTTTGGTACACACTATATCTTTCCAAAGTAGTGCTTTTGTTCATATATACACATAGTAAAATTTTTTGGCTTGACTTGCTTAATTTTTAAAAATATGAGATTGTATTTAAAACACTTTAACTTAATTGTTTCCACTTAAAAATATGCCATGGATGTGCTTCCAAATGGATATATGTTTGGTATACATTTAATTTGTCATCTTTTAAGAGGTTATAGTTTCCTATAAATTGAACTCAATTCATATTCAACCATTTTTCTATACTGGGATATCAACATTGTTACTAGAATTTTTCTATGAATTGCATCATGCCTATATCTCTCAATTATTGATACTCTCTTATCTGTAGAGAAATTTCAAAGAAGAAAAATCCCATTTCCAAAAGTACATATATTTTAAATTTTAATAAACACTGCCAGACTGCTTTCTAAATTTCTATAATTTACAGTACCACCAACAATGTGTAAGAATGTTTATTCCTCTATACCTTTCAGTATGATGTTGAAAAATGATATATCATTACTGGTTTAATTTGCATTTTCCTGACTTCTAGTAATGCTAGACATCTTACAAAACGATTATTGGCCTTTTACATTTTCTTTTCTATGAATTATTTGTTTATAACTTTTACTATTTTTTAATTGAACTATTTTGCTTAATTTATAGGAGGAAAACTGTTTGCATTAATTTAAAATTGTTCTTTGTATTTCTCTGTCATATACATTAATATTTTTTTCTAGTGGTCTATCACACATATTTTAATATTATTTATGGTGTCTTTTACCAAATGAACACTTTTGTTTTAATTTAGTCATTTTTTTATCTTTTTATTTATATGTTTTTGGTTATATGTCCTACTTACCTGGAAAGACAATTTAGGGTTTATTAATTTACGTAGTTTATATTTCTGTCAAAACCTGGATAGAATAAGAAGTATTATCCCTTCGTCATCTAAGATGGTAACTAAATCTTTACATTTTCTCTCTTCATATGTGGTTATGAGTTATGAGTTATAGAACCAAGACATGGCCTACTGCCCAGAATTCAACCTCATTCAGATTTTGTTGTGGAACCTGGGGGAAAATGTTATGTGATAATATTATGTTAACTAAGAGACCATCTTATTGACCTGTGAGAGATTTTCCTATTGTCGTTGAAAAAGTAAGGTCAATGTGGATGTTGTTAGACGGCCATGTGGCTAGGACCTGAGGGCAACCTGTAGGAGCTGATGGTGAGCCCAGCTGAGAGACAGCAAGAAAATCGGGACCTTGGTTCTACAGTCACAAGGAACTGAATTCTGCCAACTACCTGGATGAGCTTGGAAAAGCACGTCAAGCTCCAGATGAGAACACAGCCCAGTCAACGCCATGATTTCAGCCTGGTGAGACCCTGAACAGAGGACTCAGTGCAGCTGTGCGTGGACTTTTGACCCATGACAACTGAGATAAGAAATTTGTGGTAATTTGTTACACAGTATTGGAAACTAATACAGAGATTCTCACTTTAAAACCGTAGTCCCTTCCTTCCAGTCACTGACACTGAATCTCCTACCACTCTGAGTTTCCAAGCAGATTAAATTTGATTTGTGGAAATAAAGAAATTCAGCTTCCTGGAATCCTAATATTCAGAATAATACCTATTCCTACTATACTAAAGATATTAAAATATTTTTACCATGTTTTTCTTGTTATTTTTATGAATTGTAATAAAAATAATTAAGTGTAAAATATCTGCCCTTGTTCAAAATTCTAGTTCCATACTTACCAGTAAGTATTTAACTTCTCTGTACCTTAGTTCCCTTATCTGTAAAATAAAGATGGAGCATTAATTGCCTCAATTGTAGCAATGCTTTACGACAGCAGCTGGAAAAATATGAACACTCAGTAATTATTAGCTATAATCATAATATTAATTATTATTGTTATTGGCTTAAGATATTTAAACTATATTGAATTTGTTTTGGAATACTGTGCAAAGTAGGGATATAATTTATTTTCTTGCAAATGAATAATTTACTGGCCTATTTAATTTACCTGTATAATCGAGCCCTTCCTTTTTAACTGTCATGTTACCTCCCTCATTTATGTCTTAATTAGATCTATATTTAGGCTCTGTTCCAAATGTCTATTTGGCTATGTCTCCACAGATACTACACCACTTTTTTATTATAGTGACTTATACTAACTTTTAATGTGGAATATGTCAAAACTTCACTCACTGTTCCACTTTTTCAAGATTTTCTTGTGTACATTTATTTTCAACATGAACTTTAGAAACATTTAATCAAGTTAAAAGTGTGATTCTTGGGGCTGGGCCGATGGCACAGCAGTTAAGTGTGCATGTTCCACTTCGGCGGCCCAGGGTTTGCCGGTTCGGATCCTGGGTGCTGGCATGGCACTGCTTGGCAAGCGAGGCTGTGGTAGGTGTCCCACATATAAAGTAGAGGAAGATGGGAATGGATGTTAGCTCAGGGCCAGTCTTCCTCGGCAAAAAGAGGAGAATTGGCAGCAGATGTTAGCCCACGGCTAATCTTCCTCAAAAAAAAAAAAGAAAAAAATGTGATTCTAATAAATATATCATTAATTCTTTGTATTTCCATTTGGCATTTTAATGATATTAAGTTTTTACCTCCTGGAGAATCGTTTATCTACCATTTATTAAGAACATTTTCTTTTACGGTTTCAATTAAAGGATGCCCCCATGAGAATCTACATCCTTTTGCATTCTCAGTGTCTGTGGTTCCGATAAATTTGACTTCCTCCCAGGCTCTAGGAATGTAAGCTGTAAACTAGCCCTAACCTTGGCCACAGTGACTGGCTAGGGTTGGGCACATCACCCAAAGCAGGCCAACTGGGTTTCACTGAACTTTAAAATTGAGAATGTGTACTGCTGGAGCTGATGTTACCACTCTTACTCTGTGGAATCTGACTCTACAGACAAGTTCAGAAAACCCAATAAACTCAACTCGATAATGCTTATAACTGACAATAGATTGGTAAGATGGCTGGATGCTCCATAAGTGCTTTCTGTGTATTTTTAAGCTCTAATATAATGGCACTTAAACCTTAAAATTAACCTGACTCTTCATTTTACCTCCAAAATCCATCCCACTAGGTACACAGGATTCTACTTTCTCCTGAAGCTTTTGGCTGTTTGGGGCATTAGAAGGATAGAGTCCACGTTGGGTTATAAGAAGAAGATCAAGCAGAATTGAACTACGGCATAGATAGGTTTCGTTTCTGATGGACAGGAAATAGCAAGTTCAGAGATGGAGCTGGAGGGGCGTCTTCTTTGGACATTAGTGGGGAGTAACCTGGCAGAGGTTCTGGGAGCAGGGAGTGAGAAATTCTCAGTCAAGTGAGGACTGATACATTAGTGAATGATGTCTTAGCTCCCTGGGCTAAGGGGCATAGGAACCATTTTCCTGGAAAGGGTCCTCTGTATTTACTCACTTGGCAGTGAGTCTCCTTTCTTTGGCAACTTCTGTATTAACAGCAGAGCCTCCCAATTGGGAAAAACTGCTATTAATGTAGTTAACTTAGTTTTCTTCTCCCCAGTACTCAGATTTCCTACTTGTATTTATTTCACTGCCTCACTCATTAAATACCTGTTCTCTATATTTTTCTTTTGCTAAAATATATTATTTTGTTTTGTTTTGTTTTTCATTGACCTTAATGGCTTATTAAAACAATGATCTTAAATCATTAATGAGTAAAAACAGTATAGTTTCCCTTTTCTTGAAGACAGAAAGAAATAATGTTTGCAGCCTGTTAAGAGGTGAGAAGAAAATGTCATCTTTTAGTGTAAAAGTAAATGAGAATAAAAGTAGTGTATTTTTAATTAAAAAAAAATCTGAATATTCTTAGCCGGATATACTAGCAATAACTAACTAAAAACAGAAATGCAAAAGAAACTTGTCTTGATAAAATTTATATAATTATCAAGAATACACTTAGCAAGAAAGGTGCAAGATCTATAAAAAAAGAAGTATATACATTTTAATACGTTTTATAAAGGCAGAATCTCATAGTCCAGAGACCCAACTCTATAGAATCTATTGCCCTTATTATTATAAGCTTGGTAAAGCAGGAAAAACACAAAATATAGAATATAGACGGATGTCTGTGGATTGTACAAAGCTAATTGGAATTGAGGATATATTGCTGCTGCCTTAAAAATCCCCTATTATCCGTAGTCTCATACCTACTTTGCCACCATGTTGGCATTTCACTGCCTAGTGATGTCCATCCCATTGTTCTCCCTATGTTCTGGAACTTCTTTAGAGACTTGCTGCTGCTGAACATTTCCACTAGGCATGAATGTCTTTGCTGTTCAATCTATTACCTTGGTCTCATTTCTCTTCTGTGAATTTCAGTTATCTAGGGGAGGGAGGTCTTTCACTTCCACTATCTGCGTGGGGTTTGGCTACAACATATATTTCTTGATTTGAGTCTGAGGCAGATCCATAAAAACCTCTCTTTTTTTTTGTTAAAGTTACCTACCTCTATCAAAAACAAGTAAGGAGAGTCCTGGTTTCACGTTTTTTCTCTCTTTACAGATATTACGTGCATGTGTGTGTGTGTGTGTGTGTGTGTTTTCTTTCTAGTATTTATTTAAGGAAAAGAAAGTTAACTGTTTATATAAAATTACCTAAGAATGATCTTAATTATTTGTGTGCAGAATGGAATTAGATCTTTTGCGTCTTTATGTTCTCTATATATTTACGACACCTAACAATTAAATCTGTCTTACTGTCATCTGAGTTCCACCAGGACTGGGATCTTTTAACGTTTATTTCCCTAAAGTAACTTGTATGCCTAGAACACTGCCTGCTGTGAAGTAGGGATTTAAGAATATATGAGAATTTATGCTGAATGAACCAACAAAAGATACCTGAGTCTTTAAGCAAACTTCCAAATCTGAGCACTACCCATGGAAATAATTGTAACTGTTTAGTGAGTGTATGTCATGTTCCAGTTTCAATGATTTACATATATTTTCTCTCTGTTTTTTAACACTTCTTCATAAATACTCTGCAGACTATTTTCCAGTTTTATAAATGAAAGATTTTTAAAAATCCTCTAACTTGCTCATGGTCAAATAGCTAGTAAATGGAAAATCCAGAATCAAAAATCTACCTCTGTCCAAAAAATGTTTTTCCACCAAGGACACAGTGCCTGTTTAAAGATAATTGCCATTTCCTAGGTAACACTTTGCCTGCTAATTGTTTGATATAAAGTAGATTATTTAATTCTCACAACAATACATTTAAAATATTCAATCTTCAAATAGAAAGAAATCGTGTCTCCTTTTTGCAGCCTCATGGAAGCTCAGGCAATTTGCTTTGAGTCTCTTTAGACATTACCATTGAAAAGAACTGTGAATACTCACTTGTCCTATCTCTTCAGATGATAGGAAACTACTACTCCACTGTAGGGGAAGTATTACAGGACCCTTCTGCTATATTCCTCTACACAACCTCTCATCCTGCCCACAGCAGGGGCGTCTCAGTTAATTGATGAGCTGGGGAGAAGGAAGTTCTTATATTTCTGTCTTTGTCCATTTGGACTGCTATAACAGAATACCATAGACTTGGTGGCTTATAAACAACAGAAATTTAGTTCTCACACTTTATGAGGCTGGGAAGTCCAAGATCAAGGAACCAGCAGATTTGGTGTCTTGTGGAGCCCACTTCTTAGTTCATAAACAGCCATCTTTTCATTATAACCTCACAGGGCAGAAGGAGTGAGGGAGCTCTCTGGGGTCTTGTATAAGGGCACTAATACTATTCACCAGGGCTCTGCCCTCTTGACCTAATTACCTCTCAAAGGCCCCATCACACTGGGGATTAGGTTTCAACATGTGAATTTTCAGAAGACACAAACATTCAGTCTATAGCATAAAGGGTTTAACTCTTTCTGGGTCTCCACTCTTTGGAGCAGCCTCTTCTCTGGATTTATGTGATCTCTCTTCTAAGATGGGACACGACAGGCACTGATGGAGAAGTTTGCAATTCAGGCTATGCCAGTGACTTGGGGAACGATCTGGACACCAATCAGCAGTGAAGTGTTAAGATCCCGTCTTGTGTCTAGGTATCTAAGAAAAATTTTCCAGTTCAAATTTTACCACAAATATAACTGATATTTTGATCCCTGTCTATGTGACACTTCTGACTATCAGTTCAGAAATTAGAGGAGGGACAGTAGACCCCTCCTGAACTCCCTCATCTCCTCTTTCTTTAATCAGGCAATTCTAAACTCAAGGTCTTCCTCAAGTTGTTGAACATAGTAGATCTCTGTTACATAAAGATGAACCAATTTAACATTTCAGGAAGCATTCTATAAACAGTAGTGACTACAAAATTTTTAGCCATTTTACATTAGATTTGAGTGAAGACAGACACTTAGAAATAATGACATGTAGTCTACCTTTGTCCAAACCCAAAAAAGAGAATTATATTTTAATAAAATATAAGAAAAATAAATGTTGGACTATGTTAAAACTTGCTGAAGAAAGGACATGTGAGTAGGCACTGTCATACCATAATAATGTCATAATAATATCATTTTGTTAATAAAGTTATAATATTAAATAAGGTTCTGTTACTCCTTTACAAGGATATAAATTTAAATCTGGAAATGATAATATGAATAATCTCATTAACGGTTAATTTTAAAAGACATAGCTTTGAACCAGAGCATTTAACTGGAACCCCAGGTTGCACTGCTGCTTGCCCCAGAAGCAAGAACAAAGCCCTGGCCTCCCTAAGTGAGAGTATGTTTATCTCGCACCTATTGTAGGGTCTAGTGCAGTACCTAGATCTGAATAAATAATAGAGCGTTCTCTTCCCCTCTTCAATTCAAAGATTAAAATCCCCATATTCTATTTGCTTCTACTTCTCTTAAAGGAGTCAGAGATACAGCAATGGGAGTGATCCTGTGAGTAATTTTCAGAAAGAGAGAAAAAAAAGTTTTTATTATCAGAATTGATGATGTTTCAGAGGAGAAAATAAATACACAAATATTGCATTTTGCCCAGTTGTAAAGCTACCTCATTTTGATGGATAATTGTATTTCTAAAATAAGTTGAGTGTAGCCAAAGATGGAAAATGGGATTGTATCCCAAATAGAAAGGAATAGCTCAATATAGACTGAAAAATGTTGGTAGTTATTATTGTAATTAAAAACTTCTCAAAATGTAAATATTAAGTCCATGACCCATCTGCTGGCATTTGAAGATTTTTTTTCTTAAAAGGGAAATTTTGACCGACTTTTTAATTTCTATAGAATTTAGATCTCTCTACTAACACAGGAGTGGGAGTGAGACTGAGCATGGGTGTTAGTGTGAAGGAGAGTGTGAGTGAGTAAATGTGAGCGGGAGTACGCATGTGTGAGGACGTAAGAGCACATGTGAGCATAACTGTGAGCCTAGGTGTCGGTGTATGTGACCAGGCCCTCATGGGATTGGGGTGAAGGCTTATATATACCTGGGGATGATGTTCAATACATCAGAATGAGCAGAATCTCTGAGCTTCCTTCACAACTCTGCCGCTAAGTCCTCTGATTCTGCTTGGATGAATATCGCCTCTGCGTGTACAGTTTGAGAAAGTCCCCGATGTGCTCTGAAACTCCTCCCCTCTCCTCTTGAGAAGCCTTCCTGTGGGTTATGATTCCCATGAAATCATACCACTGGTTTGATTTATTTTTTCTTTTCCTTTTCTTTCTTATTGGCAGATGCTACTGTTGATTGTATCTTCTAAGTTGTGCAAATGCTGCCTAAAAAACAAATCTGACTCACAGTCAGGTAAGATTATACATACACAAAAGACTTAGTTTTAGGTTTTTAATCTGTAGCATTTAATTTTGTCCAAAAGTGACATACCGTCTTTGACTGTAACTGCTGGGTTAGTCAGGGTTCTGTCCTTTTCCATAGCCCTTCACTATAGCTCAGCATCAAGAATATTCTCTTCTAGGTATGAAGCTAATATTCAGCCATTTTTGAAAAAATACTCAAAATTTTTTTCTTACTTAATCTATTCTAATAGATAGATTCTTTTATTTTTGGCCAGTTTCTTTTATCATGCAAATCGATCCAGAGTCTATAACTTAATAGTCAAATATTTTTCATTTTGAACTATATATAATCATATGGGACAATTTATTTTAATTTTAACATTGATGAAGAGATCCTTACCATAACATATAAGGATAATTTTCAGTTGAAGGTTCAGTTACTTGAGGTAAGCAAACTAGTGTTTGTTTAGTTTCAGTTGTGTGTGGGTCGTTTTGTTCCTGTACAGATTACTTTATAGCAAGAGTTTATGACTAATAATGGTACCTCTGTTTGATCTGACTAGTGTAGTGTTTTCTAAGAAGTTGAATTTGAATAATTTTAGAAAGGGCTAATTCTCCAGGTTTCTCACCACTCTGTATTACATGAGCTTGCAAATGCATGACTTTACCCCGTTGGCCTCTCAAAACATTTAAGACTGAGACTCCCAAATTAAAGGGATGTTAATGCCCTGTTAAGACAAATACACAATACAATACAAGCTGAGCGCCATCAAATCGAAAAGCTGAAATCTAGCTAATAAAAAAAATAGCTATAATATCTGATGAGCTTATAGATGGTAATACAGCTGGATAATTAGGAAAAGGGAAAGAAACAAAGCCCAACTTCCTTCCAAACTAGGAAGGCTCTTGGAAAAACGGGGACTTTAAAATCTCCAGTTACAAGGAGAAGATATTAAAAAGAAAAGACATGCTACTCCCAAAAGTTACTTACACAAACTGAAAAAAAAAAAAAAGAAACCAAAGACAGAAAAAATTGGACGGAGCAAAAATAGAATGTTGGGAGGAAAATATGAGAAGGAAACACAAAGTGAAAAGAGATCCTGAGTAATCTTATTGAGGAAAATGAAGCAATTCAATGTTTTATATATATTTTTAGCTTCATATTTAGTTTATCCTTTCTTAAAATTCTTATCATTTTTTGTAACATTTTCCCTTGGTGATTATGAATTTCATTTTTATTGTACTAGAAATCACCTCATTTTGTCACTGAGCAACTGCTGCATGGCAGGCAGACTCATCCAACTGGTGTCAAATATTTGACTTGGCAAAGTGTGAGGGCACAACATTTTAAAAGATTTATGTGTCATAATATTAGAAAATGCTAAGTACAATCCACAGTCAATGTCTACCTTGGTACAGGGAACAGGAATATATGTCTATGATCCCCTTTGAAGCGAAATAGACCAATAAGTATACAACCTCTGAGTAAAGTTATTCATTAACATTCTTTTCTTTTAGGCCAAATCACATATTCTGAGTTCTCAGAGGTGTAATGTGTCTCTCTCTCTGACGATATGGAAAGCCTATACTTGCTATGTTGTCTCTCAAAACGGTGGTTAGAGAGAAGGTTATAATGAGATTACTTATATATTATTTGGCCTTATCAGAGTAGCACATGTAATTGTTGCAATTAGAAAAATATTTGAAGCAATTTAAATCTAATTCTGAATATGCTTCAAATGAGTTAGCAGACACAAATAAACCAAGATCTAGTAAATGGAGCTGTTAGTGAAAGAATATGGGATATTGAAGGCTTTCTTTAAATTGTTTGTTTTCGCTTTTATTCTGAGTTATGATACATACAACACAGAGGTTTTGTATTTTCTTGGACTCTTTTGGGTAGTGATCCAACCTTTAATAAGCTAACCTTCTTAGTTCAAATTCAGTTCACAAAATGGCATTTTCCAAAGAGCAGGAAGAGTTGTATTTAGAAAATCTAAGTACTCAGCCAAAAGTCAATTTGTTCATTTGCTATTCACTTTCCTCAATGTTCTCAAATCATCCAAAAATATCTTCCTAGATGCTAAAGCCAAACTTGTTTTTCCTTCACATATTAGCAGCATATCCCTGTTGGATAAGATTATTCAGTGTTTCTTTCTTCAAAACACCTTAAAATTCAGCTGGCATTTCATACTTGTTTTACATGCTTGTAAAAAATATCTAGGGAAAGGTACAACTTGTGGATGAAATCTGATTATTAATCTTTTGAAACAACTACAACAGAAAACAAAGCCAAAAAATAGAGGATGGTGGAAATGTGTTGAAAGGGATCCATACAATTATTCAAATTCTTAACTAAAGTAAGCTGTTTCCAGTGAAAGTTTAAAGATATCTGACAATGCTCAACAGTTTGGTGTGCTCGAAGAGTTAGACTAGTCTCTGCTACTGTACCAAAAACACATAATTTGCAGATATTTCACCTCTAAGAGATGATGCTCCTGAGTGGATAGCCTTTCAGGAAAGTAGGCCAATAGAAAGCTTAGCAAATGCATTCTAATTCAACTGGCATCTATTTAGTATCAACAATTACCTAAGCCAACATCAGGTACCTGTGGGTTGAAGTTGAGAGAAAAACAAAAATAAACAAACAAAACAACACCAAAAACAATTTCTGAGAGCCCCCAAACAATAAACTACCAGAAAACATGAGCTGTTGGTGGTCCTCACTTGGTTTGTAGCAACCGGAGATGGGCTTGGCGTTGGGAGAATTTGGAAAAGAGCCAACAGCATAAACGTCCATACAATTATGGTTTGGTAGGAACATATATTCTAGAAAACAAATATCGTTACAACAGCCTGCTTATATATGAACTGCATCTCTCCCTTATTCATAGCATTAGCATATTGTGTAAATCTCTTTTATTTTAAGCTTCGATCATAAATTATTTCAGTACTGTTTTGAAAAAAATTTAAGGAAGACTGCTTTCTATGGAAATTGATGAAGTTTATCTGAGAAGCATATCCTCCCTGTCTTTCATATTTTTACCATGATTTGTAATGTTTTCTTTCCTCCTACACTCTTTTCTATATCTATATTTGAAAAAAGACTAGCGTAATGTACTTTGTACATGGTATGAGTGACAAGCCTTCCAGGCAGCCAGCCTGTCGAGACGCAGGCCAGTCAGGCCACGCCAGCAACATCGTGACCCCTTATTCAGTAGGCCTTGCCAAGTACCGAGCTATGTGCTAGAAACTGGGGGAAAAAGAATAATATAAATAATTCTCTGTTTTGCAGAAGATCCATTTTCTTGTATATATAAACCGACTATATATATTTATATATTTTTTTATTTTCTTAAACATTCTGTGAATCTATGTGTATGCATGTGTGTATATGTAAGTGCATAGGAAGAAACAGGGAAGTTTACAGACATATCTGTTTGCTGAGTTCTGTAGTAGATCTGGGTGCACACATTTTGAAGTGGGCACAGAGACAGAGCTGAATGCTCCCACATAATTAAGAAATGAATAATATGGAGAACCTGAAGAAGGAGACTGTGATCAGGGAATCTGTGTAAGCAGAAAGAGAAGGAAAGAGAATAAAGGGGCTCCTGGTTAGGGTTAACCACAGAATAGATTTGGGGAAAAGTATTTACTGAGGATGGAAGTTGTTTCTCATGAATATTTCACTTAACATCTTCCTTCCCATGTATATAATACTTAGTATATTCTATGTTTCTAATTATTGTGTTTGTGTATGAGATATTTCGGGCATACAAAACTAATAGCACATGATGTAATAAACACATATGCAACCACCACCTAGTTTAAAAAATTTCATCTTTGGAATAAAAATCACATGATCATTGGGTTGGCCTCATGGTTAAGCCCAGAGTGCTCCACTTCAGGAGCCCAGGTTCATGGGTTCAGGTCCCAGGCATGGACCTACACAACTCATATAGCCATGCTGTGGCAGCAACCCACATAAAAAGAAAAGGAAGTTTAGGGGCTGGCCCCGTGGCCGAGTGGTTAAGTTCGCGCGCTCCGCTGCAGGCGGCCCAGTGTTTCGTTAGTTCGAATCCTGGGCGCGGACATGGCACTGCTCATCAGACCACACTGAGGCAGCGTCCCACATGCCACAACTAGAAGAACCCGCAACGAAGAATACACAACTATGTACTGGGGGGCTTTGGGGAGAAAAAGGAAAAAGTAAAATCTTAAAAAAAAAAAAAAAGAAAAGTAAGTTTGGTAACAGATGTTAGCTCGGAGTGAATCTTCCTCACATGCACACATAAAATCACATGATCATCTCAATAGATGCAGAGAATGCATTTGACAAGATCCAACCTGCATTTATGATTAAAAAACTCTCAGTAAAATGGGTTTAGAGGGAAAGTATCTCAACATAATAAAGGCCATATATGAAAAACCCACGGCCAACATCATACTTAGTGAAACACTGAAAGCCATCCCTCTGAGACCAGGAACAAGACAAGGGTGCCACTCTCACCACTCTGGTTCAACATAGTACTAGAGGCTTTGGCTAGAGCAATTAGGCAAGAAAAAGAAATAAAAAGTATCCAAATTGGAAAGGGAGAAGTGAAACTCTCACTGTTTGTGGATGAGATGATTCTATGTTTGGAAAACCCTACAGAATCCACCAGAAAACTATTAGAAATAATCAACAACTACAGCAAAGTTGCAGGGTACAAAATCAACTCACAAAAATCAGTTGCATTTCTATACAGCAACAACAAACTAACAGAAAGAGAACTCAAGAATACAGTCCCACTTACAATCGCAACAGAAAGAATAAAATATCTGGGGATAAATTTAACCAATGAAGTGAACGACTTATACACTGAAAACTATAAGACATTATTGAAAGAAATTGAAGAAGACAAAAAGAAATGGAAAGATATTTCATGCTTGTGGATTGGAAGAATAAACATTTTTTAAATATCCATATTACCTAAAGAAATCTACAGATTCAATGCAATCCCAGTTAGAATCTCAATAACATTCCTCACAGAAATAGAACAAAGAATCTTAAAATTTATATGGAACAAGACCTCAAATAGCCAAAGCATTTCTGAGAAAAAAAGAACAAAACTGGAAGTATCATACTCCCTGATCTCAAAATATACTACAAAGCTATTGTAATCAAAACAGCATGGTACTGACACAAAAACAGGCACATAGATCAATGGAACAAAATCAGGAGCCCAGAAATAAACCCACACATCTATGGACAGCTAATCTTTGACAAGAATATATAATGGAGAAAGGAAAGTCTCTTCAAAAAATGATCTGGGGAAAACTGGACAGCAACGTATAAAAGAATGAAAATAGACCATTATTTTACACGATACACAAAACCAACTCCAAATGGATTAAAGACTTGAATGTAAGACCTGAAACCATAAAACTCCTGGAAGAAAATATAGGCAGTACACTCTTTGACATCAGTCTTAGCAGCATCTTTTCAAATACAATGTCTACTCAGGCAAGGGAAACAATAGAAAAAATAAACAAATGGGACTACATCAGACCAAAAAGCTTCTGCAAAGCAAAGGAAACCATGAACAAAATGAAAAGATAACTCACCAAATGGATTTAAAATATTTGCAAATCATATATCCGACAAGCAGTTAATTTCCAAAATAGGTAAAGAACTCATACAACTCAATAACAAAAAAAAAGCCTGTTAAAAAAATGGGCAGAGGATGTGAACAGACAGTTTTCCAAAAAGATATACAGATGGCCAATAGGCACATGAAAAAAACTTTCAACATCACTAATCATTAGGGAAATGTAAACCAAAACTCCAAAGAGATATCACCTTACACCCATCAGAATGGTTATAATTACCAAGACAAAAACTAGCAAATGTTGGAGAGGATGTGGAGAAAAGGGAACCCTCATACACTGCTGGTGGGAATGTAAACTGGTGCACCCAGTGCAGAAAACAGAAGGGACATTTCTTAAAAATTAAAAATAGACATACCATATGATCCAGCTATCCTATTACTTGGTATTTATCCAAAGAACATGAAATCAGCAATTCAAAGAGATTTATGTACCCCTAGGTTCACTGCAGCATTATTCATGATACTCAAGACATGGAGGCAACCCAAGTGCCCACCAACTGATGAATGGATAAAGAAGTGGTATATATGTACAATGGAATGCTATGCAGCTATAAAAAAAGACAAAATCGTCCCATTTGCAGCAACATGGATGGATTTTGAGGGCATTATGTTAAGCAAAAGAAGCCAGGCAGAGAAAGACAAACACTATGATTTCACTCATGTGGAAGATAAACAAATAACATAGATAAAGAGAACAGATTAATGGTTACCAGAGAGGAAAAGGATGGGAGGTGGGTGAAAGGAGTAAAGGGGCACATATATATGGTAATGGATAAAAATTAGACTATTCTTGGTGAGCACGATGCAGTCTATACAGAAACTGATATATATATATAATAATGTACACCTGAAATTACATACTGTTATAACAACATGACCTCAATAAAATAATTGAAAAATAAAGAAATTTAATCTTTACAGTTATAATTGAAGCATATTTTATATCCTTCCCTCCCCAGAGGTAGCCACTGCCCCAACATTTATTTATCATACATCTGCATATTTATACATATGTAGCATGTTATTTGAATGGAAATAATTTATATTTAGAGTACTTATTCTTGTTTTAGATTTTTTAGTAGACTTTATCTTTTAGAGCAATTTTAAGTTCACAGTAAAATTGAGGGGAAGATACAGAGATTTCCGATATACCCTCTGTCCTCATGTAGCCGCCCCTGACACAGGAAGGGTTAATAATCACTGGAAAAGGCTTGCCAACAAACTGTGACCCGGAGGTGAGAAGGCCGGTTAGCCAATGACGGTGAGACCTCCGGGGGGGGGGGGGGGGGGCAACCTAAGCCAGGCGGCGGCCCCCCGGGGCACAGATGGAGAAACGATATCGATATTGGGAGCAGGAGGGACTGTTGCCTAAGAGACCTTGCCTGCTCTGAGATAAAAATATATGAGCACAGCAATAACATGATAATATCAAAACAGAGGCCAAGGGAGGGCTCCTTGAGAAACCACTAAGAATTCTTGGCATTTGCTAATTACTTCATCCAGAACACCTGTGTATGTTTAACAGCTGTAAGCTATGTATATATTGAAATGCTGGTTATAATAAACTCAGAGTGGCCATCAGCCCTCTCCGAATCTATCCTGATGTGTACATTGGATTGCAACACCAACATCTCATACATGCATAGCCTCCCCCATTGTGAACATCCTCCACCAGAGGGGTATATTTGTTATAATTGATGAACCTACATTGACACATCATAATCACCCAAAGTGAATGGTTTACATTAGGGTTCACTTTTTTCGTTGTACATTCTATGGGTTTGGACAAATGTACTACGTACTCACTATTTATGGTATTATACACAGTAGTTTCACTGTCTTAAGAATCCGCTGTGCCCCACCTATTCATCTCTCCCTCTCCCCTAACCACTGGTAACCACTAGTCTTTTTACTGTCTCCATAGTTTTGCCTTCTCCAGGATGTCATGTAGTTGGAGTCAGACAGTATATACCCTTTTCAGATTGGCCTCTTTCACTTAGTAATATGCATTTAGGATTCCTCCATGTCTTTTCATAGCTTGCTGGCTCATTTCCTCTTAGCACTAAATAATATTCCATTATCTGGATGCACCACAGTTTATCCACTCATCTGTTGAAGGACATAGTTGCTTCCAAGTTACAATAATTATGAGTAAAGCTGCCATAAATATCCAGGTGCAGGTTTTTGTTTGTACATAAGTTTTCAGTTCCTTTGGGTTAATATCAAGGCATGTGATTGCTGAATCATATGGTAAGAATATGGTTATTCTTGGTTAGCCACCAAACTGTCTTCCAAAGTGGTTGTATCATTTTTCATTCCCACCAGCAATGACTGAGAGTTCTTGTCGGTCTACATCCTCACCAGCATTTGGTGTTATCAGTGTTCTGGATTTGGGCCATTCTAATAGGTGTGTAGTAGTATTCATCGTTGTTTCAATTTATATTTCCCTGATGACATATGATATGAAGCATCTTTTCACATACTTATTTACCATCTGTATATCTTGTTTGGTAAGGTAGCTCTTAAGGTCTTTGGCCCATTCTTTTATAGTATACTTATTCTTCCATCTGCCAGAATCCATATTATTTTTGGAGATTCTGTTCATTTATATAAACAATTTATATAAATTCATTTGATTTATTAATTTAATCATTTTTCTTAATTCCTCCTTTTTTGATTACTGGCTTGAGAATTATTCAATTATATTTCTATTCTTTTAGCCATTACCCTTAAAAGTTAACATGAATACTTTACTAAGTTCACTTAGTAAAGGCTGAATTTATTTAACATTTCTATTTTATTCCTGAAAAATCAAAGAATCACAGTAGTGAGATCACCCTGACTTTCCTGGCCCCAACACCCCCTCCAATACACACACAGACCAAGAAAAGACATACAAGCATTTTAGTGCTCTCTCTATTTTTCAACTGAGAGATTTTTTTTCTAGCCCACCTGATTTCTGAGTCTATAGGCCATGGAACATCCTAGCCTTAAACAACAGTGTCAGTCTCAGCTGCACCATCTCCTACAGGACCATTTGTCTCCTATCTAAAACTTGTCATTTCTACCTCAGTTTCTGAGAACTGTGACCATTTTTCCCTCCAGTGATCCACGAAGGTGCTAAGTTTCAGCTCAAGTTTACTGCTCTGGTTTTTGTTCCCTCTTTATTTATGGCCACTAGGATTTTTGTTGCTTTCTAGAAAGTGAAAGTATGTATTCACATAGTCAGTCACAATTTATTGAGCACCTACTCTATGTTAGGCATTAGTTCTTAACATAAGGCACACAGCATTGAACAAGACAGATAGGATCCTTTTTGCTTCAGAATGTTAGCTCTGTGTCATCCATCATTTCTGGGTGACTTAAGGCAAGAAATTTTGTTGTTGTCTTAGGGATAGCTACTCCATTGTGTTGCTAGAAATTACTTCTTTTTCTCTCTAAACCAAATACACACATACAATTATAGTGAACCAAATTAGTATGGGCAATAAACACCTTCCTGATATGGTTCTTTAAAATATTACTAATAGTTTTAAGCCTCTTCTAGGTTATTACCTGTAGTAATGACCTACATTAACTTTTAAGATTATACTGACTCTGGATTGTAAAATATTTAGTACATTGCTTAGCATGATATAGTTGCTCTATAAATAATAATTACCTATTTCTTTCTCCCTTGCTATGATATAGGGCAGATTATCTCTCTACCTTATTCTGCCACAAAATAATAAAACTCAACTATACAGGAAACAAATGTATCATAAAATGTTACACAATAAATGGTGCTGCCCTCTGGGTATTGATATTTCTTTTGTCTTATTTCCTTATTTGAAGGCAAATACCAATCTAGTAATAGCCATGAAGTCAGCTGCTGCCTCTCATTGTAGTGCTATGTGCTTTGCAGCCTAAATATTCTTCTTTTGTTGAATACCATGACCACAGGTAGATTTCTCTTCTGTTTTAGTAGCAACTCAGAAAGAACCTCAAAGAATCATTGAGGAATTAGTACAGTGAGTGATATCAATGCTTCTGAAATAACTAACTAATGTTGATATAATCAGTTTTGATAATTCATTAACAACATGATGGGCCTTGAGGAATCTGTTATATGCTAGAACTCATTGTTTTACATGTGACACATATCTCTCTTTGACCTTGTTTTTTTCTGTCAACTACAGCAGTAATGGGTACCTCTGGTAGTGGATGGGAACTATATTAATTTAGATGATTTCTATTTTACTTATGCCTGGTTTCTTCCTGTCCCCTCTGAACACCAGGACAGGGGAAGTAACCTTAAGATATTGTATTAGTCTGCTTGGGCTGCCATAACAGAATATCACACACGGAGTGGTTTAAATAACAGAAATTTATTTCCTCACAGTTTGGGAGACTGGAAGCACAAGATGAAGGTGCCAGTGGGGTTGATTTCTAGTGAAACCTTCCTTGATGGCTCGCAGAGGGCTGCTTTCTCACTGTTCCCTCATGTGGCCTTTCCTCTGTGCATGCGTGGAGAGAGAAAAAGATCTCTGGTGTCTCTTCTTAGTCTTACAAGGACACCAGTCCTATCAGATTAGGACCCCACCCTTATGACCTCATTTATCTTTAATTACCTCCTTATAGGCCCTATCTCCAGTCCCACTGGCAGTTAAGATTCAACATATGAATTTGGGGGGGGGGGGGGGATAAAAGTCAGTCCATAACAGATATCTTTCCTTAAATACACTTAAATACAATTCTTTTCTTGAATTACATAATTATAAGATAATTTCTATAACTTAGTGTTAGTATTTGCTTACTTGATCGTGCTTTATTTCTACATGTTTGCTATACCCATCGTAATAAAGATACAATTTCTGAAATATCTTAGTGCAGTGGTTCTCCACTGGCATTATTGGAATTACCTGGGTTCATTGTTCATAGCATACATGTTATCACCTACCAGCAGCGAGTCTAATTCAGTAGGCCTGAAGTGAGGCTTGAAGAATGTAGTCTTTAAAAGCCTCACAGATCATTCTACATTATCTGGGAATTTAGAGCAACTGGATAGTTTAGTTTATTTTAGATTGCATATTCCAATCTATTGGGTTGCAATAGTTATACTACAGGTGATCACTTTTTACAGGTAAATTATGTGGATATTCTTTTTCCAGAAAATGCTGCTCATGCATAATTTTTGTGTTGCCTAGCACAGGACGGTGCATACAGCAGGCTGTCAAAATTTATTTCTGGACTGAATTAGCAGATGAATTCATCAACAAATGACAGAAGACAGTGATGAAAATCTGTGAGGGACAAAGATGTACTTCTAAAATGTGGCATGAGAAAGTAAGTTATATTCTTCAGGAATTTTGAGAGAGGAAAACAAAGATAAAAGAAGATACGTGACTGAGGGGGAAAAATCATATTTAAGAGTCCCAGAAAACCTGGAAAATTGGAATGATAACTTAATAGAACAAGAAGGTGACTCTCTGTCTGGTGCAGATGCTTTATTGTCCTTTAGCATGAGTCACAGACGTTGGTTTATTTATAACTCTGCTGCCATGTTCTGCGGGTATGTAAATCCTTGTGATAAAATAGAGTGGGGGTACATCCAGCAGGGTCAGCTCTACTTTTCCACACATTTTCTTTAATAAGACCTGGGGACTAGCAGAGGCTGACTGCTCATGTAGCTGACTGTTGACAAGGCACAGCACAGCATTACCCTTTAAGCTACTTTTCCAATGATTACTGAAGTCAGTGACATATTCATTCTTATCACAGAAAAGGAAGGAAGTAACATTGGCGATTGGGCATCTTAAGTCTGCAAGGAAAAGAAAAAAGAATTCAACAAGTTTTGAACCCTGTAAGGACTACGAAATAAAAGGAAGGAAATCTCAGTATCTCTATGATACCAGGGGCAATTTTGGTGCAGTGGAAAGAGAAGTGCTTTCTCAAAAAGGCCAATACGTTGAGATTGATACTTAGGGCAAAATTGGTTCTGTAAAGAGCTTTTCTGCTTGACTAAACTATATTTTCACACTGAAAAGTCATAGTAGGAAAACCAAGTACCAGACATTAGAAAACTTTTTTTTAAATTTAAGGATCAATGTTTATCTTTAATCAGGAACAAATGACCCCTTTGAATCTAAAATGGGGAAATAAATAACTCTAGCTTTCTCAGGAGATTAGTAATAGGATACAAAGATGTTAACTTTTAGCTCACAGATGCATTAAACTCAAACCAAACCACTGGTGACTCAACATTATAATATCCAATGGCTTTTTCAATGGCCTAAGTGAAATTACTTGATAGTCCCAGTTCAATTTCCAAACATAGACGACACATAAATACAAAACACGGCTCAATTAGTGATTCCTGTCTTTAGCTTCAGCCACACATTAAAGGAACTGTGTCCCGAATTTGTAAAAGAGACCTGGAGTGCAACTGGGGAACGTTTCTTTGTGATTCAAATAGTGACCTCAGGGCAAGGACTTTTGAATCAGAAAATGAAAGTTGTTAGCAGCTAAGAATTTCAACATTCTTTCTAAAACTGTGTTTGTCCCATCCAGTTTTGAACACTCCAGACGACTCTGTGATTCCTTTTCGTAAGATTTGTGTTTAATTTCTGTGAGTAAACTGCTCTTTTTCTTGGGAAATTAATAATAAAGTTCAGAGCAGAAGCGTATCATTGCACCAAGTACAAAACAGGATAAGGCTAAACTGGAAGAGTTAATCCCTTCATCCTGGGAAGTGACTCATCCTGGGAAGATTTATTTTAAAATATTTTAAATATATCTAGTGGGTGTTATGTAATTGTCATTGTCTACTTGTTTACTTATTTACTTACTTGACTTATTTGCTTACTATGGATGATAATTCAAGTCCCCTTTATATTAAAAAAAAAAATAGATGCAAAATTATTGCAGAGTAAATAACCCTGAAATATCTGCAGTCTGAAAAACTAGTACAGTTATATTAGAATCTATGGCATACACTTATTTTCTAAGTGATTTTCTTTTTAACATTTTCAGTTTGTCAACTCAGAAATGCTCTTTAACTAGCATATTCATTCAATTGAACAGAATAAGTTTTTAAAAAGTTTCATCATGGTAATTTCTCTAGATATTTACGAATCTATCCCTTCCAAATTTGTTATTTCCTCTATATTTGCACAGTTCAACACAGTAGGCATTAGTCACACGCTGTTATAAAATTAAAACTTCAGTTCCGTAGTCTCACTCCCCACACGTCAAGTACTCAAAGCCCTACATGGCCAGTAGCTAACTAATTGGACAGAGAAGGAAGAGAGCATTTCCATCATTGCAGTAAATTCCATTGGACAGCACAGCCTAGATTATACCACATTGATTCATGTGACATATAAATCATATATGATATATATGATACATTTAGTGCATGTATTTTACCTTCCTGTTACTCAGGCAGAATTTGTGTCTGCCTCAATACACTAAAATTGCTTTCAGTCTAGTACACTTGTTTAATGCAGACCCTTTTCTTTTTCTTTTTGGCTGATTCTATAAAATATAAAGTAGGAAGGTGTGGATGTACATATTTTGCATGTATTAGATTATGACAATGGAGAAAGCCAGATGAAATAGATGGAGGAAGAGATAGATGGAAAGAAATATAGGTGGACAAAGGGAGAGAGAGAGGAAAGAGAGAGAGTATAATGAGGAATAGCAGGAAGTCCTATTGTTATTCCCTTCATCTCCTTAAGCTTTCCTATCACTGTGACAAACCTAATTGACATCATAAATTATTCATTTTCCAAATAAATAAATAAATGGTATACATATCTTATTGCTTACTTTATGATTTTTTATTTCCAGGTTTGATATAAAGGCCAATAAGAAAACCTGTAGGGGCGTATAAGCATGGTCTCCAAATGATAACAGCAAAACAATGCATACTGGGAGCTTCAGTATATTTATTTCCATCAGCCAGCATCAGCGTTTTTCAGGGGGATTCACTGACTAACGTCAATAGCCATATGTTAGCTACCATAATTTTTAATGCATCTTATTAAAGATATATAGAAAGTTGATGCATTAGTTCATTAATGGTTTTCTTTTTCTTAAAAGAGAACCCAGCAAATTATGAGTGAATATGGTGTAGTGGTTAAGTACATGGCTCTGGGGCGATACAGACATAGATTGAATTTGCACAATTCCCTTAGCCTCTCTGAGCCCCTTTTTGCTTCTCTCAAATGGTAACAATAATACCGTCATTGGGTTGCTCTAAAGATAAAAATAAAGTAAAATGTATTCATTTACCACCTTGCCTTTAGAATAAAGCTCAATGAAAGTTAGACTTATTTCTCTCGGAAAGATTTTCTTCCCTGTCAAATTCTGTGTACGCGCGAATTAAAGATGTATAGGTTTTCCTGTGGATCCAATGCTAATTATGACACCAAAAAATTTATATAGTGTAAAATAGAATGCAGGGAAATAGATTGTAAAATTGGCCCATGATTACTAGTTAGAAGTCGAATTTGTCTTCTAGTAAAGTAAGATTAAATTGAGCTAGTTTAAAAAAATGTATTAAAGAATACTGAGTTAGCTCAAACAAGCAAAGGAAGAGTTAGTATGTCAAACTTTGGGAATGCAAACAAGGGGCCCTAGGAATCCAGCAAGGAGAATCAAGGACTTAGAATTAGCATCCTCTCCCTTTGCCTCTCTCTCTCATTTTGGCTTCATTTTTCCTAAAATTGGTCAAGCTTCTCGTTGTAGTTGAAGCTATAGGCACCCCCAACTGCACAGACACAAACCCTCACAGCTGAGCCACATGGCAACAGATCCTTCCACTAGCTTCAGATGAAAACTAATGGGGAAATCTCTCATATGGCTGCTTTACTGGCCTGTCCATGCTGTGACCTGATCACGGCAAACACATTTTTATAGTTTTGATTAGGGGCCCATTTTATTCAACAGTCGTTCCGGCCAGAGGAAAGGGGTAATATCTGCTTACATTGGGACTTTATGCTAGGTATAGAGAGGCAGAGAAAAGGAGAAGGCATTGTTTCTGGAAAAAAGGAGGAATCCTAGCAATTAGAACAATAAATAATTTCTACAGTTAGATTCACTCTCCTCATGCTATATGTAAATATTGAGTGTTATGATTGGTACAGTCAGGCCCTTTGTATCCACAGCTTCCACATCCAGATTCCATAGATTTAACCAACCACGGAAGGAAAGCCTATGATGGTTGTGTCTGTACTGAACATAAGTAGACTTTTTTCTTGTCATTATTCCTCAAATAATAGGGTATAACCGCTATTTACCTAGCATTTACACTGCATTAGTTATCGTAAGTAATCTAGAGATGATTTAAAGTATATGAGAGGATGCACATAGGCTATATGAAAATACTATTCCATTTTATACCAGGGACTTGAGCATCCACAGATTGGGAGGGTGGGTCCCGGAAGCAATCTCCTGTGGATATAAGGGATGACTGTATATGTAGATCAATGGAGCAATTGCTAATATGGTAAACTCATGAAATTGTAGCACAGTACAAGGCAGTATATATATTATGCAGGTGATAGTGATATAGGAACTACCCAAAGGATTATATGCCTTTGCTGTTGGGCAAAATTGCACATTGTCTTGTACGTACGTGAGGAAGACTGGCCAGGAGCTAACATCTTTTGCCAATCTTCCTCTTTTTGCTGGAGATCAGGATTTAATTTACTAGCATTTCCAAAATGGAGTCTCTACTGTAATCCATAGGTGATATTCTATTCTTGCCACTGACTTTGAAGCAAATGGAATGTTGGTGTTTATACTTCCACAACCTGAGGAAGAACCAATATGAATTAATATCTATGACAAAAGACCAAATCAAACTGTGCATTGTGAATTTCCTTACAATATCTCACTAATCACATTTTAAATAAGAAACAGAGAGAGTGACTATTTTTGTTTACTTATGAGAGAAATGTATTTTTTCTGTCACTCATTTTTAGAAAAAGAGTAATCATTATTTTGTTTTCACAAGGAATTTTTTATTTGTCCATAACTAATTCATCTGTAAATTTGAGCAAAGATTCCTTTCAAAATCCATAATCTACAAAGTCTGTAATGATTTGGGGTGAAGAGAATGGCAGTACTTGTCTGGTAGATCTTAAACCGTAATTTCAAGAATGTGACTTAAAGTAAGATTACAGAACTAGAAAATCCTATGAAAAATTCATATGATGTAGCATATATTGTTTTCTTTTTCTGCATTTGGTTTTCTACATACATTAACTAGAATATCTTTGTTTACTTTTTTTTGATGAGGAGGGTTGGCCCTGAGCTAACATCTTTGCCAGTCTTCCTCTATTTTGTTTGTGGGTCACCACCACAGCACAGCTTGATAATTGATATAGGTCTGTGCCCAGGATCTTAACCTGTGAACCCCAGGCCACCAAAGCAGAGTGTGCAAAACTTAACCACTATGCCACCGGGCTGGTACCTAGAATATCTTTTTTATTATTATTTTTTGCTAGCAATTCAATGTGGCATTATTTTTGTAAAATATACCTAGCTGATCTAGTCTTAACAAAAATATTAGTTTATATACATATTATTGTTAACACGTTACTTTCACATATACACACACACCATGCTGTTCTGAGGCTATATGTATATGTGTACATGTAAGTCTGTGTTTATATGACTCCAAGGAAAGGGAATAGAGTCTTTCTATTAATTTTCTAAGCTTCTTTGTTCACAAGCTAAATAAAATAAGCCTGTCACCCTCTCTTGCATGTTATTGATCAGAACAAATCACGTTACAGTGAGGTCATGTGTGTGTATGTATATAAATATATGTGTGTGTGTGTGTGGTTTTGTGCACACATATAGAATCCACGTAAGTGAATAAGGTATACGATTGTGCCAATCAGGATCGTGTATGAAAATTTTAACTTACAGTACTAAAAAAAAATCAAAATTGAAAATAATATCTTACGCTTTAACTTATCCAGTATCAAAAATAAGTCTTTCACATTCTCAATACTTGATACATTTTTGTTCAACTGACTTGAGGATCCCTAATTTCTGTGTTAGGGATCCGAATAGCCACAAATTTACAATATAAAATAAAGCCAAGGAATAAGAAAATTTTCTATGGCTAGAGATCAGTGAGCCAGCTCTAGAAATACCTTAAAAACTTGCAGTAAAGCTGTTTTAGTGTTGTGTCTCCCAGATTCTGCTTCATTGCTCATTTGTAAAAACAAACATTTGCCATGAAGACATAACTGCCAATTTAGCCTAAATAAGACAAATGAGATAATGAGACCAGTGGCAGATTTGAGTTGACAAATCCTCCAGAATGCCCAGCTCCAAGTAAAAAGCTTTCTTTTCCTGCCAAAAGGTCTATATGCTAATACTAACTAATTTGCCAGCCTTGGCCCTACATTGTTTGACAATAGCTGAGCATCCCAATTTGTTAGAGTTGTGACAGTAATTTGGATATAAAATGTAGCTTGATCTAGTAATCTGTGCAACCTCTTAACCCAGCAACCAATCACACAGATGCATACTTTGTACTGAGAACGCTTAGGAAGGCCCAGAGAGATTTTTTTAAAGCTCAGCATATACGAATATGGAGAGAGTAATAGTATGGACATCATAAGTGTGACTTTCACTTGCTCATATCCTGGTTACAGCAATAGAGGTGAAGTAAATTATGTTATTTACTTTAATATTAGAAGGTCATTCAGAATATTTGCCCTAAATCAGTTATTCAAATATCTGTAACTTGGCCACCAGTTTTGATGGATTTTGAAAAGTCAATTTGGAGTATTAAAAAAATATATATCTTTTGAATTTTTTCATAGAGTTCCAAAATAATCACGGGTATTGATACTTTGTATATAATTCAATTACTTTTCCTTATTATTTAAAAGAAAAATGTTCCTGTGTGTTTGTATTACTTCTGATACAACTTAATTTTGTGTATTAGAGTAGAAATAAGTCAAAATTTCAGTTTAAAGAAATCTTGCATTTAAAAAATAAAGTAGGCACTTAGGGTTAAGAAGTACTTGCTGCATTCCTTTAAAAATTATCCTAGGTTAAACAATGAGTACTACAATTGTGTGTGGGAAGGCCAGAGATCATAAAGAATCTTTATTTTGAATAAGCATGAATTGGTATGACCCATTCATTTAAAAAGTAAACTGGAAACTCAGGGCTTTACTTCATACTTTGTAAACTGCACCGAGACATTTAGTTCCTGACAGATAGCTAAAAATGAATGTAAAATCTTTTGTAAGTACAAAATTATAGTACTCTTACCATTATGAAATCAGTTAAGGAAAAATATTTGCCTTGTTCGAGAAAACTACATTAAAAAATAAACATCAAATAGATTTGGCAAAAAATTTGATAATTCATGATAATACTTACATTTTTCTCTAAATAGAGAGTCTTTTAAATTTCATTTAAAATAAGTTTATAGAAGTATAGGCGCTCGAAATAGTTTTAAAATTACAAAAATAGAATTTTGGCAAAGTATTTTGAATTCTTATCTTCTGCATCTATTTTTTGAGAGAAAAATATAAAAATATGAAAATCCATTCAACTTTTTAGAACATATTAAAAAACATTTCTATAATCTAACTCAGCTGTTAATTTATAAAATTATGAAAATAGAAAATTGAATTTAGAAGTCATATGAACTCACTCCAGACAAATGCTAATTCAATACTTGAATATTTTCTATCACGAGTATGGTAGGTAGCCTCTAAGATGTTCTCCAGTAATCACCCCTCCTAGTATTCATTCTCTTAAATAATTTTCTTTCCTTGAATGAGGGCTGGATCTAATGACTCACTTTTAACAAACAGAATATGGCAAAAGTTATGAAATGGTGTTTCTAAAATTACGTTACAAAAGACTGTGACTTCCGTCTGGCTTGCCCTTCCTCACTATCTCATTCACTTGAAAGCAGAGAATACACCACACAAGAAAATAGAAGTTGCATCCGTGGATCTCTTAATAGCCAAGGCTCTCCAGTGTCTTCACTGCACAGGGCATGTTTGATTGCAAAAGAAGCTGAGGAGGACCCAGAGACAGAAACTCAGAGAAGCAACCTTGCCATTCCTCACCTAACTTTTCTACTGTCTTCCCATGGAGTCCTTCTAGCAGTCTGTGCCATGTTACATCATTCTCAGGGCAGCCACAACTCATTCATGGAGTTTAACAATAAATAATTCTGATAACCAGGTATAATGTGCTTAGTACATCATTGTTCATATTGTCAACACATTCCAGGGGGCAGAGTTGCAAGAAGGCAAATCCCCAGCTCTTCCTGGGTATGGAGTATGAATTCAGACCCACTGTTAACCCTTTAACAACAGCCTCCCCCTGAATTCTGGATACAGTCATGTCATATATACTTTTAACACACTTTTATGTCTCTTTTGAAAGATATATTTTTGATATTGCAAACAAAAAAGTCAGATTTTCTTGTCTTTAGTCAATTGGATATGTAAAATTCAGTGAGTGTTAATATGATTGACTAGATATTGTAGTCTTGACTGCATCTTTTCACATTTTTAGTATTTTTTAACCCATTCAACTTTTTACCCTGTATTTATTACTAATTATACTTTTCATAAAATAAATATGAGAGCTATTTTTAAATGTATATCTAATTATTCTGAAACTAAATTTATCTCCTCTTCAGTCAAGTCAATATCCATGGGATCCATACTGATTAAGGATTGAACGTCATTTTTCCCAAATAACTTTACATTCTGCGATTTCTCATTGGAACATATCATTTCACACTCAGTTTCCTCAAACCAACAAATCTTTTATTACGCAAAATATCGGTAGATGTGTTATTAAAGCAATGTTTTGTACACCAAATATGTATCTACAACGTATCAACGGTGTCTCATCTATATTTTATATTTCCAATAAGACAAGTAGTTATTAAAAGTCACTGTTCATTAAATTTGGGGCCTATCAAGTTTGTGCTCCCAGTCATAATCCAATTACAAAGAATCAGCTTTGACAAATATTGTATTTTAGTATCATTGTGTACTATGGGGCATCTACTTCTCACTGGGATGACATATTGCAGCTTATTTTTTGCCCTGCTCTTACCAAAGGTGTTACCAGGAAGCCTTTCCTGATCCCCGCTTCTCTGTGACACTCTTCACGACTTGGGCTGTTCAGACTGTTCCCATGAGTAAGCTCCTCCAGGTTGGACTTCCACGATACTCGGTTATTCTCTTCACAACATATTTGACTCCATGGTCATCAACATATAAGATAGCGCATCCTAGGCCAGGGGCCATGCCGTCTCTGAAAGTGTCCCTCAGGAAAATTGCCTCTCCTTTTATGGATATGTGTGCTCCACACACCTATTGTTCATCTTTCCATGTCTTGTCAAATTTGGCTAGTTTCTTGCCAAAGTAATTCCTCTGAAATTTCTATATGGGATGGTATGTACTTTTTAACATTGTGGCATGCTTCCAAAAATGCTATTTGTGCTTGGCTCAAAACACCTAGCTACAAATCAATGATACTTAAATCCCCTCAAGACCGTTAGAGTCAGTGTTGATTTCACCACTACACTTGCCATTGCTACTGTTGAGCATGAGTGTAGTCTAGCAAAGTGGTACTTAGGCACACACGTATTTTGTGGTTACTAGGAAATCATTGATTGTGCATATTCTATTCCTAACATCTAGTCAGTCTATGTGCACCATAAGAAATGCCTAAACAGGATCTCCTTGGAGCTCTAGAAGAAAACATCAATGAGTGTGGACCCTGCATCATCTCTACATTAGCCCTCCTCATTATCATCAACCTCTTCTCAAGTCTCGTTCTTGAGTTTATCACATTCGCATTTAGTATATTGAGAAAGGCAGAGCAGGTTCTGGCATACCCAGCAAGCCATAGCAATACAACATCCCTCAGATTCTGGCAACTGTCTCCACAGTACATCAGCCTGATTCACAGTTATCTAATGCCCAAGTGATCAAATACTGTACAATCACAGATCTGTGCAATCCAATGATAAAATCTCTTTCAGATTCCAGCATGAGGAATTGATTAGTGAACATTGTCTATATACTTTTAACTAAAAGAAGGTTCCAAATGACCAAGATTCAGTAGGGTCTTTCAAGAGCGTCACATCACTTTTTTTTGCTCTGGATTACACAAGAAGAATTTGTGGCAAATTTCCTACCGCATCTTCAGTGCATTGGACATTTTTCAGAAGGAAATAGTGCTGGTGGTCTTCCCCAGGGAACAAAAACTAACTTTGGTCATTCTCTTGCCTTGAAATACTCTTGAGGGAACAAAACATGAGCCATTTTTCTGGTGTTATCACTCATTTCCAGGTTTCTTTAAGTTACCACTTCCCCTGTTTTTAGTTATCCCCAGATTTACCCTGACTCTTCCTACCTGGATTGGGTTGAGTTCAGGCTCAGTCCTCAATCATAAAATTGGCAAAGGATGTAACTGCAACACTGTCTTCTCTTTCATCCATTCATGTTCTTGGATTTGTGAGCAATAGAGATATCCCTCATGCCAAAGTCAGAGCTGCCAACAGAAGACCTATCCAACCCAGAAATTCTTTATGAGTAAGTACTGCAAGGTTTGAAGTCTTAGAAATAATGTCATGTGGCAAAATGTCTCTCAATAGGAGACAACAAACTGAAGCAAGGCTTTGGAACCATGGGATCCTATATAAAGACAGAATTGTATTATGGCATCATCTACATGAGCATTCTCAGTTCGGCACCCTAAATCCTCCCATTTTATATCCTCCCTGTTAAAGTGTTAAACCCAGTCACCTGGTCCTGCAGACAAGTTCTTTGTTCCTTTTTCCACTTTTTAAGCAAAATTTTTATTGCCCTTTTCAATTTCTTATCAAAACACTACTCTGAAGATGAGAATAAATAAAATATGTCCAAATAATGTGGTGTTTTTAGCCCATCAGTATATTATAGTCATTGAGAAATAGGTCCCTTAAGCTAAAAAAATATATATGGGTACTCCAAATTGAAATAATTCACATTATTCCTAGATTTTTATAACATTCTTGATCATTGCTTCAGTAATCACATTTACAATAAAAAAAAGTGGAGACTGTACCAATGCCTCTCAGGACCCTTAGAAATCCTATGGAAGCTATAAGTAATGGTTCAGTGTGATCCACTTAATAATTATCAGCTGGACTCTGTCCCTGTGGCATTCATTCCATGGCAAATTAAAAACAGTACAAAGGTCTTTTCTTGTTATTCTGAAGAGTCATAGGCAACTATTTGTACTTCAATAGAGAACAAGGAAATATATCTTCATTCAGACCAACTGCATAGCCTGTAGCCTGCATGGAAACTCATCTCTTATACTCAGCCTGCTGCTTCAACCATTGTTTTAAACATACCATTCCAGCCCCTTCAAAACTTTCTGCTAGGTTTTTTAGGGATCATCCAACATATACTACCTTTTCTTTATTCATTGAGGTTCCAGAAACCTTCCAAAATTAGGGAACTCCATATGTGAGTATTTTTAATTTTCTAATGTGTGTGACCCACTTAACAAAACATCGAGGTGGGCTATCACCCCTGCTAAGAACTTTTAAAAATCTACACATATCCCTTTAGAATAAGATTCCAGTTTTTGTACAAAAGCTAAATGTACTACTGCAAGTAATTTGGCTTACTGTACAGATTTGCCCTTTCTTACTTTTCCAAGAGTTTTTCCCACTACTGGCTGAATTGCTGAAATTCCCATTCTTCTGAGAGCTGCTATAGGTACACTATGCTGCTTACATTATTTTATCAAGAAGAGCGTCATATGGTCAGGTCATTCAGCCATGGGTTAAGGGAGAAAGAAGGTCCTAGGGTTGGCTGATTATCATGCAAATGGTAGCCATCTTATGTGACAATCCTCCTGAAGCAACACCTATAATATACAATATCTATCTATAAATGTATACACACACATATATAAGTATACATACACACACATTATTTTCACTTGATAAATGAACTCTCTTGGGAAACTTCCTCATTAGAGTCTCAATTGCCTCCATCACAGGCTCAGAGTTTCCCTTTTGTCTTCTAATGCCCTTTCTCTGAATTACTCCAACCTGTTTACCCACCACAAATCTTGTGCAAGATAATCAAGAAAGCAAATCTATTACGGTATCCTGCATGCCTTTAGTGTTGTGTGCTGTCTCTGCTAGAGCCCCATACCTGGTCAATTGTTTCTGTGGAAAAGAGCAACACATAGCCACAGCATTTGGTAGCTTTTAGGTCTACAACTTTACCATCCTATAATGGGGGATTGTGGAGGCAAGATATGACTTCCTTCACAAAGTCCAATGAGCATAGTGATGAGTTGGTGAAATGTCTAATCTCATATATTCATTTGGATCTTATGGTCCCAGAGGCTCAGCCCAAGTCCAGTGCTACAGCACTTTTTATATCCCACAATGCAGAACTCTGTTCAGTTCTCCCTTTGAATTTTCTTCTTCCTAGACACTTAGTTCTTCTTTCACTTTGTCTATCTTAAACAGGAAATAAAATTCTCAACATTAGGAAGGTACATAATCTAGAATGAAATATATGCACTAAATGCTGGACTGTCTTCTTAGAAGTCAAATCCTTCAGAAACAGTAATTTACCTCTATTTTTGGAAAGATTTCTTGAGGTACGAGGCAAAGGATTCTCAAAATTTCTCAGACTTAGCCAATTCTGAATTTTTGAAATTTATCAACCATTTTCTTTAAGACCTATGTGTAACTTTTGTTATCAAGCTGCTTTTGCTTCCTTTTCCCATCCTGCTACTATTATAATGCCAACAACACAATGATTCAGCCTGCTCTTCACCAATGCCCCAAACTCTCCTCACAAAAGTATGATAGCATGTGGTAGAATTTAAATACCTTTGACAATGTGGTAAAAATGTGTTAAATTTCCTCCCACATAAAGGCAAACTGAGTTTTATTTTCTTCTGTTGTAACCACAAAAACACAACGTTAGCCCAATCAGTCACATTATACCAGTTTCCTTTAGCCTATTGCATCTTTTGGATAGTTTATATCTGGTACTGCAGACCCTATCAAGTGCACTACATTACTGATTCCTTGTTAGTCCACCATCAGTCTCCATGATCTCCTTATCTTTCTTGTTATCAAACTAAAATTGTTATAAAATGGGTGCATTGAGGTTATTACTCCCACCTCTACCATTTTTTAAGTTAAAGTTGAAATTTTCTGCTGCTCATTGGGAATTCTATATTGCCTGATATTCATCATCATATAAGCCTAGGAAGTTTCACTTTGCATGTCCAATTTATTCTGAATGAAGACAGACTTGGCTGAAATTTGACCTAAAGGAGATAACAGATGTTTGCCGCTCAGGTCACGTTCGTTCCAGATATGGACTTTGGTAAATACATTTTAGCTTTCAGTATTTTGATCTGCAATTTCATTTCTTTCATGAATAATTTCATTCACTGAATACCTTCCAAGGAAGCATCTCCATAACCACCCAATTCCATTGAAGCCCCTGCAGAGTCACCTCACTGTCACCAGCAGGGATGCTGGTATATCAGGGCCCTGTATCCAAAAAGCCAAAGAAGAATTGCTCCACATACCCTGATATTCAACCTAAAAATTTGACATAGCCATGGAAAGCCTGCTGAGAGATGGAGTTACAATTTCCTGGACTAAATCCTACTTCATAGATAAGAAGAATTTTGCACCATGTATCAACTCCCCTATTTAGTTCTTTCACTTTATCTGTGTTAAATTCATCCAGGTGAGGATAAATTGATCGTGACAAGATCCTTTAAGAGAGGTAACTTGTAAAGTAGATGTTTTGTGGGTACTTGTCAGATTTTCTTTCCTATTTATTCCTCTCCATTTTTTTTAATATATAGTAGAAAATCTCTACCTGACTTCGTCTCTTTTTATTCCACCATTACCCTTAGGCTTGGAGTTTCTCTTTCTCTTTCTTTGCCCTTTTTGAATTGATCTAACCTTTTACACACTCTCAAACTCCATGGAAGATAATTGAGGAAGTTAATCCACTATTGTATTATAATGCTCTTTGGTCCTCTCAACAAGATATTGGAGTTTCTCTGAATTATTGTACCATCATTGTTTGGGGAAGGAGCCTGTCATTAGCAGCAACTCTATTTTGATTATTATGTAACCAGTCCAACAGGGTTGTCATTCATAACATTTTCATTGTTCAACAGGCATGTTCCATTATCACATGGAAGAGGAAACAGGACAATTCTAATTTCTTGTGAACACTCACCTGACTCTGGCTTTTACTATCACGAAGAAGAAAGATCTGCTACATTTTTGTCATTAATGAGCTGAATGACAAAACCATAACTCATCTTGGGTAGGTACTCATTCCAAATAGATTTCTTTATTCTGTAATACTTAAGCATCAAACTATTTGATTAACTTTAATTTTCTTGCAATCTTCAAAAGAGTACTGGAACCTCAATATAAACCTTTTTTTAAAAAAAAAATATTGATCTTAAATTTTTTACTGTTATTCTCTAGTTAACAGTTTCACTTCTACCAATGTAGTCAACTGCAATTACTGTATTTTGGGGGGAGTCATAGTCACTTTGACTCTTTGACATGTTTTCTATTCAATTGTAGTCAAATTTACATCATACAATTTCCATGGCAAAATTTTCCCCATCTCAGAGCACAAAAGGATTGGACTCTACCCAAGGATCAAAGTCTTATCTGTTTCTTTCTTCTCATATTATCTCTCACCTTGTAAGTCTTTTGCCATATTGAATAGTGGCCTTTGTGTCAATTCCACTTCTGCTGCTGCCACACAATTGATTCAATGTAAGGTGATACTAAGTTTAGAATTCATGAATAGTCACAAGAAATGTTGTGTCCCAAACCCATTTTACTTCCATCAAATGACACACAATAAGCAATGTGGTATACTAATCTGTAGTTGCTTTGGGAGATGAGGTTGCATCTCAAGCAGAGATGGCCAGTCTCTTCACTGCATGGTGCACTTAGCTATAAAGTTGAGGATGAAGACAATTCTGTCTATTATAACACATTAAACCTATCCCTGTCATTTCTTTCCTATCTATTATACTCTGCATGTTATGTAGCCCATCAAGGAGTACGTGTCAAGGTGCTTGCCTCCCACTGCAGCTGCAATCCACCAGTCAGGGATTCACAATAAAGAATTCTGACAGCTAGATGTGATTGCTCAGCTTGGTAGTGCATAGATAAGGTATCGTCTCACACGTTTCTGGAGGCAGTAGTCCTGGGTCATACTTCCAGGAGTTTCTGAGTCTAGGATAATGGTTTAGAGCAGCTGTTACCTTTTTATATGCATATGGTATCTGAATATGTCATCATTATGGTTATCAGCCTTTAGACATATTTTGTCAGATATTTTGCAGCCATGGAGCTCAGAAATAGACTCAATACCCATGATGTTTCTGACCAGCAAAATCACAGAAGGCTTATTAACCCCTGTTTCAGGGAATATTTTCTGCATAACAAGCCACTCCAAAACTTAGTGACTCTAAACAACCACCATTTATTTATTTGCTCACCTTTCTTTCAGTTGACAGTTTGGTGAGCTGGGCTCAGTTGGGCAGTTCTTTTGATGGTCTTGCCTGTGGTGACTCAGGCAGTTACAGGTCTCTGGGGCTGGATGGTCCCAGATGACCTCATTTACATGTCTGGGGCTTTTGCTGGGTGTCTGGATGCTCTTTGTCCTTGTGATGTCTCTCTTCATGTGATTTCTCATCTTCAGGGAGGCCAAACTGTGCCTACCTGCCTGATAGGGTCTCAGAGGTCTACAGGGACACTTTCTATGGATCAAAGAAACCACAGGGCCATCCAAGATTCAAAAGGAAAGGGACTAGATCTCACCTCTTGTGGGAGGAGAAGCAAAAAAAAATATACCACTTTAATCCACTACAACCCCCTCAATTAGCACACTGTAATTTTAGTGAAACAGAATGATATTATATGATAAAGGACAGTATAATCATTAAGAGTGAAGATACTGGAGCCTGACTAATGGGAGAGAACAATATATAAGGCAGTAGAGCATTGTGGTCAAGATTACAGACTTTGGAACTGATTTGCCTAGGTCAGATTCTTGGTTTCTTCATCTAATATTGTGCTAGGTTATTTAGGCTGTGACTTAGTTTTTCCTTTGCACAATAGAATAATTATAATAACACATATGTCATAAGGTTGCTATGAGGATTAATGTTTAATATATGAAGTGGTTGGTCTAGTTCCCGAAGCATTTTAAGAACTAAATAAACGTTATGAATCTTTTGTTACTTTAATCTACATTGTACATTGCTCATCACATGGTTATTTCTTTAAAAAATTTTCTGAATGATCATTGAACTTGTGGTCTACTATAACTCACTGGATTTTTCCCACATAGATTACAGTTACTTCTGGATAGATTTTTCCTCAAAAAATATTTGAAACTTAAATCTTGGACACTATTTTGCTCTGATAAATGATTGGTTTTATACCCTCATTTTAGCTTATAAATATGTTTTTGATTTCTGATTGCTAAGTTATTAGAAATATATCCAATAATTCTTCTATAATTGATATAGCTACATCCTCAAGCACTTGATAAAAATGTTATGCAGTTTTTGTCCAGTTACCAAGAAAACAAAAAACTACCAAAGACTTCTTATTCTTTTCATCTGTCTTTTGTTGGATTGAAAATTAATTCTTTTTCTTCTTTCATTTTTACCATGCTAGAAAGCTGTATATTCTAAGTACAATTTTAGTAATTTTCCTTAAATTTTTAACATACATAAGTTTTTTAAATAGTTTTTCTAACCTATTCACTTTTAAAGAGGTTGGCATGTTATAAAATTTCTCTAAATATTCCCCACCCATGAGTTAAGATTTTGTTTTCTAAAATTGTATTTATCCTTTGTTTTAAAACAAATAAAAATTGTTTATTTTATAAAATTTCCAGATTTAATCTGATTATTAACATGTCATTAATGTTTTTGCTCACTATTATTTTTTGCTGTTCACTTTTGTTTTTATTGGAGAATTCAATCCATTTACATTGAGTGATTATTGACATATGAGGGCTTAATGCTGCCATTTCATCACTAGTTTTCTGGTTCTCCTGTATTTCCTTTGTTTCTCATCCCATGTACTTTGGCCTACCAATTGGGTTATGTAGTTTTTTGTGCTGGGTTTCTTAGTTTTCTCCTTATTTATTATTTGTGTCTCTGTTCTGCTTTTTTGTTTAGTGCTTGCCATGTGGTTTGTATGCTAAATCTTGTAGATAAGATAGTCTATTTCCTGATGGCCTCTTATTATCTTAGACTAAGCTGATTCAGTGTCCTACCTCTTCTTCTCCTATATGTTTTTTGTCACATCTTATTCCAACTTGTGTTGTGAGTTTGTGGTTAAAGTGACAAGATTATCTTTGTTTTTGGTGTTTTCTTTCCCTTTATCTTTAATATTATACTTGGGTATTTGCTAACTTGTTCTGATGTATAGCTACAATTTTCTGATTTTGTCTACCTGTTTATCCCCTTACACCAGGCTTTGTAACCCCTTTCTTCCTTTTTTTTCAAGTATGAGGGCCTTCATGAGGATTTCTTGTAGTGGGTGTCTTGTGGCTATGGACTCGCTTAGCCTTTGTTTATCTAGGAAAGTTTTTATTTCTCCATCAAATCTGAAGCATATTTTAACTGGATAAAGTATTCTTGGCTGAAAGTTTTTGTCTTTCAAAGATCTGAATATATCATTCCAGTCTCTCCTAGCCTTTGGGGTTTCTGTTGAGAAATCCACTGAAAGCCTGATAGAGGTTCCTTTATAAGTTATTATTTTCTACCTTGCTGACCTTAGTATTTTTAATTTGTCATTCACTTTTGCCAGTTTCACTACTATATGTCTTACAGTAGGTTTTTTTACATTGACATATTTAGGAGATCCGATACTCGTTTTCACTTGGATTTCCATCTTATTCCCAGGTTTGGGAAGTTCTCTGCTGTTATTTCTTTGAACAAATTTTCTGCTCTATTCTCCTTCTCTTCTCCCTCTTGAATACCTATAATTCTTATGTTTCATTTCCTAATTGAGTTAGATATTTCTTGGAGACTTCTTTCATTTCTTTTTAGTCTTCGTTCTCTCCCCTCCTCTATCTGGAGCATTTCAATATGTCTGTTCTCGATTATGCTGATTCCTTCCTCTATGATGTCTGCTCTAGCGTTCAGGGAATCCATATTTTCTTTAATCTCATCCATTGTGTCTTTCATCTCCAATATTTCTAATTGGTTCTTCTTTATAGTTTCAATCTCTTTTGTGAAGTAGCTCCTGAACTCATTGAATTGTTTCTCTATATTCTCTTTTAACTCATAGGGTTTTTTGATGATAGCTATTTTGAATTCTCTGTCATTTAGATTATATATTTCTGTGTCTTCAGGACTGATGTCTGGGTATTTGTCATTTTCCTTCTGGTGTGGAGATTTAATATAATTTTTGATACTGCTAGAGAATGTGGCTTTGTTTTCTGCATTGCGGTATTATTGCTTGTGGTTATGACATGTCACCACTGGGTAGATGTCAAGTGCTGTGTATTCTGAGCCCTCTGCATTCTGCTGAGATCCTAGGTGATGGAGCCAAGCACTGGGTGGGTGGGGGCAGTGTGCTTTCTTCTCCTGCCTGCTTTTGGGGGCTTTTCACTCTGCCCTTGGTATCTGCTGTACTGGGGTGTTGGCTTGATGAAGTCACTCCTGTAATAGCTAGTCACCTTAGTAGGAGGCTTTCCCCTAATCTGCGAGGGATCTCAGGGATCTATGGTTTTCCCATAGATCCTATGAAGGGTCACCCCCTCCCCTCTTCCTTCCCTCTCACAGGCCATGCACAATCCCCAAACCACAGCCTTTTGGGGAGAGAGTGAAGCTTTCTCTTACCCCATTCCATGTCCTCTGAGTGGGCCTCCAGCACCTCCACTTTCCAGGGTGTGGCTGCGTGGGTCTCTCAGATGTCTTTTGTGTTGTCCTCTGTTGGAATATGAATGTGATTTTTATTGTATCACTGAGGGGAGAGTTCACTGGGAGACCTCACTCTGCCAAGGTGCTGACATCAGTCCTGCTCCTCACTTTTTCATGGGTTCACATTTTTTCTTGCCGAAATACATCATTCAGTAAATTTTCATCAAATGTCTGGAGTAATAAACTCTATTGTTAGAAACGTTTTGATATTTTTCTTTCTCAGTAAAATTAGATATAGAGGGAAAGATTGGAATTTACTTTCTCTCACTATAGTGACTTATTGTATCTGTCGTTCCTGATAGAACATCCTATGTCAGATTACAGATTTTTAATTCTGGTAGTTTTTAATATTTTTCAATTTTCCTTGAAATTTTATTTTTCTAATTTATTTTTCCTAGGTAATTTTTTGCCCCTATGTTTGTTTGTATGTCTCATTCAGCAGTGCAATATATTTTCATTCTAACGTATATTTTGTCAATTACAGAAAAATTTTAAACCATTGTCTATTTGAATTTGCATGCTCTCCTGATTATTCCATTCTCTTCTATTGGAACTTCCATTAAATATAATTCAGAATTGCTCAAACTGCCTTCATGTTTTTCACTTCATAATGTCCTGGATGACTCTCTCGATTCTAACTTTTGATTCATTAATTTTCTTTCTCTGTTCCTCAACTATATTTATCCTTTTATTTTCATTTCAATAGCCACATTTTTTCATTTCTATTATTTTTATTTTTTCTTTTTCTTAACTTGTTTTAAGGATGCTATTTTCTTCATAGTCACTCTGTACTTTAAAATTATACTTATTTTAGAACTTTCAGAGCACTCTGCTATTTTCAATTCAACATTGTAAATTCATCTATTTGTTGTGGGTTTATTAGTTTTTCTCCATGGCTTTGGGTTCTTTCTGTATATTGTAACTTTGTTCTGAGGGGCCAGACTTCATGTGAGTTTTTCTTTCTTTACATTCATTCTTCCTCTGAAGCGTTTTTACAGTTATTTCACCTCAGCTACTTCGTAGGAATGACAACTCACAGGCAGTATTGCTTGTGGATACTTTCAAGGAGACTGAACAGTAATCTTCAACAGTGCAGACATGTACTAGCCTTCTGAATGTGAAATTAGTTCTGTGTTCTCCCTTTTCTAAATGCAAATTGTGAATTAGGGATTCAAACCTGAGGAGATCATTAGATCTTTTTACACTTCCTTTCACGTGTGGACAAACACAGTACCAGTCCCAGACTTCACCCAGAGTATGTTTACCTCCAGTCCTCAGTATATATGGGGCCAGTTTCATCCTGTTTCCTTGCCAGTATTGAAGTTCCAGACCCTGTTACTTTCTCATAGTATCCAGGGACCTGCCTTCAGCTCCCATTCACTGATATGAGTTTTCCTCTGACCCATAAAATCAGTTTTATGGGATGGAGAAGACTATGGAAACCTTAAATATCACATGTTGAAGACAGCAGAAGCTCCATCCACCAGGGTCTCTGAGTAACTCTGGGCAGACCTGCCCTGAGAACCTGCTCCTCTGCTCACTATTGTTACGTTAGCAAGAGGCAGACTGCTTTTGCATTGAGCATTTACATATTTGAGACTTATTGTTGCCAAGGCTAGCCATCATGACTAATGAACTATCTGACTTGAGTGTTTTATGTCTTCTAGTAACTGCACCTTTTTATTAAGTACTGAATTTTCTGCTGCACTATAGTGATAAAAAGAGGATGGTGTTTTTTAATGTTAGTTTTGTCTCAATAGTCATTTCTCTGTTGCAATCTACCCAAAACCAAGTCCATCAGTGTATGAAAATGTAAGAATTATTATTTTCCTCCATAATACTATTAAACAACCCCTCAAAATTAGATCAGTGTCATTAATGTTAATTAACTTTATTTTCCAAATGGCATAATTTTGGCTTTGCACACATAACAATCCAAAAATCATTTTCCAGTGTAAAGACTGTGGAAGACTTCTTGCTATCCTTATCACCCACCCAGAGATCACAAATCCTTATCATTTCTCTCTAAAAATATGCATTCCTAAATTAAATGACATTCCCTTTATGTAACATGTCATTAAAGCTTCAGAAGATTCTTTCTAGTTCTATTCTAGGTGAACTTATGTGTTTGTTTTGTTGTTGATCATATGATCTACATATAGTCTTGGAAGATTTGGTCTTAAAAGGTAACGTCTTTATGATAACATAGATGCATTACTTGAAGGATGACATCCATGTCACGTTTTATGTCTATTTATGGAGATTTGTAATTTATTGTCAGATATTAGTGTTTTAGCACACCTTATTCCATTTGAAACTTAAAAAAATCTCTGTGGTGAAATAAGACCTATTTTATCTGAATCTTTAGAAGGCTCTTTTGCTCAATTACAAGGGATGTTTTGTCTGTTGAAGATTGCTTTTTTTCTTAATTTTATTATGATAATTTCTGTGATGATATGACTATCACTTGTTGCATTTATTTCAATTTTCTATCACTAGTTTATTCTGTATTTTTGGTCACCATAAAGTCAATGTATGACGGTCCACTCTTACTTCTGACTTTTGAGTCACAAAGTACTATTTATTGCATTTAGTAATGTTGCAAATATCTTGCTTTAGCTTGTAACTACTGCAGAAAAGGTAGATATTTGAAAACTTTCATTTTTTCAGAGAGCATATTTTACGTAGATATTTTTAACTGTGGTACAAAGGCAGACACTCTGCCTAGCCAAGCAGTCAGTACTGTCATCACATGGTTATGTTCTAGAACTTTTATCTATCCTTTGTCCTTTCCTTTTGTCCTTTTAAATAACTTTTAGAATGCTTTATGTCTTTGGATTTCCATATATATATATTATATATATATTTAGCTTCTACACTTTTACTCCAAATAATGAAAGACTTATTCTTGGGAGAAAATCCATATTTCTAATATCATATTTCTGTTATGAACTCCATACAGCAGAATCATTTGCAAGCCTGCCTGGTGGATGGACCTACAAGCTTTGGCATCAACCCTTGACTAGGTGTGAACTTTAAACAAGTTACTGAACCAGTCTAAGCCACAAAATGTGTGTGTGTCTATGTGTACATATGTATATATTATTTAGATAATTATAAGTGGATATGTGAAGTGTGTATGTCAGATGACTTCAATAAATGTTAACTATTTTTTATTTTCTATGAAGTTATAATATTTCTTTTGTTAAAATTCCCATACACAGAAATAATAGACTTCTGGAATATAAAATGTTTTACCTTTTTTCTTGTTATTTTCATTAAAAAATCACTAGTCACAATCATCATTTCTTTTGGATTCTTATTCACCACTCACATTTGTAATTTGATCTGGGTATGTTTCTCTGTTTTCCTTAGCTTTAAATACTGTTGATCAGAGACAAAAATGGTAAGCAACAATTACCCTTCCAGATTGTGTTATGCATACTCCAGTCCTAATTAGAGATCATGTTTTTAGAATAATATCGTCTATCTTCTTTTACCTAACCTGAATATTTTTTGTGTATATTTTAACCAATTTCCTGTATTATTTTTCAGTACTAGAAATAGACTAATACCAAAGCATTTGTATATATGAACTCATATTATTATATTAGTCTTAAGATTTCTCTTTTGTTACAAAGATGAAAAAGTAAATTAAAGCAACAACAAAAACTAACTGATGCCCTAAGTTTATCTTTAATCAAAGAACTTATCATTTTTGACTACCTTTCCAACATTTAAAAATCCTTTACAGTTCTGATAAAAAATTTTTTACTTAGTACTATGGATCTAAGACCTGAAAACTACTCTCGTAAATGTTAATCAGTGCTAAATATAAATGGTAGATGATAGTACTTGGATTTTGTACTCCCAATAACGTGTTACAGAAAACAGTTTCTTCCTAAGTGCAGAGAAATTATTCACTGAAGTCAAAGCAACAAGTATTTTTGATTGACTCCTCAGGAAAATATATAATACCAAGCTTTATAATCACTGAAAGTGGTAATATCTTATGAATCATGTATACAAAATAACAATTTAAAATTGAACAAGAAAATAGTTTAAGAAGCACTTTCAAATACAACTTGCCATTTAATTCTTAAAGGAGCATGTTTGGGTAGATATTAAACATCTTATATTACAAAGAAGGAAATTGAGGAACAGAGAATGTGAATTTTTTCAATGAAACATAGCTAATAAGTCGCAGATCTCCAGACAATTTGCAAACTATCAGCTTAGATTATTTACAAATTATCTCTTGACTCATATTTTTTTGTTTCCATACTCATTAAAGGTATCATTTACTAAAAAGTTGTTAGAGTTCTGAAGTTCCTGATAAACATCATTATCACTGCATTTCTTTGTCCCTTTATCACTTTTACTTCCACTATTTAAACTGAATTTTTCACTGTCGTCAGAAAATCTCCAGTGTTTTTCAGTCTTTGTGGTTTAGTATTGTTGTGCCCTGTTTAAAGGCCTTTGCCCACAATATCTATCCATCATGAAATAAAATGGGGAGCTAGACTCCAGCTTCACATATTGAGAGATTTTGTAATGAATACAATCAATGAACTTAGAAGGCTCTATGCAATATTGAGACAGACTAAGTATCTATTAAGGGCATTTTACTAGGGATTCCTCTATTGTTTAGGAGAAGGTTGGGCCAAAACATCCCAAAAATATCTTTCCTTTTCAGCCTTAAGGCAATTCCCTTATTTTAAACTGTACTATAGTGCTTTTTGTAGCCATCTTGTTCCCTTTCTAGATTGCACATCTTTATGGAGGGAGACAGAGGGAATCCACCTATCTTTGGATTACTCATGGCATCTAAAGGTATCTTACTGATACTGATTATTCAATGCATTTTTGTCAAATGCCTTATCTCTATAAGAATAAAGTGAGTTAAAAGCACTATAAAGAGAATATTTTTGAAAAATAATCTAATGGGAATATTAAAAAAAGGTAAGAGGAAAGGTTAAGATAAAAATTGGGTAGAGAATAATAGGGACAACATACACACATATAAATAAAAAACAAAATAGGGCGAACATCTAATAAGCAGATCTGAGATAATTATTGGACAAATATTATTCCCCAAAGCATAGTGGCCATACTTCCTGGAATATGTCATAGTAAATTAAAACTTTGGATCATGGTGCTTTGAAAATATTGAGAAGTCTATGTTTATCTGTTTGTAGTGCTTCCTGACATTAAACATTTCATAGATGTTTGGGTACCAATACTCCTCTTAGTTTTGCAGGGAATTCTGCAGATTCATTTTCTTCAAAATTTACACGTTTTTATGAAAGCAGAGCTGTCCATTGACCTTAAAAGTGCTTTGACCCCTAAATATTGTCAGCAATGACATTTAGAGACTAAATTGTCTTACATGACAGGAAAATATACGATTTTTGATTAGTTTCTTCTACTATTTAATTTTAAAAACAATTACCTTTGCATAGAGATTTTACACTATCTTCCCTTTCTAGGGTAATATCAGTGTATGTACTTTATAAAAAGTTTTCTCCAGAAACAATGTCTCTCTTCTATGTGGAGAAAATAAAAAAAGCCTCAATAACTGTATCCACATTATGTTTCCATCAATGTTTTAATTATAATTTTCCAAAGAATTACAGATGTTTCTAGTACTATGCTATAAATAATCATGCAGCATACCATTTCTGTTCTACTTTACAGTTTGTGAAACATCGCCATATATATATATATATTTATAATTTCTTTGAAGAAAATTTTCAATAGAGAGAAAATGTTCAGATTGCATCATCTTAGATGATGATATAGAGGTGCTTATTCTGGCATCACTTGGAGAAGCAGTACTCTGTGGAAAAGGATGTAATAGGTAAAACCAGGTCAAAATGCACTGATGCTGGGGCTGGCCTGTGGTGTGGTGGTTAAGATCAGTGCACTCCACCCTGGCAGCCCCAGGTCTGTGAGTTCAGATCCTGGGCATGGTCCTACACCACTTATCAGCCATGCTGTGATGGTGACCCACATACAAAATAGAGGAAGATTGGCAGAGATGTTAGCTCAGCGCAAATCTTCCTCACCAAAAAAAAAAAAAAAAAAAAAATGCTGATGCTCATGTGTATGAAAATACAATTCCTCCACCTAATTTAAGATAAAGTTTATGATAATTACTTTCTCCTGCCCTATAAGCTCTCAGATTGATATTTGCAATTTCCTTTTGTATTACTTCATTCATCTTAAAAATGGATATATTTAAACTATTCCTGCCTGTATCAAAAGGCTAAAATATATTATGTACAAAATACACACAAGAAACAGGCTGCAATGGTGGAGGCTGAAAGGTGGAGGAAAAGAAAGGTCACATTTCTCTACTTCTCAAGGTGCCTTTGACAATAGCAACATCCTTGAAGGGTAAGCAAGGGTGATTGCAGGTGACTGCAGACTCCAGCTAAATTAACAATAGTTGAAGTCCTATCAGCAAGCAGGCCAGCTCCTGGATTCCTGCTCAGTAGCAATGTGGTGGAATAACTGTAGCAGCAACAGCATTAGAATCTCCAGCCTCTCAGCGAGATGTTCATGAGTTCAGGGTAGGGAGCAGCTTCTTGAGTTGGATGTAGCTGTTCATTTCCCTTTCGCTCCTTTGGCTCATCCCTGCAGAGAGTACTATTTTAATCAATTCACTTTCTACTTGAAATATCAAGAGTAGTGTCTCTTATAATGGCAGGATATCAACTGGTACATGTGCTACTAGGTGTGACCCCAGGAAATAGAACATTAAACCTGTAAGTCTGAGAACGATTATTCACCCTGTTTGTAAGTGTTGACCTCAGCACATTTCAAAAATGAAACACAGGTAATCGATAGCATCCAAAGGTAAATGGTTACTTCAACTATACCTGTTGCCTGGGATGAAGTGACTAGTGAAGGTAAGGCTGCTTTTAACTGTTATGGTGGGTAAGGCCTATAAAGAGAATGGGATGTGTTGACTACTTCTGACTGTACTGGGGAGTTTACTGAAAAATAATACCACAAGGTCAAGTTGTTAGACTCTCAGATCAAGGCCTGATCAGAGAACAAGTTAGTTTCTGTGATGATGCTAAATAAGGTCAAAATATAATCCTGCAAAAGAAGTAGAATTCAGAGCCTCACCCAGTGACGTACGTGAAATATTATTTGATAAGAACTGGGGACCTGAGTACAGAAACGGAAGACATTTGGATAGATTCCAAAGAATCTAAGAACCTTCCAAAACCTTCAAAGTCTTCTTTACCAAGAGAAGCAGCTCCTCTTTCCCTTGGCAACATACTGGCTATCCATTGCTTAAAACGTCTGTGATAATCTTGCCTTAAGCAGTTGGTTTATAAATTATATTTGTTCTCAAGTCTCCACACCCTACTGCTTCTCCTCTTCATATCCATTACTATTGCAGATCTATAAATGTACCTTGAGAACAAATATAAAGAATGATTTAGGAGAACACAGCTTATATCCTAAAGGATTTACAAATTTTTGCTAATTTATGTAAGCAGAAACCCAGACATTATCTTGGGGGATGGAGCCTAAGCATGATGGATGGAGGAGGACGGGATATAACTTTACATCAAGCAAAATTTGTCTCTACAAATTTTATGAGGCATATAACAGAGATTCTGATTCAACTGTACACTCAAGCAAATTAGAGTGGCTTTAATACTTTTCTTGGTTGATTGGCTGAAATCTGGTCTCAAACCCACGTTCTGAATTTGATTGACAGGATTTGCTTGGAATACTCAATAAGGAATCCAAATATTTAGGGATATAGCCACCTTGGTATAAATTTATCATGAGTGATATGTTCCGTGGGAGGACTTAAAGGACACTACTTTGAAAACGTTTGAGACATCTTGAAAATGTGTTGACAAGAAGAGCCCCAATATCCTTATAAAACACTCTGGTATCTATTCTTTGCAGGCCAGGGATGATGATGGCTCATGTTTCCATGGACCTAAACTCTTTCATTTCTGTGAGTTTTATTTGAATTCTGCAGTGGCAGATACAGTGACTGCAATGGCTATAGGGCCAGAGTGACAATTGCAGTGTTTTGATCTGCAGAGATAAATACTGGTGACCTAATTAACCATGATGTCCTAGATAGGGAGCCTATTTTTATATTACTTGCATGTATAATCAGAGAAACTGTAGGTCTGGGAAACACAGACCACGGTTGAGTTACCATAAAAAAGAGTGAGCTTCACAGCCTTTTAATGATGGTCATGTTATGGGAGGGTCTTCTAATGATACTAAAATGTAATATTTGACCTTTATAGAATGCTGAGGTGGCATTGCAATTAATCTAGAAAAGGAATAAACTTTATTCAGAAAAGAATATAATAACTGATGCGATCTCATGTACCTCTTTTGGGAAAAAGGGGTATTTCTTCATTTGCGTGTAGATAGTTGCATTCTGTGAGGCATAAGCAAGATGTTGACATAGTCGTTGTATGAAAGTTTAAACTGGATCGAGGGACTTACACGGGTTTTGAGCAACATAAGAGGGAGTGTTGAACAGAGAGTATTGGCTCTCACTTCCACATCCACCCATCAATTTTCTTTTCCGTATTGTTAATGCAAAGTTGAGGGTCTGTGTGTGTTTATGCATGTTGGCACTTAACCTTGGAGAAATCAAAATTGAAAATAAATCATCACAGCTTTAATGCAATAATATTCAACACAGTAATTAACACTTCTTGGGGACATCTGGAAGTGTTTTAATAATGAACAAACAACTTTAAATGTAAAGGATTATAGGAGGTTTACCAGGTAGACAAAAGGAAAGGGAACAGAGAAAGATTCACTACAGAAAGAAAGGAACAGCAAGATAGAGACAATCCGAATTATCAGGCATAATCCGGTCTTCATTGAACCCAGGCTTTGCACTGTTGCACGACCAGTACACCTGTCAGTGAGCACGCATCCTGAAGAACAGAATCTATAATTTTTGTCTGAGTCTCTGTTCATTTACTGATGAACACACTGCTCCTAAATTTCATTTTTAAAATATCGATATCACATGGATACCCCTGATATCTTCTTATTGGTGAAACAGAAACTAAGATGACTGTTATGAAATAGTATAAATTCTTAATAAGCCTCGTCTCCTTTCTGATTTTAGCTTTTAGAGCCCATTACTTGTGTGCATCAGAAAATCAAAGTAGTTTTTCCGATACACTTCAATCTGACATTAAGGAGCAACTCCCTGCTATTCCAGGCAGGCACTCAATCGTACCTGCACAGCCTTAGGAGTTTTCAATACTATCATGTAATTAGGCATTCAGGGGACTCTTGCTGTACATGAAAGTTTTAGAAATATTCAATTTTTTGAAGTTATCTAATGTAGAGACTTTTCTGACTTTGTAATTGCATGGTCATGCATGCCGATTTTTTTACACAACATAAAATACATCCTGCAGTGCTTGTTCTAAACTACCCCTGAATAGTTACCAGTGATGATAAACACAATGGACAGTTACTTTATTTATCATTATAGTCCCTGTGAAAGGAGAGAGCCTCATGTGTACTAGTTAGAAATTATTTAATGGGAAACTTCTTAATCAAGTAATTTTAAATTTCACATTGTCACTGTCAGGCTTAAAAGCCAAATGCTGTATTTGGTTCATTAATACACAAATGGGATGGTGCGGGGGGTGGGCGGTAATCTGAAGCACCTTGACTTCTTTTTTATTTTTCCATAAAAACAGGAGAAATGGGTAAATTTGTTTTGTTTTATTTTGTTTTTTGAGGAAGATTAGTCCTGAGCTAACATCTGCCACCAATTCTCCTCTTTTTGCTGAGGAAGACTGGCCCTGAGCTAACATCCATGCCCACCTTCCTCTACTTTATATGTGGGACACCTGCCACAGCATGGCGTGCCAAGTGGTTCCAGTCCACACCTGGGATCCCAACCAGCGAACTCAGGACCACTGAAGCAGAACATGTGAACTTAACCGCTGTGCAACTGGGCTGGTCCTGAGAGATGGGAAAATTTAAAAAATGATTTGAAATTTGACAAGTCATATTTATTACTTCTGCTTTGCATTCATAATCTTCTGTAAACATGAATAAAAAGACGTGTAATGGAAAAGGATCTTCATATCCATTGTTAAATGCTTGTCAAATACATAGGAGCAGAGGAAATTTTCCTCAGGCCTAGCCGAGGGTGTTCAAATGCAATTCCATTAAAGATTGCTTCAGTCATCGTTTTCTCAAGCCGGGTTCAAAAGGGCAAAGTCAGGTTTTTAAACAAATTTTTAATTATTTCACATTCCCTTTCAAGTCAGCGAAAAACACTCACCTTTCCACTCATCAAGTAATTGTGTCCCATCTCTACAGAGGACACCATGCTCCAAGTTTTAGCTGATACATAGACAAGCTGTGCTGCTGCTGAATAATGGTCTTATTTTGGATGTGTCAAGACCAAAATAGCATGCTTAATTTAAACATATAGCAAGGCATTAGTTTGTTTTCATTTTAAAGTAGAGTTACCAAATTGAAGACTTTCTCTATAATAAAACTGTTAAAACAAATTGACAGCCAATATTCTTAAACTTTAACTTGATTAATCCTGCTTTTAGCAATTGCACTCTTGCATTATATATGATCTTTGTTTATTCATTGAGGAAAGAGTAGAGTATTTCCTTAAGCGAATTTCAGATTCATATTGCACTTTGCAATATATTGGTGCTATTTGGAGATTATATGTTCAACATGTATTATATTATTGTATTTGTCATGACTAAAAACAGGATAATATGAACATTTTCAGGTTTATATAACTCTAATTTTAAAAGATATAAATAAATAATTGTGTCATGGATAATCAGAAAATCTTTAATTTTAAAAACTATTAACTAATGAACCCAATCATGCTGTAGATTGGCAAGTAATTTTAATTAACAACAGCAAGAAAAATAATCTTTAAAAGTACATAAAGAATCTAATTGTTTCTTAAGCTATCAGAATAACTTTAATCCTTAAAAATAAATAGCTTGTGAATCTAGTCATACCATAGTTTGTTAATTAACATTGATTTATAATGATAAGAAGGAAATAAAAATATAAGAAATCTCAAGATTCTATAGTGACATGTTTATCATAACTGTATTCATGAAAATTAATAATAATATGTTATGCCTTGTGAACTAATCAGGTATTCTTTTGAAACATTATATTATTAACAATATATGCTATTTTCTAAATTACTATCTATAGCAACTAGAACTTTGGTGGTGACCATGACGTAGTCTATACAGAGTTCAACATTAAAAAAAATTAAAGTAAAAAGTAAATAAATTACTATCTATTCAGATAAACTGTGTTGCTACACAAAGGCCTAAGATGATTATATCGATATGAGTATTTTCAACTTCAGAGCAATTTTTTTGACAGATTAGAGGAGTAAATTCATACAATAGAGTGTCATGATTCAAGTAAAATCTAATCACCCAAGGTAAAATTATTCCCTACCCATGGAAGAAAGACTAGAGACTTAAAGCAGTATTCTTATGAAAGTTAAATGACTTTCAGGGTTATTTTTGTATTTATAGCTTTCAGTATATTACTGAACTGATGGAAAACGAAACTGATGTGTGGGATGATTAGTTACAGTTATACTAGATTTGCCTCCAATTTATGGATCTTTGAAAAAATACACTTATGTGCAATAAATTGATTTTATGTCTTTTTGGGATCCTTTATTGAATAATTTGTGTTTTCCATTAATATATGATTCTGTTACTTAAATTCTTCAGTTTTAAATGAAGATATGTATTTTAAAAAAGAAGTAAATGCATAAGTATTTGAATTAAGTATCAGCATTATCTGTTTCTAGTGTCCATAGGTTTTGTCATGTCACCTGGGCACCTCCTAGTTCAGCAAGATAATACAATGACTCATTCTAGACTAATTAAACTACAGACATAATTAAAGTAGATTAGTTTGGAGGTGTTTCCCGATTGGTTACTAGGATAGTCAAAGGAAACGAAATCATATTACAGGAGATCTAGATAGATAGGTAGATACAGGGGTAGCGATAAATAGATGTCTAAACTGACAATTCACAGTAGCACAATTTATTTGTAATATATTCTGCTACATACATATTTATATTTAATGAAGTGAAAATTTCAGGTAGAGAGCAGAGATTAAAATACAAAGATTTAGAAGTGCTAAGCCATTGGATGTCTATTCTTGAAACATGAGCAAGCTGAATGTGGAGGCCAGGTCAAGGTGTTCTGCCTAATTTTATTATGGGTAGAATGAAGCTGTGTAATACTGTGTATGGGAAATGGAAACAAAAAATCAACCTTGTGTACACAGGGTATTTTTCCCATTAGTCAAGCCGAGTAATGAATGTTAGGAACAGTTAAGGAATATCTTTCTTTGAAAAGTGTTTGCTCTACTCTGCCTCTTTGTCTTTGAGAAGTCAATCACACGGGGGCGAGAGTTAACAGTGAATGCCTACCCCAGACTTTGGCTAATTATTAGATGATGGCACAATTGACCACATCATCTTCATAAACCTTAGGCATGTTCTGGCCCTTTGCTTTCAAGTCTATGAGTATGATCCATTCTGCTTATATATACAACTAAATATGAATTGCATAATGATAAGGAAGCACAAGAAAATCTCAAAGAGTGCTCTGCTGAAGCGTGTGACAGCAGTTCCAAATGAGCATCTTTGAGCACCTTCTTTCCACTTCAAAGTGTCTGTTCAATTCATAAATGCTTGGCCTCATATGCTCTCTATGTTGTCAGCATTCTCTTCATTTTGAGAGATAAATTGATATGGCTTAGAACTGACCAAATTGAGTGCCATCTGTTAACGATGATGAGCTGCTTCAAGGATGGCTTTTATTGACTATAGTTGGAATCTTCACTGTAGTAGCAAAACCGAGAAGCTTTTCTAGTAGGGCCAAGGCGTAGTATTTTTCTCCCTAAAATCATTGTTCTCAATTTTTATAGGCCAAAAATTATTGTAAATGACATGTAGCAGAATCTTTTTCTCAAATTAAATTGGCAGAAACTGGTTGTAAATCAAAGTAGAAGAAAAGCCCTCTGACAGACATTCCCAGAAATAAAAGAACTAATATTATAATAATTAACGGTACATAGGATTTCTAGAGTGAAGCTCTGCAGAATATTATTAATAGCACTTGATCAAACCTTTAAAAAAAGTTCCTTGTTTATCTCATTGACGTTCATGCTTACGTTTGGTACTTTGTGTGGGACTGACTCTATAATGGACTATCATCTTATAAGATGCAAATAAATTTTTTTCTTTCTTTCTCTTAATTTTTTTATTGAGGTAACATTTGTTTACAACATTATTCAAATTTCAGGTGTATATCATTATATTTTGATTTCTGTGTAGATTACATCATGTTCACCACCCAAAGACTAATTACCATCCATCACCTTACCGGTCACCCCTTTCGCCCCCTCCCACCCCCCCCCCCCCCGCCGCCTCCTCTCTGGTAACTACCAAGCTAATCTCTGTATCTATGTGTTTGTTTCCTGTTGTACACATAATTTTTAAAATAAGCAAATAATGTAGTAAGATGCACACTAACAATCTGAATCTAATCAACGTTATATTACAGTCCACTTTTGTTCAAACTTAGTAAAGCATTTTAAATAGAAATTATCTGTCATAACACCTTTTTCTGCTACATATGGGGAATCTTATGTATAACTTTAGCCATCCCTGGTATCTAGTGGTTAAGATTCAATGCTCTCGTTGCTGAAGGCTGTGTTTCTTTTCCAGTCAGGGAACCATAGCACTCCTCTATTGGTTGTCATACTGTGGTGACTGCGTGTTGCTGTGGTGCTGAAAGCTATATCACTGGTATTTCAAATACTAGCAGGATCACCCATGGTGGAGAGGTTTCACTAGAGCTTCCAGACTGAGACAGACTAGGAAGAAGAACTTGGCCACCCACTTGCAAAAAAATTGACCATGAAAACCCTATGAATAGCAGCGGAGCATTGTAAGATACAGTGCTGCAAGGTGAGAAGATGGCTCAAAAAGACTGGTCAGGGTTCTGCTCTGCTGTCTACAGGGTCCCTAGGAGTCAGAGTCAATTGACAGCACTAACAAAACAAATATGTGACTTTACTTGTTTAAAAATATATATGTGAAGGAGAAAATTATTATCCCTAATCAACTTATTTAGCAAATATATATAAACTATTTTCAAATAAATAACAAGAACATAGTTCTTCAAGTTATGTCCTAGATCCTGCTTCTTCAAGACTTACTCTATAGGATCTTGGATTAGTCCTTGGAGACTAGGTGTGATGTGTGAGTTGCTGTTATGATACTGTGCTGAGCCCCCAGTCCCAGGAACCAACCTATGTAAACAACACAAAAATAAACAAAATTTAAAATAAAGAAAAACATGTTTGATGAGGTTATTGGGCATCTTTCATAACTCAACCCTGTTTAATGTGATCCAAAGCCATACGTTTTATTCAGATATGCTTGCAAATTGCAAAATTGCGTGACCTAATATAGTCTTCTTTGTAAAACCTTTATTCATTTTCTTCTACTAATAATTATTTCTTTGTTGGCATACGCTTTGTATTTACAATGTGTCACTGCTTTTTGTTTTACATTGAATGTGTGATGAGGAAGGTAATTTTTTTTAAGATTGAGGAAAACTTATGTGCTTGATGCTATGGAGGTGGGAGAAAAAATGGGGAAGAAGCTTTTTGTTTCCAGACAGATTTGTTTTGCTATTTATTTTTCATGGAAGAAATCAGAACAACTGTAGAGTGAAAATGCAAATGATTTAAACTAAGAAAATTTGAGAACTTTTAGTGCCTAAGTTGAGAATTATGTCCTAAATATGGTGGTGTATTTTTTTTTTTTTTTTTTTTGGCCAGAATAGCATTGGACTTCTAAAAGGAATAAAGAACAAGTATTCAGGGAGGTCCAGGAAAGCTAAAGGGAATTAAAAGAAGTAATATGACAGCTACTGAAGGTTTGAGGTGTTCCAGATGGGGGATGAAGGTGCCTGAAGACAAAATATATCAGAGAGAAACATTCCTGCTGGCCTATAGCTACAAATCCCAGAAGGTACATTAATGTGGGAAGAGGCAGGCCCCACATTATTAATAAGCTTAAAAACAGGTTTAAATTGATCTCCTTTAGGTTATCTGACTTCTTTTATATTCTATTCTCTCCCTTGTGTTTAGTTTCACTAGGTTTTAATCAGATTACTTTAAAATGTTCTGAATCCAGGTTAGAATTTAGCATGAAAACAACAGAAGAAGAGAGAAGGAGAGTTTTCCGAGTAGGGTATTTCAAGTAACTCACCACAATTAAGGTGATGAGGACTCCTGAAGGGCAGGGAGAAGTGGGGGAGACTCATGCACTTGACACAAGAAGAGCTGAGTAGCCAGAAGAGCTCGTCAGAGGGAAGGCGCTGGGGAGAAAAGGTTGGCAACACCTCTCTTAGGAATTGCACTCTGAAAATCCAAGGTTTAATACAAGCTACTTTCATTAGCGTAAGTGTTTCTGCACAAATAACTGGTCGTTACAATTTGGTTTAATCTTGGAAATTGGACGGACAAAAGACCTGTTAGGTCATAGTGCTTGTCACTCCAGTGCAAAATAAAAACAATGGCTCTCACATATAGGATTGCATAAATTAACATAGAAATGGAAAAATATGGACTTTTTTCTGTAAAAAGATTAAGGAGTATGATGTTTTCTTTAGATTTTTTCACTGACATGTTTGGGCATAGGGCTCTTCCACAAAGGCTTAGGCTGAGCAAATGTTTGAGGGCTTTAGGACAACATGGTAGGAATGGTAAATGGCATCAAAGTGTAAAGACCGATGGAAAAGAGACTGACTTATTTACTCCACAGTCTTGATAATGATGCTTAATCCTTCTCTGCCAGAGTTGCAACTATAAATAGCAGTTGTATGCTATCTCAGATCACTGCTATGGAGAGCATTAAGCAATAAACTACATTTCAGACTACTCAAGTTCATTCTGCTCAGAGAAATCCAGATAGTATAATTTATTTTCCTTCATATACGGTTTGAAACAATTGGTGTAACTGATAAGAAAAGATGATTGATTGATAGACATATTCAGATATGCTGATCCAAAATGCTCTGATCTTATGGTAGCTTTGGTTTATTGTTTTACAGTTAGAGAAAAAAAGCAAGTGTGTTAAATCACTAACAATAAACCACTCAGCTCCCAAACTGCATAAATATTACAGAAGAGTGAAGATATGAATTATCTGAAAATTGTTTTTATGCTTTGGACTGTAAAACAATGCGGCATTCATAAATAATTTTACCCTCAGCATCGTTCTGTCTCTGAAAATGTAAGTTGTAGAATCTCTTTTCATCTCTAATTTCAGATCGCATTCATTTCACTTACCTATTCATTTAGCTGACAGTGATAATATGCCTGTAAAATATCATTTTTGATCACATATATTTGACAGACAGGTTTTTGTTTCTTTTCACTGTTTCTCTAGGCTAGTGTTCTGCCTAGGGATGTACACCTGCTGGTGATGTCATCATCAGGCACTCTAGCAAATGATGGGAGATCAAAGGAAGCACGAGATGGTTTAAGTGATCAATCAATTTAATATGTAGGTCGTTGAGGAATGGAAACATTCCAACCAACTGTAGCATTCCTGGCTAGATTTGGATATATGTATCATGTGTATAAGCTTAACTGGGAAATATGATTTGATGATTTATACGCTATTTTTTCTTTGCATGGCAGCTTAATTCAACTACTATCTCACTGAGATTTCTGGATTTTCCCTTGAGAGATGTATTATAATTATGATGTATCATATGTATGTATCATATCAATATGATCATGTATTATGTATTAAGATTAGGATGGCCCCATAATCTACTTTTTACATGGTCTATTGAAGAGAATAAGAAAGCCTGAAATTTGTTAATCCAGAAAATGTTGTATGATAATATTTTTTTTAAATAATACAGCATCGCTATTCAATTTTCTCAGCAACTGAATAATATGAATCTATTAAAGAAAATTACAGAGAAGACCACAGAAGACAACTATTCACCAGCTCCTATGTTGCTTACTCATAAGAGGAGTGCAAGCAACAGGCAATTTCAACTTTAGAGAAATAAGAATTGCTAAGATCAGTGAGGTAAAGCATTATAACTACAAATGGAATAAGTGTTTCTGAGCAAAGTCTTGAGAATAATTGTGAGTTTAAGTGATTAGGGTCTGCAAACAGCAGCTCTAGTTGCATATAAAAGGAAGAGTGTAAACTCTGCTCAGCTGCGATGGGCTTTTAGTAATCTATTAGTCTTTTCATCCTCACAGAGATAATGATCTTCATCTTAAGTATTCCAGTTGGATTTGAATAGCTGTAATGTACAAAATAGGTACATTCATTTAAAATTATTTTGTAATAGTTACTTAATTTAAGTGGCTTTTTTTTGGTTGGGCTCAAGTCTCTCTCTTAACCAACTAAGATCTACATCTAAAAAGATTTTTATGTTATTTGCTATTTGCATAAGGTTTTCTATGTGGAATGTCTTGCAGTCTCACTCAGGTCCTACCTGCCTTTACGGGCCTTCTCTGAAGAATTATTACGTATCAGAGCCCTCACAAATGATGCCTGAGTGGGAAAGCAGAGCCTCAGATCTTTCCGACTGAAACATTGGGATTTCTGGATGTGGCTGTGGGATCTTCTGTCTCATACAGTCGAGTGAGGTTGGAGCACTGCATTGCTAGGGATTTTCTCCACTATCCTATGTCAACAATTAACCTGGAATCAGGATCTACAGATTTACCAAATTTGTTCCACACACACCATGGGACAAACTTATACTAAAAATATATATCTGAAATTCAAACTTATCTGGGCATCTTGTGTTTTATCTGACAACTGCAAGGACAAATATAAATTAAAAATAAGAGATTTAATTCTCCCTGTGGAAAATAAGAGACTTCCCTCCCCTCCTCTATCTTCAAGCATTTTCCTTAGAAAACTTGTAGTTATAAGCACTTTCTCATTTCTTTGAAATGTATATAATTTCTTTTGAAGACTAGAAAGGTCCTTTTTTAACTAGTCCTTTGTCACTTTTATGACCTCAAGAAAGAATGTCTTTCTTGAGAACCTGGAAGCCATCTCTTTGAACTACAAACATCAAGAGAGCTAGGACTCTTATTTCTACAGGAAGGTAGGAGTCTAACTTCAGTGGCCATCTTGCTCCAAGTTGCAAAACTGTCTCCTGTCATAAAGACATGAAAAGTTTATTTTTCTTCTGCATAAACCCAACAAATTAACACAGATGGTCACCTCAATTGCCAGGTAAGTCTAGGATAAACTATGGTATTGTCAAGTCTTCTTATTTGAGAAGTGGTTAAGGGAGATACCAGGTCAGTAACTAAGCTGGAAACAGGATTGCTAGATTTGCCATATTTGTCCCAAATATGGCATGGGACATACTCATACTAAAATTTTTATTAATTTTTTTTGGAAAAAAATATATTTTTCTCAGAAATTTGTTTTTCTTATTTGCTGTTTGTAATTTGAGATTAATCTATATTCAGGTGGGTAATTGTAGCTTATTCTTTTTCATTGTCATATAGGTTCTATTGAATGAATAAGCTTTAATTTTTTTATGCCCTCTATTGATGATAGAGAGTTGAGATGTTGGTCTAACTTATCAATTAATGTATTTATATTTTGAATATTTTAATATTAAAGAAAACTCATGAAAAGCTACATGATGCTTATAAATAAAGTTATTAAACATTATAAGGCATCAGTTCTCCCATATTGATTCATAGATTCAACTCAATTTCAATAAAATTCCAAAAAGGTTTATTTATGGTACTCGACCAACTAATTCTGAACTTTCTTTAGAAGTGCAAAGTATCAAAAATGAGCAAGAGAGGGACCAGCCCTGTGGCCGTGTGATTAAAGTTCTGCACACTCTGGTCTGGTAGCTCAGGTTCATGGGTTTGGATCCCAGGCAAGGACCTACTCCACTCATCTGCCACGTTGTGGGGGCATCCCACATACAAAATAGAGGAAGACTGGCACAGATGTTAGCTCAGGGCAAATCTTCCTCACCAAAAAAAAAAAAAAAAATCAAGAGAATCTTCAAAAAAAAGAGAAGAAGGGCAACTTCCCCTATCAGGTAACATGACCTGTCAAAAAAAATTTTATAAAATGCTACAGTATTAACATGATAATGTGAAATTGAAGTATTAATGTGAAAATAGAAATTTAAAAATTGAATAGGGAATCCCAAACAGATTTATGCTCATATGAAAATATGCTATACAGCCAATCTGCTTTGCAGAACACTGGGGAAAGTATGACTATTCACTAAACGATATTGAGAAAAATTATTGTTAGGAAGCAATGTTCCATGGGTATTTTCCATTTCAGCAGAGTTGAGGCTTTATTACTGAATGACAAGCATGACTTGGAAGTTAGAGATAGTGAATTGCTCAAGAGAGATTTAAAGACTCATCTCCCTGGATCCATTGGCACAATTTCCAAAGGCAATAGACCTAGAAATCTTTCCCCCTCCAAGGATGATTTGTTTATATTCTAGAGCAAAGTTCTCTGTTTTTCTCTCCAGAGAGGCAAAGGGACGGATCTGATAGCTGCTATGTAATTTTAGGGTTCCTCTCCTGTGGTACAAACCCCATTGCATATGTAAGTACGTATATCTGAACCTCATCACATCACCTTGTGTGGGAATTGGTGTAGAGAACAAGGGCTGCTAAGATGCTGTGTGAGTAAATGGTGTGATATTTATGTGTGTGTGTGGGGGGGGGGGGTTGTTTAACTGTAGCAGGTTAACTTGTTAACTTGCAAGTAGGAAAATATCTCATACCCTTCATAGTTTCAGCCTTACTAGTTACCCTTTAATTGAAAAAAAGAGAACCCAAGCTCATTTTGTATACATAAATCATTTCAAGACAGATTATGACTTAAATGTAAAAGGCAAATCTCTAATAATCTAGAATATATGGATTTTATAATCTCATGTCATGAAGGGATTTCCTTAAGTTTGGTTGTCATGGGAATCTAACAAAATGCTTAAAAGTAATAGGGCCATTAAAGTATGGTACATGGTGGTATGTTTCAGGAATGCTGGGTAGTTTCAACTTTTTCAAGTTTGTAGTGTGTATATAAGAGCATTGGTATATTAAACAAGAAAAATAATTTGGGCATATATGACATACCTGAGGTTTGTAACTAAAGGCAAATAGAGAAATTGTCAAAGTTGATGAGACAAACTGAAGTAGTGTATAAGATAGGTCAGAATACAGAGAGAATGGTTCAAGATACACGCTTTAGTTGCCTGTTGAATTAATACAGGCAAAATATAATAACAGCCCCTATTAAAACCTCTACTGTAGTAATAAAAAAGAGAGAACTAGAGACATAATTCTATATAAAGTAACCAGTCTAAAGAATCAACATCCTCACGATTACTCTAATCTGTGAAATCTCATCCCCAAATAATTTTTTTTTAAACTCTTGCATTTACTTTTAGATAGCCAAGAGAAATTATCAATGAAGCAGTTAAATATACCACATATAACTCATAGGTCATATCTAAAATAGGGACATTAATTCGGAATCCATCAAAATGAAGACTATTTATATGAATGGTATTGTCTAAAAAGCATAATCTGTGAGTAGAGAAGAGGTAACTGGGAAAAAATTGAGGGACTTCATCATTAGAAGGCCAGGGGTTTCTACTTCATGAAGTATGGCACTTAGTTTAGGTAGGTTATTGAAATCAAACTTTTAACTAAAGGAAGAATAAGAAAAATACTTACACTATAAAAAATTGGGGGGTAAAAAGGATTGAGGATTGATATGTGAGTGCGTTTGATCTATTTACTCATTATTTGTTAATTCAACAAATACTGAGTGCCAGGCACTGTTCTACCATGGAGAATATAGCAGTGAACAAAAGGGACACATATTTCTGCTTTATCAGGACTTAAATCTAGTGTGTGGAGGTAGATAATAACTAATAAAACACGGAGTTATAGTGAGGTGAAAATAGACCCAAAGGTCTAAATGGACAGGTCAAGTAACAACGTATAAGTCTGTTATTTAATCTTGTGGATGAAACTAGCAAATAATTTAAAAACAAATTATTTAAGGCGGTTCACAGAGGAGAGGGAGTGGGAAGCATTGGAGCAGGACATAAGTACTTCTTATTTTAAGTACGTCTGAAGTCTTAGATTGTTTTATTGTATGCACAATTTTTAAAGGGAAATAGGAGAAGATGAATGATTCAGCAAAAGATGGCAAAAGGAATATGGAGAAAGACACCAAAAAATTTCACATGAGCATAGTATCAAGGAAACAACGATGGAGGGGTTCTTTCTGGAGAAGGAAGTAATTTTCTGCCTAATTCTTCAAGAATAATAGCCTTCTTAGGAAAATTATTCTCTTATGTATCATGGCTCCATGGCTTTCTTGTGGTAATAATGCCAAAAAGCTTTCAGATTACTTCAAAGCCTTTCCCCACCTCAGAATGACTCTTATCTAACCTTACTTTCATATTTCCCAGGTTACAATTAATCTTTCCCTAGAACAGTGTAAAATTAAGCGTAGAAGGGGTGGGAATTAAAATATATCCAACTGTTGTATCTGAGCAAAAACATGTATCTCCTAGACATGGATATAAATAACAACAGTTCTCATTTACTGAGAGTTTACCATGTACCAGGTGCTGATATAAATCATTTATGTGTGTAGAACTCCATTCTACGACCCTATGAATCCCATAGTATCCTTATACCCAATTTACAGATAAAGAAGCTAAAGTACAAAGGGTGTTTATCTTGCAAAAGTCATAAAACTGTTAAATGGGGTAACCAGGTTTTAAAGCAAACTCATCAAGCTTCAGAGGCCTCACAATTAACTGCTACAGAAACTACCTCTCACATAAAGATTTTTTCTCTAGTCTAGTCTCTCCCTCCAGATGGCTATGCTAGAACAGCGCTTCACAAACTTTCACATCCCTGTCAATTACCTTTGTACCTGGCTAAAGTTCTGGTCTGACTCAGCAGGTGGGAGGTAGGTCCTGAGATTTTTGCCTTTCTAACAAGCCCCCAGCTATTCCTGATTTTGCTGTTGCTGGTCCAGCTCCAAACTTTTCAATCAATGTTCCTCAAGAGAATGAAGAACCACTGAGAATGATTTTAGTGACTATTTTCTCAAATTTCCCAAGAATAATACATAGCTAGTATCTTCTAGATGCATAGCAGATAAGCTAATCCACTATACACAATGGAAACTTCAGGGAACCATGACTGAGAGAGACCTCATGAATAATTCTGCTGTAACAGAATTCCAACAGCTCTCCTAACACACAGAGTAAGGATGATAAAATAAGAAGAAAAAACGGATTAAGATAGGTGGCCTAAGATTTGATAGCATTGTGTTATTGCTGTTCTGCGGGAAGTATCATCAACTACCTATAAGCAGGTGATTGATAAGGTAAAATTGGGCTTTGACTATTTCCTGATAAAAGAACAGAAAATTATTTTATACTCCATTTTTCAAAAACGTATAAATAAATAAGCAAAATAATAGCTAACACTTATATAGCATTTACTTATGAACCAGGAATTGTTCTAAGAGCTTTAAATACATTACCCTATATAGTCCTCTCAACCATAAGTGAGAAACATCATCTGAAACCTGGAAATAGGCAAAAGTTACTAAGTGACCTTGCAGTGCGTGATGTATTAGACTTCCTATTTATTGGGCTATTTTACAACTTTTGAGAAGCAGAGTTTATCTTGGCCATTTTGTTCTGGTAGCGGGCCAGAAGTTATGACTTCTATTCCAATCGAACATTAAAAAGTTTTGCATCCAACCCAGCAATCTTATTCTTCCATAGGTAACCCAGCTTCTCAAATGCTTTTAAAGGAGTCATAGCAATTTACCTTATTAGTTAATCAAAGAAAATCTTTGACACATGTTCATTTTATATTGCGAGGAGAGTCATGTTTTTTAATCTTTTGAAACTTATGCTTTAACGGTTCTGGAGTTCATCCACAAAGATGCCTAATTAGACGGACCTGAAAGATTCAAGGAAACTGCCTAGTTAAAAAAATAACTTTGTCGAGAACTGTGAAAGGTGTAAGGTTTTATCCTACAAGTTGACAAGTTAGCCAGCCACAGTTTCACTGATGCTGGTGGAAGATAGGAGGTTCCTGGGTCACAGCAAAGGACTTTATTCCAGTATAGCAAGCAGCATCAACTTCATGTTTGCATGGGTTCCCCTTGCACCCCAAGTCTGTGGAATGATTCAGAGACAGGCCCAGGTGAATTCCACACACAGCGAATTTGTATCAGAGCTGAGGAACCACAATTTTTGATAACTGTAATCTTTTATAGTGGCTCCTAGCAAACCTGCCCAAACTTTGACCTGAATGGAGGTATTATCTTCCTTATCCTCTGCAGCAAACACTTCTGGTCCCTCACCTGGAGTGAGGGAGACACTGTCTTCCAAGGCCATTGGCTCTACAAACATCCCAAAGTGTTAATCTAGACAAGAAGCCTTGGCTTTGCTGAACTTTGAGATACTCTTGGAGAATTGTTTTCCAATGTGTACTTCATGGGATGTTTAGCTCAGGCAGGTTTTTTTTCTTGGCTCCCAGAGAGAATCTCAAGAAGTAATAGAACTTGAACTTTGCCCTGCCTCCTCCCACTTTTGGGTTTTCTCTTTTCTTTATTTTGTTGAGGAAGAGTGTCCCTGAGTTAGCATCTGTTGCCAATCTTCCTCTTTTTGCTTGAGGAAGCTTATCTCTGAGCTAACATCTGTACCAGTCTTCCTCTATTTTGCATCAACAGCATGGCTTGATGAGTGCTGTGTAGGTCCGTGCCTAGGATCCTAAGCCATGAACCCTGGGCCACTGAAGCGTATCGTGCAATTTCAACCACTGTGCCACCAAGTTGGCCCCTTTCTTTTTAAAGTTTTTATTCATACTCTGTTAATAACTTATTCCTTATTGATGGCAGCAATGATTATGGTTTGGTTTTATGATCTGAGCATTTGGGGATTTCTGTAGGATGAATGAGAACAATTCTCTGTTGAATTGTTGAATGAGAGATGACAGAGATTCCAGTGTGTTAGTCTTTTTGTTTGTCTGCCTATTATGAGCTCAAATCAATAAATAATTTCCTGTCCACTGGGAAAGAAAACAACCCTTGAGATCTGGAGTGGACCGTTATTGTGTTTCTATGCTTACTTTTGATCTGTGGATGACATTGTAGAACTGAAAATACAAGCTCTCTAGGGGTCTGTGCGTCTGCAAGTTTGTACTTGAGAAGAAATTTTCCCTTTTGTGTTAAGTGGGGAATGCTTTCCCACTATAACGTCTCTTAAATGAAAGGAGCCCTGTTTTTGTTGATTTATAGATATTAATAAATGCTTAAGTAGATAAAATATTCCCAAATTCTCAGAGAATAAACTAAATCTCAATACTTTAAACGTACGGGATTTTAAGAAAAAACAATCCTTAGAGAAGCTACTCACTTAGAAAAATTTTCAGAATCTACACTCAAAGTTAAGGTAAATCTTCAAACTGGTATAGCAATTTTGTGTTTTTAAAAATATTAAATAGCTATGTGTCTTTTTCTTGAATTTATCACTATGGAGGATAATATACGTGTATTTTTTATTTACTTATCTTTAAAAATTTATGTTGGTTTTAAATGAGGAGACTAGTTAAAATCTGAACTTTTTCTTTTTCTTGAGGAAGATTAGCCCTGAGCTAACATCTGCTGCCAATCCTCCTCTTTTTGCTGAGGAAGACTGGCCCTGAGCTAACATCTGTGCCCAGCTTCCTCTACCTTATATGTGGGATGCCTACCACAGCATGGCTTGACACGTGGTGCCATGTTCCCACCCAGGCCTCCAAAGTAGAATGTGCGAACTTAACGGCCGCGCCACTGGGCCAACCCCTAAATGTGAACTTTCTAAACTTCTTGTACTGGTTTTCTGATCAAGTAAGCTAACATAAATTGTAATAACATCATAATTACAATAAAAGATTTTACATCACTAATTATTTTTTCTTTGTTAGCTTAAACGATTTCTAAGATCTTTTGGTAACCTAAAAGCTTGGATTATTAAGTTGAGCTAATTAATGAATAATGCTGGATGTCTGAATACTTTCTTAGTGAGACTGAATAGTGAAACATTGATCAGGAAGCATAGATTTAAATTTATATACTTTCTTTTCTTTTTTATATGACATAGAGTGGTTTTATCTTTGAGCCATATTAATGAACATGTTCATTTTTACTGCTTCAAAAAATGTGTAAAGGAGAGGTGTGTGGCTATAGAAAGCTGTATTAAGTATATTTTAAAGCTTTGCTAACCTGTTAAAATATTTGATTGTGGCACAGTTCTGAGCTTTTGACCTCCCATTTTTCTCTGTGATTATGTTAGCTACTTTGATTAAAAGTTATCCATGTGGGTAGTTTAGAGTCTACTAAACAGGATTAGAGCAATAGTGACAAAGAAATCGAATCACATATGCATGATAATGGGAAGAGTTTTAATTTTTTTAATGGTAGAGTAAGTGGCTTTGTCCTAAAGTATAGATATATCGTCTCAGGATATGTAAGAGTATAAAAATGAAAGACAAAACTTGAGGAAGTATAGCAAGTTATAAAAGGTATGAGAAGAGAATGAATATTATTTGCCTTGATTTATAAGGCCTATATTAGTTTTTGTTACTGCTATAACAAATCACCACAAAGTTGGTGGCTTAAAATACCCTGTTTATTATCATACCATATTGGAAGTAGGAAGTCCAAATTGGATCATACTTGGCTAAAATGAAGATGTCAGTGGGCAGCATGCCTACTAGGGGATCTAGGGAAAAATATGTTAACTTGTATTTCCCAGCTTCTAAAGGCTACGCCCATTCCTTGGTTCGTGGGCTCCTTGCAGTCAGCAATCACATCACTCTGACCTCCGCTTCTGCAGTCACATCTTCACAGCCCGGAGACACACTGTGGCAGGTGTAAGCCAGACCATTCATAGGGCTCATCTTATTTCTTGTTCCTTGCTCAGGGATCAATGTCCTGAGCTGACAATTTTTCGAATTCTAAAAACTTTTTTGGAAAAATTTTATCTGCACTTCTAATTGTTTCACGTGGGAGGGTAAATCCAGTCCTTGTTTTTCCATCTTGATTAGAATCGAAAGTCTTGGAATACTGTTGGCATTACTTTTGATGCTCTATTTTATATGGGTATATGAAAAAGCTGTTTTTCTTTCTTTTTAAGCTATTTCTAACCCATAATTTAGTAGATTACGCTTTTTTTAAGTTGAAATGAACGATTCTAAATTAATATCTGATTCTCACTGCCCTCTTAAAAATCAAAAACAAATATCTTCTTACTAAAATAGTAATCATTTATTTGCATAGATGCAATAGGATTCTGTTTTCTGTCTTACCAGGATATAATTGGACAAATCAATAGTGCAATCAAGGCTATAATTGGAGTGTTACATTTGAGAAAAATCTCATTTAATCAGGTATGACAAGCCCATATTACGGAATAGGGATTGACTTAACGTTTGAAGCCAAGTTCTATAATGTCCTCCCAAGAAATCTGACTTGTTATCTGCATTATAAAGTCTTAGTCTCACAGTTTCAGAATTCACTATCTAGTAATTACTATCTACTAATCTAGGGACCTTAGCAAATCTTAGGGAATCTCAATTCAAGAGAAATTTGTCCAAATATATAGATATAACAGCTGATATCTGATGGAGAGGTTCATCTGTTGAGCTTGGATCCTCAGCCTCAGGAATACAGAATAAGTCATATAATTTTGACAGTCAATCTATGATTCCTTCTGAAACTTTATAACAGAGGTTAGTTATTTGACATTATTAGTTGCCAAAACTACTCAAGTCTGATTTGCAGAACAAACTCCAGAAGTCTTAGTGAGTTAAGTAACACTCTTGCTTTATCTATGCAGATATTAAGGTCAAATCTAGTAAGACCAGCTTTTTTTGTGATCACAAGTTATCTTTGGAGGTTCTGACCATAATAGGGGAACTGTTAGAACAAAAATATCCACAACTTCCATATAGGTAAAAGATGTTACAAGGTATTCTTTTATTGTAGTGCTGGGTTTATTTACTGGTAATTCGCAACCCTCAAGGGGTGGCGATAAACTTGCAGAATTTTGCCCAGTTCAGATGAAATAATTTCTGTCCAGTAGAATATACAGCTCTAAATATTATGGTTTATGAATTTGTTGGACATTAGCTAGTTTTGCATTTTGCCCAGCAATCTATCAAATTTCATATCTATCTCTATATCTATTTCTCTATAACACGTAAATGCTCTCTGAACTGTTCATAACATGTTACTGCTTCCCTTATTAAAGCGTGAATCAAACATCAACTTTGACAAATTTTCATTGTGTATTTGTACGAGAGACATACTTTTTAACCTTTTTGAAAATTACACCTTAGCAAATTCCATTAGAAAGTTTCTATTATTACCCTGGATTTAAAGATGAATATAGGAAACTTTGTAACTATCTCAAGGTGACATATTTAGGGTTAGATGGTGTAGGGTTTGAATATAGGCATCTGGTTCTATAGGAGACATTTTATTCGGCATTGTACATAGATAAATTCACCTTAGAACAATAGATCCCTTTTCTTAATACTACCCTAAGGAAAAACTGAGATCAAAAACAAGCATGTTTGCAAAATTTCCCCCTAATCAAATGATGAGAATATTCCAGACCCTCAATAGGGTTTTGTGGTTAGCTTCTAACGCAATTTTGAAAGCTATTTGCAAGAGAAATTGTAAAAGCATAAATCTCATTTGATGACTGAGTCCAGTACTTAACTTCACACAACACTCTTTACGTATTTTTGACGATAAAGCCCTCTTCAAATAAAATATATTGTTTATATTAAAAAAAATTTAATAAAGGTCATCAGTTGTATTGAACACATATCTTTCTGCTACAACCAACAGGATTTGAGCATTTTCACTATCTTAGATTAATTAGCATGCATCTTACATAGACAATCAATATTAATTATACCAAACATAAAATATCATATTTGGTACGACTTTGAAAGAGGAATCACAATTTAACTATCAAATAAATAAAACATTTACCTACTTAAGATACATTATGCCATAAAATCATCATGGTAGTCCCATAAAAATGTAATCATAATGTATTTAAAATCAGACATTATAAATTTCTTCAAAGGAAAACCTCATTAATTAACAACACATTCCCTTTAACAAAATTAATATTTATTAAGCTATTTCTATGTTGTATTTTCCATTAAACATGGCATTTAACACTGATATTTAAAATTAAGTTCAATAACAAAGCTCTATAAAATTCAAATAAATGTCTACACATGCTCTTCTGTTTACTATCCTACGCATGAGACTACAATTATGAGTGCTCAATTTCACATTTATTTTTTAGAAAATCAAACTGCCCGCTCTTCTAGATGAATGGGTGGAGTTTTGGAACTCTGAGAGCACTCTTACAGACCTCATTGCCAAAATAGTGAGCGCATATTACATTGATTTGCTGAATGTATTGTGAAGTAACAGTAACTTCTGAATGGCCTCTGCAGTAGATTTTCTTATTTGAAGTGAATGGGATATAGACTGTTCTTGTACTACATCACAAGAATTAGTTTCTTGGGATTAGCATAATGCAATTCTCCAAATCCTCCTTTCCACTTTACTGTTTCTATGTGCCTGTTTGTTTATAAGAAAGCACTATCATTCACTCCGATTCATTAAAGAAATGCCTAAGCAGCATAGTTCTGTATAACTTTGAGCATCGTTTTAAAAATTGTGCATGAGAAAACTGGATCTGTGCAATTTTTTATTCAGCTTTAACACTTTCCATTGAGACATATACTAGATTTATTTCAGGGCTGATTATGGCAAAATAAGATCCAACTGCTATAAAAGTATGTAGAAGCAGCTACACTTTTTATTAAATAGGTTCATTTTGATATGAATATTGTTTGTTATGGGCTAACAGGGAAGATGTTTTACTATTTCTACTATGGAAAAATTATATCCAACTGCTATCTAGCATTTCATTACAAAATACAGCACAAAATGGAAATGTATAGTGCCAACTGGAGTGCACCTCATGCCTTCCTTACCTGAATATTTAGATCAATTGTAGACAAGGAGGGGCCAGAATGCAATGTGTTGTTTTGAATATTCAGAACATCACTCTGCATTGGTCAGTTATCTGGATCACCTTGGAAGATTCATTGTTTTATACAGAGTATATCTTTGATCACCTATCTGTCATTTAATTAGCTTTATTATCTATCAGATTTCCTACACCTAATCTTGCATAAAACTATCTAAGTCAGATCTTAAAACAGTCTAAATAGCTGTACATTCTGTGTCTAAAGCTATACATTTTCAGATAAAAGGGCCTTTGAATTCAATTGGTAGATTATTAGTGGACTCATGCTAGCTATAAACATAGTAGAGAATTTGAAAAATAACCTTCGAATTACGTTCAAATCATGATAATGTTACAATGTTACTTGCTAGCCTTTTCTTCCAATATTTCTGTTGATTGCTGACCAAGAGTCAATTACAAATTCAGCTATAAACCAATCAAGGATGACTTGACTTTTGTCTCTCCTTATGTCTGGTTTTAAATATTCTGTCTGGATTTGTTATTTCTTTCATGATCTTCTGCTGACTTTGAGTGACTAATTCCAACATTAGCTCACCTGGGTTGCAGGTTGATTACGTGTGCATATGTCTTTGTGTTTGCTAAAGCCTTTCCACCAAAAAAAATTGTCCTTATGTTTAATAAACTCACAATCTAGAATGAAATGTGTTTATGTATATGTGGTTTGTGATATGAACTTACGCACACAATTACAAAGTGCACAGCTGCTAAAGAAGGTTATAGCATGCTTTATAAAATTAATCCATTCAAAAAATCATTGATCTATTCTGTGACAGGCATTGTTCTAATGAAAAGAATGAAAGTGGACCACTAATCTTACACCACACACAAAAATTAACTCAAAATGTATTAAAGACTTAAACATAAGACTTGAAAATATAAAACTCCTAGAAGAAAACATAGGTGGTAAGCTCTTTGACATTGGTCTTGGTGATGATTTTTTTGGACTTGACACCCAAAGCAAAGGCAACAAAAACAAAGATAAATAAGTGGGACAACATCAAATTAAAAAGCTTCTGCACAACAAAGGAAACCATCAATAAAATGAAAAGGCAACCTACTGAATGGAAGAAAACATTTGCAAATCATATAACTGATAAGGGGTAAATATCCAAAATATATAAAGAACTCATACAACTCAATAGCAAAAAGCCAAAAAATCTGATTTAAAAATGGGCAGAAGATCTGAATAGACATTTTTGCAAAGAAGACATACAGTTGGCCAACAGGTACATGAAAAGATGTTCAACATCATTAATCATCAGGGAAATTCAAATCAAAACCACAATGAAATAACCTTATACCTGTTAGTATGGCTACTAACAGAAAGACAAGAAATAACAAGTGTTGGTGAGGATGTGGAAAAAAGAAACTCTTGTGCACTGTTGGTGAGAATATAAATTGGTGCAGCCACCATGGAAAATAGCATAGAGGTTCCTCAAAAAATGAAAAATAGAACTACTATATGATCTAGCAATTGCACTTCTGGGTATTTATCTGAAGAAAACAAAAATACTAACTCAAAAAGATACATGTATCCCCATGTTCATTGCAGCATTATTTACAATAGCCAAGATATGGAAATAACCTAAGTGTCCATCAACAGATGAATAGATAAAGAAAGTGTGGCATATATATACAATAGAATATTATTCAGCCATAAAGTGAATGAAATATTGCCATTTGCAACAACATGGATGGAACATGACAGCATTGTAAGTGAAATAAGTCAGACAGAGAAAGACAAATACTGTATGAGCTCACTTATAGGTGCTATCTACAAAAAACAAAACAACAAGCTCATAGATACAGAGAACAAATTGGCGATCACGAGAGGTGGGTGTTGGAAGGTGGGTGAAATGGGTGAAGGTAGTCAGAAGGTATAAACTTCAGTTATAAAATAAATAAGTCATGGGGATGTAATGTACAGCAGGGTGGCTATAATTAATAATAATGTTGTACTGCATATTTGAAAGTTGCTAAGAGAGTAAATCTTGCAAGGTCTCATTACAAGAGAAAAAACTTCTGTAACCATGTATGGTGACGGATGTTAACTAGACTTATTGTGGTGATCATTTCTCAATACATACTGATAATCATTATGTTATACTCCAGAAACTAATATAACATTGTATGACAACTATACTCAATTTAAAAAATGTGGTGAAATAATATAGTTTAATGCTTCTTTTTGGAAGGCAATTCAGAAATAAATATTTTAACATGTTCGTATTCTTTATGCCAGTAATTATAGTTACATGAAAATAATTTTAAGAGGTAATTATAGTCAACCAAATGTTTACACACTGTGATTTTTGTTAAGCACTATTTACCTTACTAGGAAATTGGGGAATAAAAAATTAAATATCCTGAATACATGATACTATTTAGTTAAATATGGTATAACCATACATGGGACTACTATATAGAATAGACTATTATACAAAAATTGAAATGATTTTTATAATAAGTTTATCATATATATGATGAAATGTGAAATACAAAAGAGCAGAATACAAAATTTTAAACACAGCATTATTTCTAGTATATAAATATGTGTGTGATATGCACATATACGTTGACAATAGTTATTGGTAATAGGGTTATAGGTCATTTTTATTTATTTTATTTTGGTGTACTTTCTTAATTTTCTACATAGGATGTCCTATTTCTAAACAATGAATGTCTGAGAGCACTGTGGGCAGTTGAATTTTTGCTTTTTGTAATAAGTAAGGCAGGACATAGGAAAGCAGACGAGGAGACCAATGGAAACAGCCTTAGGTTTATTGATGAATCTTCCCTTTTAAGCGTTATTTCACATTACCTCTCTGAAGGCTCCTTTCCAGTTGACTGATATCATCTAACTTGGGCTATAGGAGTATGGGAGAGCTGGGTCTATGTTGGATTCTAGCCTCCTCAAAGAGTTTTCCCCAGTCAGGGTGCCTTGGGATGAATACATAATATAGCATAAACTGTGATAAGATTCTTTTATAAGAATCCCAGCAATGCTGAGTCTTACCTGAGCCCTGTAATCCTGGGAAAGAGCAAAGGTGAAGAGCGTCCTTCCTATTTCAATGCTCTGCCTTCCCCTGTTGCAGTAGTGTTCTTCCCACTCTTCCAATAATCCTTTCAAATAACGTCTCCCCTTATAAGTCTAGGTTTTTTGTTTTTTTTTTTTTTTGCTTGACAACATGTTAGCAAAGGAACTGAAATTCAAGGAGATAACTACAAAATGTTGTATTTCTTCTTTTCAGCTATGTAATTTCCACATCTATTTGTCTCAAAACATTTTTTCCCTTAGCTATGCTCTACTTAAAGCTTTTTGAAGTTGGTTAAAAGCATAACTGACAAATAATTATTGCGTTATGTCTTCATAATGCATAACCAATGCATAAGCAATAATATGGTATGCATTGGTATGTATGTAAATAGCACGTATTCAATAATATATATGGAAATAGTATTCAAACGGTATGTAAATAGTATACAGTTCTAATACATCCACAATTTTTTAACTAAGTAGAGAAAAAAATGAAAAAATTAATTTAACAAATTGATTCACCACTCAAATTTTTATCAAAAAATTAAAATTCAAGTTAATATTCTATGAAATTTACTTTTTCTGTCATGGATATAGGAGATGATAGGAAAATTTTAACTTACATGGACAAATATTTGAGGTAACTTTTTAATTACTAAAGAGATTTCTGAAACACCATTAGAAATTTAGAAGTTTTGTCACACTCATTCAATTTTTGCCCGGTATTGTGTATAGGAAAGTCAATGTATTATACAGGTGATTTAAAAATGAATTACACCTGACTTCTGCCTTGGAGGAGTGAATACAATGGTGGGAGAGAGAAACACGCCTAACCCTCTGATTGTAATGCAGGGGGAGCAAGGGGAATATACCGGTAAATATAATGGGCTTTGAAGGCAGTAAACTGGAGAGCAAACTTACACATGGAAAAACTAAATGTTCCAGATAGTTCACAAGCTATTATCTCCCTAAGACTAAGTCTTCTTATCTGTACAAGGGGGATAACAAGATAATGAAGGGGCACCTAATACAATGTAGCCCCATTTTATTACACTGTGATAGGTATGCTACAGGAATACTACGATAAAGTGCGTTAGGGACACAGAAGAACAAGCAATGACTTTTGTCTGAGAAGGCTTAATAAAGAGACTATACTAGTCTGGACCTAGAAGGTTCAGGTGAAAATGAAATCACCAGGCTGGAAAAGCAGGAAAAAGCAACAAATGAACAACGTTGTAAAAGCATTTGCCAGACTCAGGAAACATTCAGGTCCTTCAGGATATGGATAAAACAGGGAAGGGGGGATGCTGTAGAAAAGTGGGCTGAACCAGGATATGAAGACTCTGTTATGTTTGGTATTTATTATGGATTAAATACAGAATTCACTGTGTATTTTTAAAATAAATTGTGTATATGCTTTAGAAATATAACTTTAGTAATGTGGGGGCAGATAGATTGGAGTGGGGAAAAACTGGAATCAGATACGCTAGTTTAGGGTATATTACAATTGTCCACACAAGATAGTTAAAATCTGGACAAAGTAAATACAAACAAAAAACAAGAAAGAATGGGAATAGTCAGTACTTGACAATTAAATATAAGCAAAAATATTTTCTAGGTACAGGTGGAAAAGGTTTAGCCATTTGTTTTGAGATGCTTTTGAAATATCCACATGGATATATCTTATTTGTAGTTTGTGATAAGTGAAAACCTAACCTGCTGACTGCTAAACTGTTCAGAGAGAACTGAGAATTGAAAAATAAACCAGAACTTGTACAGTACACCATGACTTTCAAAAGAATAAACCAAATCAAACCAAAACCATAATGTTCTTCACAAAATATCTAAACTCAATGTTTTTGTAAGCCATTCAGAACCATATGGTCCAAGATGATCATATACAAATTGATCTAAAAGTTCCTCTGCACAAATTCATGTGTTCTGAGAGACTGAATATAAAAATGGACTGTGGCCAGGCCATAAATGACAATAGCGCTCTAATCCTTAACTCCTGCAGCAACCAGACCAGGAAGCCAAACCTCAGCCTCTGTGGCAATCAGTCCAGAACAGTCAATGACTTCCAGCTTCCCTAACTTTTGTCCCTGGTTCCAACTCATGACCAAATAGAGAAAACCAAATACGCTCCCCAAACTGATCACATAGAATGCCCCACTTCTGTTCCCAGCTCCCAGCTTCCTCATGCAAACCACTTCCAATCAGAGGACACATGAAGCCTTCTCTTTTTTTCACCATAGAAAAATGCTTTCCCATTCCTGTGCCTGCCTACGAGTCTCTTTCAAACTCAAATGGTTGGGGCTGACTCCCTTGCTGCAATAAGCTCTGAATAAATAACCTCTCTTCTCATTGGGGTTGTCTTTGTTTACTACTACAGTTTTAAAGGTAAGATCACTGACTTTTGCAGTATACAAAATTTAAACCATCCCTTTCAAAACCTATACCTAACTCTAGCATAAATCCAAAGTACCCTTTCTAATTTATACTCTACTAAAATAAACACCCCACAGTTATCCCATTCTGTGAGCCCCCTCATTACAGCAAGTAGTGAATCTGACTTTGTTGACAACTGTGTTCCTAATGGTCTCTGGTGTATGAGCATGTACATTTGAATTTTACATATGGAGCAAAACAGAGATATTGAATGAAAAGATAATTGGACTGAAAGAAGTCAAATGTAGATCACTTTAGAAAGGAAGGATAGTTAACATTTCTTGAGTGTTTGATATGTGTCAGATACTACAAACTATTCTTTCTATATATTATCTCATTTAACCACCAAAACCATCCAATAATGTGTCTCACTATCCCCATTTTACATATAAGAAAAATGAGAATCCACAATGTTAGAGGACTGAAAATGTAGGCACAAATAATAATACAAGCGGTTTTTGCACAGAGACTACCTGACGCCAAAGAATTTAGTCAAGAGGCTAGACTGCTTCAGAAAGTCAAAATAGGATGAAATCTGAAAAGATCACCTTTAATTCGGCTGTACATCATCAGTAAATTAGGTGAGAGCATTTTCAGAGGTGTGGTGGTGGCCAAGGATGGACTGCTGTGGAGGACCTAAGGGAGACAAGAGAGGGGAAACAATGGATACCGACTAACTTCTCAAGAAATCTGGTTAAATGGTATCTTGAATAGAGACGAATATGGTTAGTCAGTTCTGAATGAGAGATGGTTAAAGATGATTATAAATAGAAAAAAAATGGAACCAGTCAAAATGGAATAAGTGAAGATACCCCTGAACAAACATTAGGGTGTTTAATAGAGTGATGTTTTGGAAAAGCCTAGAGATTAGGGAGGAGTCAATGATTAATAACAGAGTTTCAATATTTACTCTTGTTAAATAGGGGCAAAACTTTGGCCCTTGGGAGTGAATTTGATTTTTGGAAATGGCCAAAGTACCAATAGTCAAGTTTGGTGAATGTATTTGATTATGGTGATAAATATCATTTGAAATTAAAATTAAAATTTAATTATAATATTGTGGCATATGTTATTGTTGGGGCCCAGGGAAGGCAACCCCAAAATATGCCCAATGGCATATTGATTGTTTTGAAATTATGTTACTTTGAAAGACAGTGCAAAAACGATGCTTTGACCCTCCTTTTTCCCTTGAATGCAGAAAATCTCTCTCCCATGTGAAGGGTGCCCTCCCTGCACGTGGAGGCTGAGAGACATCTGATCAGAGTTAAGGAATTCAGGGCTGAGAAGTTTGTATAAACAAAGCTTGTTACTTTTTTACTAATTTACTACCTCAAACCCAAACCCTGCCTAAATTCCTTACTAATTAAGCACCCACACCTAAGTGCTGTCGAATTCTCACAAATGTATCGTTTCTTTGTGTTAAAAAATATAAAAGCTGCCTGCTTTTTGCTCACTCTCTGAGCATCGTTTTTCTGATCTCTTATCCATATGTATTAAATTGTTTTTTTCTCCTGTTAATCTGTCTTGTGTTAATTTTATTATTAGTCCAGTCACAAGAACTCTAGAGGGGTAAGGAGAAAAATTCCCCCTCCTTGACATTATCTTAAGTAATTTTTGACTTTTGGAGGTCAAAAATAATTTTAGTAATTTTAGCATTATGAGAGTACTACATAGTGTTTCCTAGCAAGCCAACAATTAATGTTGATATGTAAATTCTAATAAATTCCCACACATTCAGTTTATATCATGAATTTAAGGAAACACTTTTGTATGTGTTTCAGTAAAGAATGAAGTTTCAGGAACACTCATATCACAAAAGGATAAGTAACAAAATAGTCAAGACATATATATATATATATATATATATATATATAGAAAGAGAGGAAAAAAACTCCACATTTTATTATCTTTGTGAAAAATTGTGAACATTGCAAAACCATATCTCAAACCTTGAAATCTTAATATTTTATTGTTGTTATGAAAAAATGTGAGCAAGTATAAATTCTAACATAATCAATGCAATTATTTCGGCTTAAGAATCTATGGTGTATAAAGACTGATATGACAGGACACAATCAACTGAGAGCCAAACCTTTTCTACAAGATGTAGGGGATCCTTTTCTTTTTGCGATAGACATACCAGCATAAAGATTTCTGCTTCAAGTTGTCGTGGTTATAAGGGAGTTTGGGTTTTAATCTTTTTGACGTTCTGTACAACATCCCTCGTCTTCATCAAAAAGAAACATTTATTGGATATCTAGGATGTGTAAAATTTTAGTAATGATAATAAGAATCTGAAAAGGAAAGTCACCTTTTAAAAAACAACAAGAACAACAAGGAAACATTTCCTTTTTATGGCCCAAACCTGATTCTGTTTATGCATTCATTGTGAGTATTTATTGTTGCAAAACTAGAAAAGGTTACTGGTGATTCAGTTTCTCCTCTCATCTTATCGATTGTAAGGAAAACTTAAAATGACTAGTAGGCTGCCAAAAAATCTTTATTGTTAACAATAATTTGTTAGCATAATAAACTATGAATATTGCAGCTCCAATTTCCAGAATAAGCATAAAAGATTATTGAATACAAAAAGGCAGCTAAATAGAAAGATACACTGCACTGATAATTAGAGAAAACACGGGTTCTTGAAATGTATTCACTTCAGAATGAGAATAAAATCTTACCAAGTTACGCTGTTTCAGTTTCAAAGGGACTGATTTTAATGGAGCATTGTGTATCATAAGACAACCTCGCCATATAGTCCTTATGTCATTCTAAAGTGCCTGATGCATGCTCTAGTCAAAATAAACAACTATCTACAGATATTGCCACAGGCTATTTACCCTGTTAAAGGGTTTGATCTCCTTCAAGAGTTTCACATATCTCTCTTATTAATACCTTTTTTTTTTAAATCAATTTCTTTGTGCCTAGATATTAGAGGTGTGATTCGGGGGGAAAAAAGGCAACCATAAGCAGCAACAATAAAACCTGCTTGGTGTGAGTTAACCAAGTTGAAACAACAAATAAAATGCATCCACTCTCCAATGCATTTTTAGGCAAGACAAGCAAGCATCACACTTGTTATGAGATTAACTTTTATTTTTTACAAAATATATATTTTTATATGATGACTCTCTTTTTCAAAAGCTAGCATATGATTTTCAAGTCAATTTCAGCATTGTAGATTATTTTTTTTTTTTGAGGTTAGCATCATAGTTGGAGGTGAAATAAAAACCACACTGGAATTAGAGTATGAGGTCCAAAATGCTTAAAGAGCTAACAAATTGTATTTTAATTTTTAAATTTGAAGGTTCCTCTCTGCGAGCACTCTCTCCATCTCTCACCTTTTGGTAGTGACACATGGTCAATAGTAAACAATGCATCCAGGGATGGCAAAACCTGAGCTACAAACTTCTGTGAAGACAGGGAATAAGTTTCTTTTTAAAAAAATACATATTATAGCTCTAGAAAATAATGCATCATGCTTCCTAGTAAAGAATATCCTGAAAATGTTAAATTCACAAAATTAAGGAATTTCTTACATTTCCACATAGTTGATTTTTATTAAAGTTTGCATTTATGAAGAGGAGACAGAGCAGAAAACAAAAACTTTAGGGAACTACATTAATATGCATTAATAATACTAGAAATAATCAAGATAGTATTATAAGTCTGCTTTTATAACTCAGAACAGAAGTAATTTTCTCAAACTTGTACAGCTTAACAGGTGAAAAAGACAAGATTTAAGATCAGGACAAATGTAGGGAATTTTTCATTTCTCTCCGTCCTTTTTCCTTTCCTCCACCTCTTACCTCCTGTATGAAATGATTCTGGTCTCCGGAATCAAAATTTGAGTTAATATAATTGCATTATTTTTTTAGCCACTTTATAGGATTTTGTGTGCCCAATATCCTGAAACCAAACGACTATTTCATGAGAAAATGTGTTTTGAGTTCTGAACAATCAATATTCAAACACTTATTGGTTACAACTCATAGATACGACATGGTATATGCTCTGATTAAAAGATGGATCCAATATAAAATGTTCAATAAGGGAACTCAAATAACCCTGAAAATTACATCATTTGAGAGTGAGTCATCAGCAGGTATGTTTCACAGGGAATGGATTTTAAGCCTTTGAGCTATAACTTGTTTTATGGCAAGTTGTTAATACTGTAAGCACATCAGAGACAATATGATGTTATTACTAATAAAATCTTGGCAGAGCCTCAGCATTCAAATTTCCTGTTCTGAAGTCAGTAAGGAAGACATTTTTCTTTAACGTGTATTAAAGAAAAAGGAAACATTATAACCTTTTATACAGAAAGTAAAAGAATGTTGAAACAGAGGAATATGGATAATGCTTGCTGAATAAGGCAAGTTTAATATAGACTATTTTCAAACAATATCTTTTGAATATAAATTGCAATTCCACCTGAGATAAATTGAATTTGTGGTTAGAAATATTTAGTTTGATTATAGAATTATGTCTCAAATCCCACAAAAAAACAGCACAAATGTAAGTTTAACGCAGATGCTTAATTTTTTAAACATGTGTGTTTTCTGAGACTAAAATATACAAAACATAAATTCTTTCACATTATACTGTTTTGGATTTTATTTGGGTAAGTTTCTCTAAATTTTTCTGTGTGTATTTCTGGTAATTTCTAGAAACAAAATAAAAAATTACAAAGCATGATTTATTATCAGTTGATAAAATCTGAAAGCTATTGATTACCAAAACAATAACCAAAATTAGAAAGTATTTAGTACTCTTTCTCTTGCTTTTTCTTACACATGTGCATACACAATACACCCTCATATAGCCACACTCCAACATCGCAACATGCTTATTTTGTAATTTTAACCCTTAGAATTAGGAACCCTCATAATAAAGTTAATTGATATCAATACAATGTAGTAATTGTAACCACAGGACCTAGGCTACAGAAGGATTGCCGAGGATTTGGTTAACAACTAACAGAGATGTCAGATGTTTTCCAGAGAAGGCTCCGGAGAAACAGGAAGAATCCAACCGCAGAGACTGCTTTCAAGATGGCTACTCCATTCCAGCTAAAACCTGCCCTGACTGCACTCAAGTGACCTGCCCTTGTTAACATCTTAAATTCTCCACCTCTGGGAGGGGCAAAGCAGCCAATTTTAGATCACATAACATATTTAGTAGCATGTGTACATGCTACACATATGCCTTAAAAGAACATGGCTTTTAGGCAATAAACCCGAATTTCCCACCTTTTCCTTAGCTGATTATTCGTGAACTGTGCTCTGATCTGACAATGAAAGGACTCCCCAAACCCCTGTTTGGGGAGAAACTGCTTTGAGAAATATCCCTGGTGTTCTCCATTGCTTGTGCAAGTAATAAACCTTTCTTCACCTACTTCTGCCCCCCTGGCTCTGCACTCGCCAAGAGATGAACCCACTGAGTTTGGTTGCATAATCATATGCATTTAAGTCATCTGTTAAAATGTTAACATACTGACATTAATATCACTACTCAATGAAGTTTCAAGTTTAATTTTAGAATTACACATTGGCCCATAGGTAGGTTTTAATAACAAGAGTAGTCAGGAGTCTAATTAAACAGAATTGTTGAAATAGTAATGGCAATTTCACCTAAGATAAGTTAAATCTATCATTAAATAAAGAAAAAACTAGTTTTGAAGCTGCTGGTAAGGAAATCCCCTTTATTTCTATCAACCTCTTGAATGAACATATTATCATTACAAGTATCTTCAGTCTGTGTAATGTGAATATACAGACTTTGGTAAGAAATATGGAGTTCGACAGTACAAAGAAAATCTGTAAAAACACTGTATTGACAAAATGAAAATATAGTAGTTTACTGTTTTCCCAAGATTAATTGAGATATAATTGACATATAGTGTAAGTTTAAGGTATACCATGTGACAATTTGAAATATGTAGATGTTGGCCCAGCCCCGGTTGTCTAGCAGTTAAAGTTTGACATGCTCCACTTTGGCAGCTCAGGTTTGGTTACAAGGCTTGGACATACACCACTCCTCTATCAGTAGCCATGCTGTGACAGCAGCTTACATACAAAATAGAGGAAGACTGGCAACAGATGTTAGCACAGGGCCAATCTTCCTCAGCCAGGAAAAAAAAAAAAACCATAAATGGAATTATACATGCTGTTAGGTAACTAGTCTTTGTTTAAACAGACTTTTCTTATGATTGTCTTTCAAGTCAGTATATAGATACTTATCTCATTCATTTTAATTCTGGCATAGTGTTCTACACAATAATTATAAGATATTTTCCTCCGTTTTTTGCGTGATAAACAATACTGCAACCAGCACCTTAAATATACATGCACGTTTGTTTACAGGATAGATATCTAGATGGATAGTTTCCAGAATCACAGGGCACATGTATTTAAATTTTGACAGATATGGGCAATATGGCTGTACACCTATGGTTGTACTGCTTTACACGTCCATCAGCATGTTTGATAGAGCATTCCCACATCCGTAACAAATTCAGGTAAAATCAACAAATCAGTTTATCATTTTTGCCAATATGATGAGAGAAAAATCACTGTTTCAACAACAATCATCATTGTTTTAAATTGTCTGTGATACTAATGGGTTTATTTTCAATGCATTTTAAGATTTACATGACTTGTGTATTTGTTGTTCTTGGGGTGTACATTCATTTGATTTGCTCGTGTTTCTATTAAGTCATTTTACTTATATTATTTTAAGATCTTTCAAATACTACATATTACAATCCTCATCTAAAATAGAGTTCTCATGCATGAGTGTGTGTTTTGTTTGTGTGATCTTTTTTTTTTTCTTCAGTATTCTCTCTTCTTATTTTTCAGCCAATCTGATTCTACCTGCATTTTAATTCCTGGCAGAATTCACTAAAATTTCTGGAAAACTAGTGGTACAATTTCATGATTTTTCCATGCCAATTATGTATTCATTCTTAAATGTAGACACACATACATTTGTCATCTCACTAGGATTTGATGAGGGGAAGAAGTTACATGTGTGTACTCAAATACATGTTTAGGGCAAGCCTGATATTAATGATTTATTTCGAGTGACATTTTTCTGTTGAATTGAAAAACATTTGCATGGGCTCTTGAATTAGTTAGACCTTGTCTGCAATAGCAATATCTTCATTTAATAGCATGTATCCAAATGAATCTCTTTAGGATTTATTTTGCATGTGCATAAAGAAGATAATAATTCTAATAACTCTCTTCATAAAGTTGTAAGGACTAAGTGAAGTAGTAAATAAAGTTGCTTATGAAGTTCTAGGAATAGGTAAATTCTTTACTATTTAGTGTTTTTCTTGTATATGTTTGGTGGTATGCAATAAAGGGGATATCTGTGTCCACGTTGCTTGTGTTTTTAAGCACCAGATGCAAGTATTATACATGAATTCAACCCGTGTGACATTTAAATCATATCTTATTTATGATTATATACACTTTAGTTAATTAAATAGTAATCTTTCCAGCACAATTTATCTGTTATCTTATTTACAACTACACCATGTCTTTCCTTCTTATCAAAAATTTACATCTTAAATCACCTACTGTGAAGCAAGGAGGATATTCACTGTAAAGGGACATGCAGAGGGCTGGACATGAGAGAAATCTCACCTGAGTATATCACTGGTTTCTGGGAATTTAAAAAGTGAGGTCTAGACTTTGATTGCAAGAAGCTGATTGCATAGAAGAGGAGAAAGAGACTGTGTATCTCGAATCACAGCTGCGTTTGGAAAAAGGTATTATTATATATTACTCTTCACCTTGGGCTCATTGTCTGTAGCTCATATTGTCTCTGTGAGCACATGAATGCATGTAAAATAATATTAATGGTCAAAGAAATTATGAGTTTATACACGATTGCATTTAACTTCATACGTTTGAACAGAAATAACAAAATGGGCTTAAGAGGAAAGAATTCCATTAATTGCGCACTTTTTCTCTTTGATAGAAGGAATAACAATAATTTTTGTGGTTTTTACATGGAAATTTGACGGTGATACATACACATTTCTATGAATTCTTATGTTCCCAGAGTAACAGTGATATATTTCAGTAAAGAACAGTCGTATTTATAGATGTAAGGCACACATCACATGTTCTAGAATTGAGAAAAATGCCAATTGTATAACAAATATTTAAAAATATGAAGTGATGAATATTCAGACTATGCTGAATTGACTACTGAGTATTTGACCAGAACTAGTCAAGAAATTATGCATTTCAGAAGAGTGATGATGTATTTACACAAACAACCAGTTAAACTTATCTGAATTTCTATACTTTTAAAGCTGATTACTGTAGCACATACATTCTCAACTGGTACAATATCACACCAAGGGAAAGAAAATTGTTTTGGGGAGGAGTGCATTTGGTTTTTATTGGGGTTTATGGCTGTCCAGAAGGTCACAGTATATAAACCGATATACAGTTTATCTGTGATATTAAAATTTCATGGAATGAGACTGTTAGGAAAGAATATCTAAAAAGGCTCTTTAGGGGAGCAATAATTTAAAAAAATTTTTTGAAACACTGTGATAGTCCAATCCAAACAACAATCTATGGGTAGTTATTTTACAAAATATTATGCTTTGTTACATATGCTGAAATCCATTTATTTATGATTTAGTTTGAAATCTGTTCAATAGCTGGTGTTCAATGTAGTACTCATAGGTCTGTGTGTAAGCCTCTGGTTTGAAGGTTTGATATACTAAAGATTGTTTAAAAAAGATTTTAAGGCTTGAAAACATACGGGTAACAAGAATAATTCTCATAAAGATCTTTAATAAATGTAATAAGAAATGTTTTTCATTTTTAGAGCAATTCATATGGAAAAGAAATTACGTAATGTATTTTTTGTGCCATCATATGTATTAAATCAGAGACCTTTGTCTTTTGGATTTGTTAGTTTTATTTTAACTAATTTCTTATTGTATAAAACAGTATTTTTCATTCTTCCTTAAATATTTCTACCTTTTAATAAATGTGAATGTTTCTCACCTCAAGATTCCATTATGTTCTCCTAAGACGAAACCCGATTCGTGAGAATTGCTGGTACATAATTCATCCTATGCATGTGCTTAATCACTACTAGATTGTGCTGGACTTGAGTTATAGAAATATTGTTTTTATTTTTTCAAATATAAATGGCATTATGGTATTGAATAAGCCTTGTTATCCAAACCATCTAGACCCCCATGAAGATAGCAATTCTCTCTCCTTGCCCTCCTTGTTAGAGAAGCATTACAGAAAACGAATTGGGACATTTGTCAGGGCTCTGTCACTAACTATGATTTGTAATAAGCCACTTAATCTTCATGAGCCTCGATCATGACAAATATGAAATAAAAATGAGTCATTACTCTGTTTCCTATCTTATAGGACTATTTTCAGGAACGACTATATAAATGAAAGTTCTTGAAAATAATCTGAAGTATAAAATTCAAGTTTTTCAAATATTAGACCAGCAATTGTTCTAGCTACCATATAGGAAGCAATGATTAGTAGTGACAATTTGCGCTTTGTTCCTAATCCAAAAGATGAGCATTTCTCCATTAAGTTGTCTAAAATCTCATAGTTAAAAATTTAAAAAATGTATATATATTATATAGTATTATTTTAGTATAAATAGTACTACTTTCAATTTTCCTCCTCAAAGGAGGAATTCATCTTTGTTCCTTAGAGCCTGCACTATAGAATATATTTAATAAATATTTACTGAATCTAAAAAATCACTCCACCTCAGTTTTATAAAATTTTGGAACACCTGTTATAAGTGATATACTATATAAGACACTTGCAATATTTTTAAAGTTTCAGCATATGGAAAGTCAACATCAATGTAATTTTTTTCTTTTTATGAGGAAGATTGGCCCTAGGCTAACATCTGTTGCCAATCTCCCTCTTTCCGTTTGAGGAATATTGGCCCTGAGCTAACATCTGTGCCAATCCTCCCCTGTTTTATGTGGGATGCTGCCACAGCATGGCTTGACCAGTGGTGCTAGGTCTGTGCCCAGGATCCAAACCCCAGGCTGCCAAAGTGGAACATGTGAGCTTAACCACTACCCGACTGGGTCAGCCACAACATCAACGGTATTTTTAATGAGCATCCTGATAGCTAGAATTTTGATGATAAAAGTTAAACAATTATTTGTTACCTTCCAAAATTTATCTTTTACATAAATCCAGCCTAATGAATTATGCTATACTATGTACCCTTTTACTATGAGTCATTGGGTTGCAATATAAGATTAGGAAAGTTAAATTATACAGTATCAAAAATAGCTTATAAGTAACATTGATAAAATTCTCAAGAAATCATTGTGTTTATGACATCTCGCAAGCAGCTCAGAAACCCAAGTCTTGAACCCCATCTTGGATACCATCCCAGCCTAAGTGAGTCTAAGGATCATTGGTTAGCCATTAGTCTATCAAATGGTAATCAGGCAAACAGGCTATTTTAGAAAAAAATTAAGTATTTAAATAATGTTATTCATAGATATTTTAAAAATTTGTAATTAAAGTAACGTGTGACTCCCAGAGATCCTGATATGATCTTAGTAATTGGTGTATTCTTCAAGGTTATGCATAAGATAAAAAGACCGTGTGCGTTAATATTAACAAGATAAGGTTCATTTTAGCTAAAGAATTTTCATGTCATTCGCACATTATTGAACATTTTTGGTGTTTCTTTTTGGTCTTTTTCCATAATGTTGCTTTACATTCTCAATTTGCAGAAATGGATCATGGTTCAAAATTGGCTCACAAAAGAGTAAAAATATGTATGCATATAGTGCAATAAATAGTACAATTTAAAAATGCAAATTATGAACAGGATCCATCTGCGAATTTCTATTTGTTGAGACAAACAAATCTGTGAGTATGATTATTTTATACAAGCATTTTTACTCATCCTGACAAAAAATGAAGAAAAGTAAAGTTGTAATTGGAAAATATGATTACCATCCTATGTATTCATATCCCACCCACTAACAGACTATCTATTAAGAAACTCTGTCACATGTTGTCAGAAAACCATCAAAGACTTCACATTACTTTCAAATAAAACAAACTGAATTCACTGTCAAAAACAGCCCTATATTTTTTTCCTGGAATAACTTTACAGTGTTTTCCAATATAAAATTAATTAATTTGATCTTCTAATGTGGAGATGAGGTTAAAGCTACTGAAGCATTTTTCATGTTATAGCAATTCCCACTATTACTAAAATTTTACAACCAAAATATTGGTAACAGTCACATATATAGAGGATAGTATATTATATTGTATAATAAATAAGTGCATATCATATGGCATGAAATTACTACCACGCATACTTACTAGGCTATACTTTGCTTTACAGTTTATAGGAACATGCATGTATGTACCACAGATATGTCATGATATATGCACAAATCAGCATTGTAATTTTTTTTCCAAATATGAAAAAAAAACCCTATAATTCTACTTATTGAAATATAATCTATTTTTGGCACACTGTTGGTTTGCTGATTAAATTTTGCACATTCCATTAACTGATTAAAAGTGTTATGCATAGGTAGTCAAAGTGTGCTAGAGCCTATAACATTGTTGAATGGTCTATTCTTCTCAGAAAGAGCTTCCTTTCATCTCCCTACAGGAAATGAAGGAGCAGAAGATGTCCCTGAGTAGTGAGGTTCCATCCAATGTACAGAAATGAGACAGCATATTACATCTAGATGAAAACTCAATGGTTAGTTGGTTGAAAGGCCTACTTAACTTTGGAGTTGGCAATATGACACTCCTGGGCAAAAGATGGTTATCTAGTGTCTGTTAGAAAATTTCCAGCGATAGGGCTTTCCCTTATTTCAGAGGCAACACCTCCTACTATCAGACAATAAGCCTTATCTTGTTTTGAATTAATCCTACCACCTGTAAAAAATTACCATCTAGACCTTTGAGCTACATTTCTTGACTACATAGGAGGCATCTATATTTCTCACTTTATATATTTGAAAGTAACAACTGGAATCCTCCTAATATTTCTCTTATCCACGGCACAGGAAATCCTCACTTTGCACAATTTGTGATATGCATGAGTTTTGGTTACCAAGGCTTAGTTAAATAATACCAGTCCCCCAACAACAAAGTTTAAATTTCAGTTATAATGGTATATTAACTATGAGCAATCATGTAAAGTACCAACTTTGCTGCCAGCTCTTCAGTCTATAAATCATTATGTAAACAACAAATGTACCTTGATATGTCATCAGTCACATCACTTCTTTCAGTTTGTGGGTGATTGGTCACTGTGCATCTGTTATTCGGTACTTGCACAGACAGCAATGCATGCAGTTATGTTGGCTCCTTGTATCCCAGCAATAATCCAAGGTGGCATTTTATTTTTATTTATTTATTTATTTTTTTTATTGAGTTAATGATAGGTTACAATTTTGTGAAATTTCAGTTATACATTAATGTTTGTCATTCGTGTTGTAGGTGCACCACTTCACCCTTTGTGCCCAGCCCCCCACCCCACCTATCCCCTGGTATCCACTAAACTGTTCTTAGTCCACATTTTTAAATTCCTCATATGAGTGGAGTCATACACAGATTATCTTTCTCTTGCTGGCTTATTTAACTTAACATAATTCCCTCAAGGTCCATCCATGTTATTGCAAATGGAATGATTTTGTTCTGTTTTGCAGCTGAATAGTATTCCATTGTATATATGTACCACATCTTCTTTATCCATTCGTCTGTTGATGGGCACTTAGGTTGCTTCCACGTCTTGGCTATTGTAAACAGTGCTGCAATAAACATTGGGGTGCATAGGACTTTTGGGATTGCTGACTTCAAGCTCTTTGGATAAATACCCTGTAGTGGGATGGCTGGATTGTATGGTAGTTCTATTTTTAATTTTTTGAGGGATTTCCATACTGTTTTCCATAGTGGCTGCACCAGTTTGCATTCCCACCAGCAGTGTATGAGGGTTCCTTTTTCTCCACAACCTCTCCAACATTTGTTACTGTTAGTTTTAGATATTTCTGTTGTTCTAATGGGTGTAAGGTGATATCTCAGTGTAGTTTTGATTTGCATTTCCCTGATGATCAGCGATGATGAGCATCTTTTCATGTGCCTATTGGTCATCAGTATATCTTCTTTGGAGAAATGTCTGTTCATGTCTCCAGCCCATTTTTTGATTGGGTTGTTTGATTTTTTGTTGTTGAGTTGTGAGAGTTCTTTATATATTGTGGATATTAAGCCTTTGTCAGATATATGACTTGCAAATATTTTTTCCCAGTTAGTGGGTTGTTTTTTTGTTTCAGTCCTGTTTTCCCTTGCCTTGATGAAGCTCTTTAGTCTGATCAAGTCCCATTTGTTTATTCTTTCTATTGTTTCCCTTCTCTGAGAAGGCATGGTGTCTGAAAAGATCCTTTTAATACTGATGCCAAAGAGTGTACTGCCTACATTTTCTTCTAGATGCCTTATGGTTTCAGGTCTCACCTTTAGGTCTTTGATCCATTTTGAGTTTATTTTGGTGAATGGTGAAAAAGAATGGTCAATTTTCATTCTTTTACATGTGGCTTTCCAGTTTTCCTAGCACCATTTGTTGAAAAGACTTTCTTTTCTCCATTGTATGCTCTCAGCTCCTTTGTTGAAGATAAGCTGTCCATAGATGTGTGGTTTTATTTCTGGGCTTTCAATTCTGTTCCATTGATCTGTGCACCTGTTTTTGTACCAGTACCATGCTGTTTTGATTCCTGTAGCTTTGTAGTATGTTTTGAAGTCAGGGATTGTGATGCCTCCCGTTTTGTTCTTTTTTCTCAGGATTGCTTTGGAAATTCAGGGTCTTTTGTTGACCCATATGAATTTTAGGATTCTTTGTTCTAATTCTGTAAAGAATGTCATTGGGATTCTGATTGGGATGGCATTGAATCTGTAGATTGCTGTAGGTAGAACAGACATTTTAGCTATGTTTATTCTTCCAATCCATGTACATGGAATGTCTTTCCATCTCCTTATGTCGTCATCCAATTCTCTCAGAAAGGCCTTGTAATTTTCATTATATAGGTCCTTCACTTGCTTAGTTAAATTTACCCCAAGGTATTTTATTCTTCTTGTTGCAATTGTGAATGGTATTGTGTTCTTGAGTTCTTTTTCTGTTAGTTCATTATTAGAGTATAGAAATGCTACTGATTTATGCAAATTGATTTTGTACCCTGCAACTTTGCTGTAGTTGTTGATTACTTCTATGAGTTTTCCAATGGATTCTTTGGGGTTTTCTATATATAAGATCATGTCGTCTGCAAACAGAGAGAGTTTCACTTCTTCCCTCCCTATTTGGATTCATTTTCTTGCCTGATTGCTCTGGCCAGGACCTCCAGTACTATGTTAAGTAAGAGTGGTGATAGAGGGCACCCTTGTCTCATTCCTTTTTTCAGGGGGATGGCGTTCAGTTTTTGCCCATTTAGTATGATGTTGGCTATGGGTTTGTCATATATGGCCTTTATTATGTTGAGGTAGTTTCCTTCTATGCCCATTTTGTTCAGAGTTTTTATCATAAATGGCTGTTGGATCTTGTCAAATGCCTTCTCTGCATCTATTGAGATGATCATGTGGTTTTTATTCCTCAGTTTGTTGATGTGGTGTATCACGTTGATTGATTTGCAGATGTTGAACCATCCCTGTGTCCCTGGTATGAATCTCACCTGATCATGATGTATGATCCTTTTGATGAATTGCTGAATTCTGGTTGCCAAAATTTTGTTTAGAATTTTTGCATCTATGTTCATGAGTGATATTGGCCTGTAGTTCTCTTTTTTCGTGGTGTCCTTGTCAGGTTTTGGTATCAGCATGATGTTGGCCTCATAGAATGTGTTAGGAAGTGTTCCATCTTCCCTAATTTTTTGGAATAGCTTGAAAAGGATAGGGATTAAATCCTCTCTGAAAGTTTGGTAGAATTCCCCAGGAAAGCCATCTGGTCCTGGGGTTTTATTCTTTGGGATGTTTTTGATTGCTGTTTCAATCTCTTTCCTTGTGATTGGTGTGTTCAAATTGTCTCCCTTGAGTGTGCTTTGGGAGATTGTAGGAGTCCAAGAATTTATCCATTTCCTCTAGGTTATCCATTCTGTTGGCATATAGTTTTTCGTAGTATTCTCATATAATCCGTTGTATTTCTACAGATTCTGTTGTTATTTCTCCTCTTTCATTTCTGATTTTGTCTATTTGAGCTTTCTCCCTTTTTTTCTTTGTAAGTCTGGCTAGGGGGTTGTCACTTTTATTTATCTTCTCAAAAAACCAGCTCTTTGTTTCATTGATCCTTTCTACTGCCTTTTTCATTTCAATAGTATTTATTTCTGCTCTGATTTTGATTATTTCTCTCCTTCTGCTGACTTTGGGCTTATTTGCTCTTTTTGCTCTAGTTCAGTTAGGTGTAGTTTAAGATTGCTTATTTGGGATTTTTCTTGTTTGTTAAGATGTGCCTGTATTGTGATGAATTTTCCTCTTAATACAGCTTTTGCTGTACCCCATATGAGTTGGTATGGCATGCTATCATTTTCATTTTTCCAGGTATTTTTTTATTTCTTCTTTAATTTCTTCAATGATCCATTGCTTGTTCAGTAGTGTGTTGTTTAGTCTCCACATCTTTGTGCCTTTCTCAGCTTTTTTCTTGTAATTAATTTCTAGCCTCATAGCATTATGATCAGAGAAGATGGTTGTTATTATTTCATTTTTTTTTTTAAATTTGTAGAGGGTTGCCTTGTTTCCCAACATATGGTCTATCCTTGAGAATTTTCCATGTGCACTTGAGAAGAGTGTGTATTCAGCTCTTTTAGGGTGAAGTGATCTATATATGTCTATTAAGTCCAATTGTTTTAGTTTTTCATTTAGCTCCACTATTAACTTGTTGATTTTCTGTCTGGATGATCTGTCAGTTGATGTGAGTGGGGTGTTGAGGTCCCCTACTATTATTGTGTTGTTTTTAACATCTTCCTTTAGGTCTGTTAATAGTTGCTTTATGAATCTTGGTGCTCCTGTGTTGGGTGCATTGATATTTATAAGCATTATTTCTTCTTGATGAAGTGTCCCTTTGATCATTATATATTGTCCCTCTGTGTCTCTCTTTACCTGTCTTATTTTGAAATCCACTTGGTCTAATTGCAACACATGCCTTTTTTTGCTTGCTATTAGCTTGAAGTATTGTCCTCCACCCCTTCATCCTGAGCCTGTGTTTGTCCTTGGGGCTGAGGTGTGTTTCCTGGAGGCAACAAATTGTTGGATCTTGTTCTTTAATCCATTTTGCCACTCTGTGTCTTTTTATTGGAGAGTTCAATCTGTTTACATTGAGAGTGATTATTGATGCATGTGGACTTAATGCTGTCAATCTGTCACTCATTGTCTTGTTTTCCTGCGTTTCTTTTCCTGTGTGCTTTAGCCCACCCACTTAATACTGCAATTTCTTATGCTCAGTTTCTTAGATTTTTCCTTATTTATGATTTCTGACTCTATTCTGTATTTTATTTTAGTGTCTACCCTGCAGTTTGTATTTAGAATCTCGTGTATAATATAGTCTATCATCTGGTGGTCTCTTACTTACTTGGCCAATACTGATTTAGACCCTTTGCTCTTCCCCTCCTAAATAATTATTTTCATTTCTTATTCCAACTCGTGTTATGAATTTGTAGTTAGAGTGATAAGATCATCCTTGCTTTGGTAGTTTCCCTACCTTTACCCTAATGCTATAGTTGAATATTTGTTATCCTGTTTTGGTTCTATCCATCGGTCTCCCTAGTGTGTGGATTGTGACTTTCTCCCTTTTTTCTTTTTTCAGGTATGAGAGCCTTCTTGAGGATTTCTTGTAGTGGAGGGCTTTTAGTTACAAATTCCCTTAACTTTTGTTTTTCTGGAAAAGATTTAACTTCTCCCTCATATCTGACGGAAATTCTTGCTGGATAGAGTATTCTTGGCTGAAGATTTTTATCTTGTAAAGTTTTGAATATGTCACTCTATTCTGTCCTAGCTTGTAAGGTTTCTGTAGAGAAATCCGCTGACAGTCTGATAGGGGCTCCTTTGTAGGTTATTCTCTTCTTTTTTCTTACTTCCCTGAGTATTCTTTCTTTATCTTTCCTTCTTGCCAATTGTACTACTATGTGCCTTGCAGTAGGTCTTTTTACATTGACAAATCTAGGAGATCTGAAAGCTTCCTCTACACACATTTCTCCATCAATCCCTAGATTTGGGAAGTTCTCTTCAATAATTTCGTTAAGCACACTTTCTGCTCCATTTTCCTTTTCCATGTTCTTGGGAATTCCTATGATCCTTAAGTTCTTACTCCTCATTGAATCCACTATCTCTCAGAGATTTCCCTTTTTTTTTTTTTAATTCTTAGCTCTCTTTCTTCCTCTGTCTGGAGCCATTCAGCCTGTCTATCTTCAATTATGTTAATTTGTTCTTCTATGGTGTCTACACGGGAATTCAAGGAATCCGTATTCTGTTTTATCTGGTCCATTGTGTTTTTCATCTCGAGCAATTCTGTTTGATTCTTCTTTATAATTTCAATCTCTTTTGTGAAGTAACTCCAGAACTCATTGGCTTGTTTCTCTATCTTTCTCTCTCCCTCACTGAGTTTTTTGATTATAGCTGCTCTGAACTCATTATCACTTAGTTTACCTAATTTCAAGTCCTCAGGACTTAATTCTATGTTTTTATTGTTTTCCTTCTGCTCTGGTGCTTTTATAAATTGCTGGATGGTAGAGGAGTGTTTTTTTCACATGGTGGTAGAATTCGGTTGCAGTTACAGCCTGTCACCACTAGATGGGGGTCGAGAGCCACGTGTTATGAGCTCTCCACCTTTGGGCAAGATGGCGCGCCCAGTGAGCTTTTCCGTGAGGGAGTGGCTGCTATTCTCCAGCGCTGATCTAGATTCAGATCAGTTCTGTTCTGTGGTCTCCCGAGGCCCTGGGTTTATGGGGTCCCTGCTCACAGAAGCTTTCCCCTGTCAATGGGTTTCCACTGAACCAGCAGCAGGAGTCCTGGATGATTCCCTGGTTGTGTGGCCCCTCCTGCGCTCCTTCCTGGACCCACGCAGCAGGGATCTCAGACTCTAGGGGAGGGAGTGATGTTCTCTCCTACCCGTTCCAGTGCCTCTGAGGCTGTCAACAAGGTTTATGTTTTCCACCTTCTTGGTATTGTATGTCTCTAACATGTTGGCATTAGATTTATTCTCTGAAATTCAGTTTTTCCAATCCTTTGTTGTATTTTGGAGGGGAGAGAATCCCGGGTCAGCTCACCCCGCCATTTTGCTCCGCCTGATTCCAAGGTGGCATTTTAGAGTAATCAATAGAGGGAACTGGCCAACAAATATGAAAGTGCAGCAATGAAACAAAAAGTCAGGATGCTGAAAGTGAAATCTGAATCAAATGTAAATGGAGATGTAGCAGAAATAGTTGACCATGCAAATATTTACATTGCTAACGTTTGAGAGACTTTAAACTTGCAACCAGAGAAATTTAGTAAAGGCAAACTTATCAATATAACTGAAAAAAGTGGTTGTAGCAAAAGGATGAAGATACACCAGAGGCAACAACACTGGCAAAAACTTCACATTAAAGGAAATCCTGTAGATATTTCACAAGAGTGAAAGTGCAAGGGATAAAATGTTAGAAGTTGCTCTAAATTTATATTTCATGAGAAGAAGGCAAACACTGTTCAAACTCTACAAACTACTCATCATTTTTTACAAAAAAAAGATACTTTAATTCTCAATGTTTCCAATGTTTTATGTTACAACGTACTAAATACTAGTTTTGATACATTATTTTTCATTTCTCTACACATTTATAAATGACAGTACCAGAGTTTTTAAGGTTTTTACAACAATTTTTAAAAGTCATGAGACAATCCTAAGTTTTCCCACTGGTTACTAAGATTGCTTTGTGTGGTTTCAGTTTGCAGGGCAATTTTTATAGTCCCACACTACAGTACAGACCAGGGATTTGCTATAAATATCCATACTTAGAATATTGTCCTGTGCCCCGAATATACTGCATCAGCAAATTCTGTTGACTCAAACTTCAAAATACATCCAGAATCTTACCACTTCTGACCACTTTCCCTTTTATCAACAATGGTGATAATTAACCATTATGTTTTGATTTTTTGTTACAAAAACGTTCTAACTAATTTATCTATTTCCATCCTCACAGACTATTTACATCAGAGCAGCCAGAGTGGTTTTGTTAAAACTGGAGGCTGACCATGTCGTCCCTCTAACGTAATCCTTCTACAGCTCACGTCTCACTCAGAATAATAGTCAAAGTCCTGAAAATGGCCTGCAAGGCTCTTGAAGATCTGTCCTTCTAGACAGTTGTCTTACTGGCCTCATCTCTATTCTCCACATCGATTATTTCTGCCACATTGTCCTCATTTTATTTCCTCAACTGCTGCAGACAAATTATAGCCTCATGGAATTTTTATTTGTTGGTGCTGCTTCCTGCCTGAGAGCAGTTCAACTACCCCCTCACAAGTTCCTCTTTCTCCCTCATGCCATCAGTCTTTTACTTAAACGTCACCATCTTTGTAAGGCATTCCCTGACCGTTCCCTTCCTCCCAACATATAGTATTCACTTTATTGATTTCTTTTTCTCCAAAGCATTTATCATCTTTCTGCATTTTACACACCAAAAACACACATCATATTACATTGTTATGTGACATTGCATTTTGCTACATTATGTTACATTATTTTCTTCTCTCTCCCATGAGAATAAAAGGGCCACAGCACATAGCTCTCAGTCAATCTATATTTGTTCAATACATGAAAAAAAAGATGAAAACAATGGATCCTCAGGGGTGATTTCTAACATGACATTGTTTAAGAGCTTTGATCATTCTGATCATGTATTGTCAAAGTGCTCTAAGATGTGTCTTATAAAACGTGGCAATTCATGTGGGATTCTCCAGCTGTGATCAGAGCTATCTGCACAGTATGCTCATAATATCAACTACCTAATTCTTGTAATTATTCATGTATGTAGTCAAAGATTGTACCTAGTTTTTTTTTTTTTTTAATACTATGTCACATTTGTGGACCACAGCAAGCTTGCTATTCACTCACTCTGAAATTTTTTTTTGTTTTTTCACATAGTATTTTTTATTAAGCTTTTATCAGTGAGGGGAAGGTACAATTAAAGGCTGAGATAATTTATCCTGTAGAGGAAAGCTAAACTAACTAGGAATGGTTCAAGCATACTTAGATAACTCTTTGAATCAGGGACTACAGGTGTATTGGAAAATTTGCTAGGATTCTAACATTAGTTCTCTCTAAAGTCTCTAAAAACCAAAACATTGGCTTCAGATTTCTTTTTATGCAGAAAAACAGGCACACACAATCACATGTATGCACATAGGTGTGTGCACATGCATATTTGTAGAAGAAGCTAAAATAAGTAATAAAGATTTTTGAATTATTCCGATGAAGGTTCACTCTGTTTCTGAAGGAACCTGTGCTAACACTAACTAAAACAAATACGTGGCAATTAGTGTTTCACTATGTTAGCAAAAACCAGCACAAAAGGGAGGAGTAATACTTTATAACATGGAATAATAAGCACAGGAAAAACAGTCCAGGAATAGTGCAAGTTTCCAGGGGAAGCCAGGATAGACTCTAGTTTTTCTTGATACCTAAGAGACAGAACATCAAGGGAACTGTTCCAAGGTCATGAACGTGTGTGCTAAGCATATTTTCCTAAGTGACTCACCGATTATGTGTGCTTCAAAGTTAAATTGGCCTTAGATTTAAAAGAAAATGACAAGATTTAAGGACTGCAACCTTATTAAAAAAGGATGAAGATTTCCTCAATAAAATTGAATAATTGAAGGATATTTTGCAAATCCAGTTATGAGTTCAAAATAGTGTTTCTTTGGCAACCTAAAAAATTGATATAGAAGAGAAAAAAAGCAGAAGAAACATACACTACAGAGGCTAAATAACATACACACATTTTAAGAAATAGTAAATCAGATCTTTTGAGAAATAACACTTCAGAGTCAAAAGAAAACACAGAACATTCACAGAATCTAAATTGTGAAAAAAAAATCCTAATCGGGTCAGGTAGACAGGGCTTCCTTATTATCACTGCTAAGGACAAGAAGATGTCACCCTGGGGAAGCAGGAATCACTGGAAGGAACGCTATATTCCTGAGGGAAGTACCAAGTCATGATTAAGAATCTGAGGATATATACATCCCAGTGGCTGCTGTATATTTCTGATCCACGATAGAGTGAATAATTCTAACCTCCTGAAATCTGTAATATAATTTCATTCTTTTTAATTTCCTGGTTCATAATTGAAGATAGTTGCGGACTTATACAGCAATATATATATATTTTTCTCTTTCCTAATTGAAGTCTTCTATTTAAAAGGCAAGTTTACACTGAGAAAATCAAAATCTAACTGGATATGTGCTATTTTAAAAATGTTTTGATTTTCTGGGCCTAGATTATAGAACCAGAATTTGATAGATTCTAAGAAATATGCTGGGGAGAAGATTGCAAATATGACTGGTATCTACACAAACCCATCTGAGGGTAAAAACATTGCTGTCACATTAATAGCAACAATAATTCTCCCTTTCTCTACTGTGTAACCAGCAGATAATTTTCCCAGAAAACCTTCAGCTAACTATTTCTGAGAGACTTGAGAGAATGTTTCAGATAAACAGGCTATGTAGCTATTGCTTTCCTTCTGTCTTGTTCTGCCTCATTGTTTTGATATCTAATTCAGAAGCTTCAGATACATACAAAGGCAGACTGTTGTGCCATGTGTATGCAATTGTCTATAGTTTTGTCTCCTGTTGGTGCTACCAAAAGTCTACTGTGCTGATCTTCCAGGAATACTACTATGCTGTAGGCAGGCTTCTGAGTTCTATTAACTAGTACTACTCATGCGGCTCATTAGTTGACATCTTCACCTAGGTCATGCTATTTTTTTCCATCCAAGTGCTGCTGCATTTTCGTCCTTCTTCTGTTTTACATCCTTGACTCTCAAGGATGTTTTAGAATCTTACAGAATTGTTGGCGAACCGGTTCTTTCAATTTGATTTGCAGTTCCTTCTTTAGGAATTAAATAGGCAGCAACAGGGGCTGAGTCTGAAGCCTGTCTGAGTTGCACCATTATGCACTTGAAAGGGTCCCTTCCTGTCACGGCTGGGGCATTGCTATAACACCCACCTTCTGAGCTTTTCTCCCTCTTCCCTTAGTATAATGCCTTTCCCAAGTAGCAGCTTAGTTTATGATGCACATAGTTTCCAAATAGACACACCCAACCAGTCTTTGAGGCATGCCCAGACATGTTGGGATCCTAGGAAAAACTTTGGTTAAGCTCAAACTTGAACTCTACATTAAAAGTTGCATTATTTGGTTGTAATCTGTCAAAAAAAATTGCAAAGAAGACTTTATTCAAGACTAATGCAAAAGGGAAGAGAGATTCAACCCAACTCTGCTAAAGCAAAAAGTGTTGGGTAAGCTAGTAGAAAAGCAGTGGAGGAGCTCAGAAGGGAGGTTGGTCAGTATTGTTAGGCCATCTCTGTTTGCCAATTGTCCCATATTGAAGTTAGGTTTTTGTATTCCCACAGAGACTGGAAGATGGGGGTCCTATCTTTCTTGATAGTTAGACTTTAAAGAGATGGCTCTCAAGTCCTTGAGAAAGACATTCGTGAGTTGTAAAACTAACAAAATCTTGGGAGAAGATTTACATCTCAAAAGGGCAGAAAAGAATTTATAATTGCAAGTCTCTAAAGCAAATGCTCTAAGAAAAGGGCGGTCTGAGATCTATAGTCAGGAAGAAACCTGCCTAAAGTTTAGTCATGTTAAGGGGAATATCGTGGCTGGCTCAACCACAGGTAAGATCCTGAATCTCCAAATTCCACCATGCTACAGCAATCTAAGGAGGGGTCCTGAATAAATAGCAAAATAATATCAATAATGATGATGATAGAAAAGCTACTTTACTGATTTATTTCTATGTATCAAGCACTGTGCTTAATTCTTCACATAGATTATTCAATTAATGCTTTAAAATAAACCACCGAGGTAGAGACTATCTTAATTTCCATTTTCCAACAAAAATACTGAATTTTAAAATGTTGCCCCGGTTCACACAAACAGTGGGTGCTGGAACCAAGACTCAAACCCAGGTATTTTGATCCCAGAGCAAAGGGAACATGTACTTCCAGCTGAACGTTGGTCGTACATACCTAGTTTGGGAGCCTAGGCTAGGTCAAATGGAACCGCGCGGATTCAATGAGAGTTTATCTAATCTAAGTCAAGTGTGTCCCAACTTCACAATTTTTGTCATATCAACTGAACAGTTTGGACTGCATCATTAACTTATTTTCTTTCTCTCTCTCTAACTTAACCTCATCCTAAGTATTAGTACTCAAGAGATCGCCTTCAATGTGATATAAAAGCCTGTCACTAGATTTTAAGTTCAACAAAGGCAGAGTTTTTGTCTAATCTGTTTCCTGTTTGCACTATTAATACTATTTGTACACAAATAAGCATATGATAAGTATATATGGAATGAAGAAATAAATCAAGGAATGACCGCTGCATAGGAAGTGTATAAGACTTAGAGAAACAGTGGCCTAGGGTATGTCTGCGCCTGAATATTATAAGAATGAAAGTGGATCTAACACTCTCTTTTGTCAGTTTTCCCAAACTCACATCCTAATCTCTAGATCTCAATAATTTGATAGTGAGAAAATTCGAAAATACAGAAAATCACATAAATGAAAAAAAGTGTAGTCTGTAGGAACTAACAGTAAGAATTTTATTAGACCATTAACTAAATGTAGGTATGATTTAGTATCAAAAATCTTTCTGCAATCTCAGGTTGTGCAATCAAACAGTAGTATTTAGAATAAAACAAAATAAATGAAGATTTGAAGGATGGGAGTAGGAGACAGTGCATAACTATCTATCTTTAAATGTTTGAATATTTTTCATGTGAAAGCAATTACATTTATGTTTGAGTCTAAAATATTAGAAGCAAGACTAAACGTGTAAACTGAAGAATGTCTGATTTCTACTAAAACTAAAGACTTCAAAGGTTGCTTCATTGTCTAAAATAGAAATAATTGTCTTTAGAGTCAGAAACTTCTCCATTACTAGAGGTATCCATGTGAAATTTTGACCACAGGATTATGGGATAGAATGGAGAGTGATCTAAATATGTGCTTTAAGATTTATGACATTAATTTTGTGATTCTATACTGTCTCACTTTTGTTATATTTTGTTCTTTGCTGAAATATATCAACCAAATCAACTTTGAACAATTCCATGGTACCTCAACCAGGAAAACATTGGGCCCAGCAACAAGGGCAAATAGCAAACTGTTGCAGGTGCTAGAAGTGCTTGTATTGAATTGGGAGAGATTAGAGCATAATATCCATTACAAAAGCACAAAAGGGACTGCTTGTGGAAAGGGAGTAAGCCTTCGTACATCACTACAGAAGTAAGAACAGAATTCAACTTAGAAAACAGAGTTTTATAATTAGAAGTTTTTGTTTTGTTTTGCTTTTTAAAGAATGAGATTACACGTGAAGTACAAAGTTACTCATCCCTGGAAAATTTTAAAGAAAAGATGAGCGAGAACCTTTCAGAATTTCGTGACAGAATTCTGCAATTTGGTAGAATATTGACTGGATGACACCTAGATTTGTGCTAATATTAGGATTCAAATTTTATGGTTTTACATTATAGAAATAGGTATGTTCCAGACAGTCCTTACACCAGATAAGAGACTTCCCATGTGTAATGATTTTTCAAAACACCATCTGCCTTAAGATTCTATTACCGTGTATCCAGTGATATATTGATGTGGAAATTAGTATGCCACCTGGCTTATATAATTTTTGAATGAACTTTCCAGTACTTTGTTACAAGGCAAACACAATGGTCCAGTTGTGTTAGACAGACATAGTCCATTATGTCAGTAATGATGAAATAACTCTTATAACTCTTGATTTTATTTAACAGAACAAAACAAAACAAATATGATTCTCGATAGTTCACTAGATCAATAAAGTGGAAAGGTCACTTGTAGACACAAGCATTATTACTCTTTTATTTGTTTTCTCCTTTCCATGTTTTAAATCATGCAAATTATTATGTGAAATGAATCTCCTTTTGAGTTTGTATAATTTTGTTAAGTTAATGATTATAATTTAATGTCCTATTATTGTTTCTTAATTACAATTTATTAAAAAATACTTTTTGTCCATATTATCAAACTAAATTTTTAAGATTGCTTTCAGTAGATTAAACTGGTAATATGAGTAAGAATAAGTCATATTGCAATGCTCTTAGAGAATTTGCATACACATATACATGCATATGTGTATATATATATTCTTCACTTTTCTTGAGCTTACACAGTCGTATATACGTCTTTTCATGTTGACAGAAAAAAATGTAAATAAATATATTGTAAATGTGAATGCACTTTGGCTTGAAATGTTGTTATATTTTAATGAAAATATCATATTTGTCACATTTTCAACTTATGCCTTTGACACTTTGTCACCATCGAGCAGATATGCAAATACAAAAAACTTGAGAACATGTTAATGTAGGGTGCTAACAGTGACAAAATTGCCCTTTTTTGAGAAGATAAGCCATTTGAAAGTTACAAACCACATTAGCTGTTTGAATTTGCTCTCTAACAGCATTACCTGGGAATGGAGTAGGCACAATAATCATAGCTAGCTTTTATAGAGTGGTTCTGATGTGATAGTCCCTATATACAGCACTTTACATATATTATCAAATTCTCAGAGCAAATTTAGAAATAAATTATTTCCTCCATCCAGTACCCCTTCCCCTCACACTACTTTATGAATAAGAATATCAAGCTTAAATCAAGTAAACAAAATTCTTTTCCTACTGAGCAGGCAGGAACCTTGATTGTCAATAATTGTAAAGTGAAAGGAGTTTATATACATGGAAGAATGGCAATTAAGATAAAATGAGGAGGATGGGGAGAGGGAGGTCCAGATAATGAGGGGCTTATATACTATAGTAAAAACTTCAGACATCATTCTGTAGATGATGAAGAACTATTTTAGTACTGTAAAAAGTAGAAATGCAGGATTAGATTTTAATAAGCAAGACAGATCATGTCCTGATATTACAATGTGATACGTGATATGAAGAAAATAAAGCAGGTAATAGGACAGAGGGTGACAAATGGTGATGACATTGGGGAACCTAATTTGGATATTATAGTTAAGAAAGAATCCTTTAAGGATGTGACATTTGAGCTTAGACCTGAATGTTGAGAATGAATAAGTCATCTGGACGTCATATGGAATAATCTTCTAAGTAAAGGTCAAAGGAAGATCAAATATCCTGAAATTGGGAATAGTTTGGTGTAAGTTTTTAAGGACAAAGAGATGCCTAGTGTACATGAAACATAATGAAAGAAGAGGAATGTGATGGGAGATGATGTCTGAGATGAAGGCCTAAGTCAAGCATATGTCCTTATGACACCATAGTAAGGAGGTTGAATTTTAAGCTAAGAAGAATGAGAGTGGAAAACCATTGGGATGATTGGGTTTCCCAGTGGCTCCCCTAACCTGAGTCATTAGTTACATGATAGATCCATCCATCAGAAAAAGTAAAACAGGAAGAATAGCAGGTATGAACAAGAGTAGGTGAGTAACAGAAAATGAGTTCAACTTTGACTATGCTTGGTTTTAGGTGTCATCGGAGCAATTCACTGAAGATCTCCTAAGAAATTCTCATACTCTGTGAGTCTGTAACACAAGAAATCAAGGCTGAAATCTTGGATGTAGATAAGTTCAAACCAGTGAACAAATATAAAAGGAATGAGGCCTGAAGATGAAGTTCTTAGAGATCTAATTTTAAGGGGTGTCAAGAGAAATGGAGAGTTGGTAGCCAAAGAAATGGAAAAGGAAAATGGAACTGTAGGGTGGAGGAATAGAGAGGAGAAGTAAATTTCAAGAGGAGAACATAAAAGATATCAAAACTAAAGAAATTTCAAATGGATAAGATCTAAAAATTATTTGCCATTTTTGGCAATGGAGAGTTAGGAAAAGGGGAGAGTTTTGGTATCATAGGAGGGTACTGGGCATTGATAATGTTCATGAAATACCATCTATTCAGGAAATTTTTAGAACATTTTGAAGCTTACTGCTCATGTGGGGCAGAGATCATGGGGTGGGAATGTCAAGGGCTGTTATCGGGCCCTGAAAAATTTGCAAATCTGCTCATGCATTATGACCCAGAGATTATGAAAACTAAAAGGATGTCAGTTTATGTTTTAAGTATCCTTACTCGATCACTCTTCTACTTCTGCTTGCCTGCTTAAACTATTAATCTCAGAACCTATGTTTCTCCCCCCCTCCTCCCCTCTATCTCTCCTTCTATCCTTTATTCCTGTAATTCTCTAGCTTCATAATTTGTTGTCAATATAAGTACCTATTATGGGCTGAACTGTGTCTCCCCAAAATTCATACGTTGCAGCCCTAACATCCAGAACCTCAGAATGTGACTATATTTGCAGAGAAGGCATTTAAGAAGGGATTAAGTTAAAATGAGGCCATTGGTATGGCCCTAACCCAATCTGACTGGTGTCCTTACATGAGGAGAAAATTGGGACACACAGAGATGCCAGAGATGCACAAGCTTCAAGCGAAGACGACGTGAAGAAGCAGCAAGAGGGTGGTTATCTGCAAGGCAGACTGAGAGGCCTCACAGGAAATTAACCCTGCTGGCATCTTGATCTTTGACTTCCAGCCTCCAGACTGAGAGAAAATAAATTTCTGTTGCTGAAGCCACCGGTCTACAGTCTTTTATTATGGTGGTCCTAGCAAATAACACAGAGCTCTTCCTTACTTGTGTGATTCTTCAGATTATCATCTCCCGTCTCAGCCCATATTTTTTCCCGCTTACCTCCCTATTTTGGATTTTCTATTCTGCATGTTCTCTTAATGCTGATAGTCCTAAATAGTGCACTGATGTTTTGAACAATGTAGATTTTGTCTCTGATGTTATCCTACTGCAATTATCCATAAATATTTTAGACGTTGACTTGGATGAAACTAATAATTTCATGATGCTAAAATCTGCCAATTGATGTAATTAGATGTAGTGATTAGGGAATATGGTGCATGACTGGAAGAGAATTCCAGAAAAGGTCTCGAAAAAAGCCAAATCCACTGAAGCACAGTTAAATAAGAATGAATGTAAAACCTTGAATTTAAGTTTAAAAACTAAATTTATAAATATAAAGTAGAGATAACATAGCCAAAACCACCACATGAAATGCTAAAAAAAATAAACTTAGCTATTTTAATTGACTGTTACTGAAATATCTATCAGTGATATTAAGTTTGTAATAGGATCGATATAAACTTAGATGCAATGGAAGCAATGGTCTCAATTTTTTCCAGGCTAGTCGTATGGTACTTACATAACTCTAGCTACGAGAACTTAAGGGGGGTATTAACCAAGCTGATTAAGTCCCAGAAGGTGGGAGCAAGGATGTTGAGTAGATTCAGCACCATTGTCTAGAAGGAGACACCTGAGGGGATTTTATACTGAAGATGAAAAAAAAATTGGAGAATTCTTGTAATAAATATCTTAAAATATGTAAGGGCTATCATGTGAGGGAGAAATTCAATATTTTTTCAAAGTAGTCACAAAACAAACACTTGGATCAATGGAGAAAAGTTATATTTATGAATTTATTAAAAAACAAATTTGAATTTATGGCATATTTATGAATGTATTAAAAAATAAATTTGCTTAAAGGTTAAAATGGTCTAATAAGTTAACAAATTCTGCCACTGACAGGACTCAAATTTTTGCTGCACAAACATTGTTGCTAATATTGTCTGTTGTTAGTGTCATTGAATCGATTCCAACTCTAGTGAGCATGTGTGCAGCAGAGCAAAACCCTGCCCAGTCTTCTTTGACATGGTCTCACCTCCCAGCACCATATCAAACAATGCTCGCTTGCTATTCATAGGGTTTTCATGGCCAACTTTTTTCAGAAGCGGATAGCCAGAGCCTTCTTCCTAGCCTGTCTTAGTCTGGAAGTTCTGCTGAAACCCGTCCACCATGAGTGACCTTGTTGGTATTTGAAATACTGGTTGCATAGCTCTCAGCATCACAAAATACACAGATACCACAGTAATGACAACTGACTAACGGGTGTTGTGTAGTTCCCTGAATGGGAAATGAGCCCGGGCTGTGGCAATGAGATCATTGCCTGCTACTCATCACTGCTACTGTTCCTGACTTCATTCACTGTTGCAACTGCCAGGATCCAGGTTATAAAATAGAAGCTACCACTCCAGATATTTCAAGCAGAAAGGAATATTGTATGGGGATTTAGGTTGCAAAATTGTTGGTAAGATTGAAACATTTAAAAAGGGAGGGTGAAGTTATCTGGAAGTCAATCACTTTAGGATACTGCTACTGCTTCTGAAGAAGCAGGCGCTTGTGTGATGCAGTTGGCACAGGAAGCCAAGCTTATGTTCTGCCCCTTTGAAAGCTCTGCTGCTTCCTGCTCTTCTCACCAGCACTGGGGGCTTCCCACTGCCAACACATCCTAAAATCGTGACAGCAAGGAAGCCTGGGAACTGTAGTTTCTGAGGTTATAGTGCCTGTGCTACAGGTGAGAGCATTACAGAGGGCAGGAATTGTGTTGAAATGCCAGAAAATCTCAACTGATGACATAATCTCATCTATTATGATGAAAATAGAAGTAATCAGACAGGAGCTACTTCATATGCCTACCAAAAATGCATCAACCTATAAATGTCCTTATTCACAGCTTCACTTCCTTTCCTTTCACAACATCAGCACCACACTAGCTATAATTTTAGGCTAACTCCTTCTCTGCTGCTATAGAGACTAGCCTACCTCTTTTCCATAATTATCTCAATTATCAGCATTTTAATACCTCTCTACTGGATTATTCATGTACAAATACAACATAATTTAGAATTTCCTATGTTAGCAACATTCCCTGACACTGTATCCTTTCTCTGCCTACCATCATACCTTTTTGATCCCTGTATTAAAAAAAACAAATTCTTGAATAGGTTGACTATAGAAAAGATACCTATGTCCTCATTTTACATCCTCCTCTCAACCTATTCTAATTATTCTCTCATTCCTTCAACTCCATCAAAATCAAAGAACACTGTTTCCAAATTTAAAACAATTCTCTGTTTTTATTCTTTATCTATCATATGTATTAGAAACAGTGACTCTTTTCTTTTTAAGTCTTTATTCTCCTGATTTCCTTCTCAGCAGATTTACCATTCTGTCTGCCAGCTCCATTGTACTCCTACGCCATCTTTCATGCTAGATCCTCTCTTGACTCTTAAATGTTGTATTTTCCATTCTGGGCCTCCTTTCACTTTCTATATTAGTATACTATTGAGATTAGCTCATCTAGTTCCACATATTTCAATAAAACTGTCAACTTAAGAAGCAAATACCTGTTATTTTACCCTCAAAATGAGTTTATATGGAAATTGCCAAAGAATTGCAATTCATGGGGTGCATACTATGGAGATCCGTAGGCAAATTTGGAGCAAAGAGGAGGGGAGTTTGCTTTTATAGAGAAAAAGGGGACTGGGAGGGGCTGTTCTAAGCCAAAGTCCATTGGGGAAAAGTAACAGTTCAGGATGGCAAAAACTTCTCTTTGGCTGAACTATTGCCCTGTGGGGAGAGAAATCGTCCTTCAGTAGTAAAGTAGTTCTACTTCCTGGCAAAGATGCAAACATACATTTCTGTTTGGAGTAATTGATGATGTATGATAGGTGTGAGAGTTCCCCTAACAGGTCTTTCCGACTCCAATTTATTTAGGGTTTCTCTTACTCATTTCACAAAACTGTCACAATCTATATCTATAACAACCGATCTCTTTAGAACTGCAGATAAATATCAAATTAAATATGTAAACTTCTTGACTAGGAAATAAAATAGTCTTTTCTGACTTGATATTGTTAAAAGAGAATTTTTGACTTTTCTCCCACATCTTTACCTTCCACAATTTTTACTAATGTAGTAAAAGGGGTTCTATTTCTACGTGTACTAAATTGCTCGGGTCAAAATCATAGACGTTATTATCTGCTCCCTTATCCTTCTTACCCTTACTTCATTCCATCAGCAAGTCCTGTAATTTCTAGTTTTTAAAAAAATCTAGATTCAGTTCAATTTTCTCCATCTCTCTACCGTCCACCTAAATCCACACCACCTTCAACACTGGCCTTGGAAGTCACAATAGCTTTCTAACCTTTCTCCCTCCTTCTGCTCTTGGTGCCTTCATTCTTTTCTCTACCTAACCCTTTGCAAATCTACATAGCGGCCAGAGTGATTTACTTCAAACTAAATCAGACCGCTTCACTTACTTTAAATGACTCAGGGGCTTTCTGTTTTAATTGGAATAAAACTCAGTTGGATATCCTGATGTACAAAGTGTTATATAAACTGACTTTTATCTGACTAACCTGTTCTAAAGCTACTCTCCCACGTGTCTGATAATTTCAGGGAATAGACTTGCTTCCTGTTTCTTGAATAGGTCAAGCTTCTCCTAGCTTTAGGGCCTTTTCTTTAGTTAGTTCCTCTGTCTGGAATGTGATCTAGCATATTGGGATCTTTCTTTTATGCTGAGGAGGGCTCTCTGAAAGTCAACCTAAAGTAAGTAACTTCAAATTTCTCTCACCAATTTTTTATTTTCTGTTTAGTATCTAATACTAATTATCTTTTGTTCTTGCTCAATCTTCCTTTCTATTAGAACGTAAGCTGCAAAGAACTCACCCATCTTTTTGACTGTTAAAATATTCAGTGTCTAGAAAAGAGCCTTGTACTATGGCAGGAAATATTTTGGGTTTTGAGCACCACATTATTTTTGCTGCAACTTTTTGATTCTAGCATTGTAACACAAAAGCAGCCATAGACAATATGCAAATAGAAGGGCATAGATGTGATTACAGCCAAGAGGCAAGATTTGGCCCAAGCCATAGTTTGCCCATCCCTGATCTAGACATAAGATTTATTATGCAAAATTACATCAGATGAACTCATTTAAAGGAGAGCTCATGAAATTGTCTTACCTTCTTAAAAAATATTTTTCATTCTTTTCCTTTTATCTATCCTTTATAGCTAGTGCTCCAGTTTTTATGTCATCATTTCTTTCATTCTTCTATTTTCACTTTTATCTATTCTGACATTCTTATTTATACTTCTCACCATGGCAAGGTACATACCATCTGCTTTTTTTGAAAGGAGATTTCTTACTTTTGTTGGAGAGGTAATTCCCTTCTTATGTGAAATAGCAACATATTTACTTTCTTGGCAAAGCTCGAACCATGGATGAATTTAGCCATCCACTTTTTCAATAGCTGAACCAAGCAGCTGAATAAACTTGGGAAAAAATAATACTTTCTTTGCCTCTTGTCACCTTTTTCTTCTATTCAATTGAAAAACAATGTCTAAACTTTTCCAACCTTCTCATATAGCTCATCTCCCTTATTTCTTACTCACTCTTGCTAGATGATTTTCGTTTTCATCATAGACAAGACAGAAGTCATCAAACGGGGATTTCCTAGTCTTCTTGACATCAAATTTAAAGTTATTCTCCAATTGTGGTCATCCTTCTATCTTGATATAATTAGACAAGGGTGCTCTCTCAAAATCTAGATGCTTTACCTGTTGTTTTGATTCTCTTCCTTCCCATCTCCTGAACCTGGTACTGTTGATTGTTCTCTAACTCTGTTTTATCTGCAACATCTTCCTCTCTACTGGACCTTTTCATCTTCACATGTTCTAGTTTGTTACATCTATACATAAATAATAAAATTAATAAATAATAAGATAACTATATATATATATTTTTTTTTTTTTTTGAGGAAGATTAGCCCTGAGTTAACATCGGTGCCCATTTTCCTCTATTGTATAGGTGAAACACCTGCCACAGCATGATTTGACAAGCAGTGCGTAGGTCCATGCCTAGGATCTGAATTTGTGATCCCCAGGCCACTGAAGTGGAGTGTGGGAACTTAACTGCTATGCCACTGGGCTGGCCACAAAATAGCAATATATTGATAATAATAAATAAAAGTATAATAAATGATAAATTAATAATAAGATAAATAAATAAAACACAAATCATTCACTTGTACACATGCTATTTGTACGCATCTACTCCACACAGCTCCAACTATTCTTTTTCTCACCTTTTATTTAGAGTTAACTTTCTCAAAAGAGTTTTCCAAACTCCTAATACAACTTTCTCTTCTTTAATTTACTTCCCAACATATTCCAGTCTGGATTTCTCTGTTACAGTTACCAATGTCATCCGTGTTGATTTATTCAAGTAATTTATTTCAATTGGAAGACTGTATTAACCTGAAATCATTTGAATCTTCCTATTCTTATAACATTTTCCCAGATCCCATTTCCCCAGATGGAAAATTCCACTCCACCCCAAGTTAAAGCAAAGTTATCAGAAATAACAACCTGTACCTTTCTCAAGGAACCTGCATGGGTCCCTTTGTTCTTGCTCACACCAACTGGCATCCTATTTTGCTGAAAGCTTGCATGTCAGAATGCTTAAAGCTTTGCAGCTTATTTTCCCAGAATCACTCCTACTTGTCCTTAGCATGGCTCCATCCGCAAAAGCCCTATAAATCCCCTTCCCTGTTTAATCTCTTTGAAGCAGTTTCTTCGGAGGCTGTCATCCCGCTGTGCATCAGTTTATAGAGGGAAAACTTTGTTCTTTCAGATCTCCTTGTTTATTTCAACACAGGCTTAATTATTTATTTATCTTATCTTGTTTAGCTTCTTCCCATCATTGGACAGTACTAGATACACTTTTCTTGAAGTATTTCTTTATGGAAGAAACAACATGACACTTTTCTGATATCCATCTTGCCTCTATTGCCATTCTTTTGTTCTCTACTCCTAGTTTTCTCTCTTTTATCTGATCCTTATATTTTGAATTCCTCCGGATGTGGCTTTAAAGTTATTTCATCATTTTAATCATTCTTACTAATATAGCCTGTCCATGTTCATAACTTCAAGTATAAAACATATCTCAAGGAATCAAAGTATATCCTGAGCACAGTCATTGACATTGAGCACCAGAATCATATAATTATTTTGTTCAATGATTCTATTTGCCAAATAAGTCACAGAAAGTCAACATGTCCAAGACTGAATTCATATTCCCCTGCAACAAGATTCACCTCCAGTTAACCTATCTTAGTAAATAAACTGCCCCCCAAAGATTTTGTTAGCAACAAGGATGACATCTCCCTCTCTCTGTGTCCGGTCTGTCAGTTTCACTTCTGTCCCTTCACTGTCCTTCACCTCCACTGCCACTGATCTAGATCTAGCCACCAGTATGTCTACCTAAGTATGAAACAAAATGTTCTTCCCTGGTCTTCTTGTAGCCTGTCTGATTCTTCTCACACTAATTTTCATAGATTATCCTTTCTTAAAATGCTCACAATGTTTCCTTGTCTGTCTTATTTATGCTGAACTTCCCACACTGAACGCAGGACTTGGTACATAGCAGACACTCAATGAATTGTTAAAATCATTGTTAAACTCAATGAATAAATGACTGAATGGATTTATGAGTTCTTGACAGTGTAGAGAAAATTTTAATATCCAGATGCTAATGAGGGAGATGCAATCATTGAACCGGTGGGTAAATCTCCCAGTGATGAGAATCTTTACTCTTTACAAGGAACACTACTGCATTCATTAGGAAAGAAAATCTCTGAGAGTAAAAAACTACATGACCAAAAAAAAAAGAGAAAGCTTTTGTTATAGATGCCATCCATTACCTGCATGAATACAGCATTTTTTTAAAAAAACACTGAGAAATATGATGACTTCTTAAAGACTTTAGATTCCATCCAAAAAAATTTCTACCTAACTAGGAACAAAACACAAAATAAGATGAATTCTCATGTGTTTGGATTTAATATCAGTTATTTAAATTGGAAAAAATCTAACAGTTCTTTCCTCTATTCCATCCAATTTCAAAATTTATGCATAAGGTGATAGTGCATTATATGCTCACGCCATTAGATCCGTATTTAAAATTTTTGCAAACCCTTAAGTGAAAACAAAGGAAGAGCTTTTGCAAATAAAGCTGACTCAGGTGCATGGTGGTTACATGCTCCAGCCATCTGTTTCTCATTTAATTCAACCCACTTTTCTTTGGCCAAGAAGGTATTGCCAGACTCGCGATAAGTGAGTCGCAGAAGAGGAGTGTCCTGAATTTAATGCTGATCAAAATATATTTGTTATTTTCAAAGCTCTGCATTTCTCCAGCAGCTCCTGTTGAAAAGTCAAACTGTCTCCAAGCAGAGAAGGGGCTCAAAATTCTTTCAATTCAGATCAGACTCAAGGAAACCTTATCCTGCAACAAGGGAGCGCTTTGCTTTTTCTGTGGCTGACATTGTATCACTTTTTCTCTGCATTACCCATTAATGAATTCCCTGTACTGTAAGTGAGATTATGCAATATTTGAATACCAAGTTGTTCTCATGCATAAAACTAGGATATGGGGAGGAGGGAAATAGTTTTTCCTGTGAATGCACGGAGCCACTTAAGTGGCTGTCAGGTGTCCCTCAGTTCAACAAAATCTTTTCTCAGTGTCCCCTGGGAAGTTCAGAACATTTCTTTGGAAATGAAAATGTTTTTCTTCCCACTTCGACTGCATTTTCTTTGAAGCCCATATACAAGCCATTATTCAAAGAATGAATAATCCTAAAAATTCTCCCGGGAGTATCATCCTGATGCATACTGAATATAATGCAAGACAGAAGACAGAATGCAATATCCTCTTGCAAATAGCTGGTGTAGTTAAAAAAAAAAAGTTAAAATTAAAAAAAAAAGTTTTGCCTCAAATTGTGTGTGTGTGTTTATTTCACCATGACTGCCAATTTTTTAAAGACATTTGAAGCTGCTACATTAATCTTCAACCATATTTTATAAACATCATAACCTGTATCACATTTCAACTTTAACTTTTCATCATCCCATGCTATTAAGCTGTTTCATGAAGATTCATAAAGTATATAGAAAATACTTGAAACTGATTGGATGGGGAGGGACTGGGACTCTGTTTAGAGGAAGGAAAAGGATGTTGTCAAACCAAATCTAAAATATGCTACATTAAAACATTGATTCTTAGCAATCTAAGCCTCATGTGAATTAGAATGAAACAGGTGGCCCACCAATACTCAATCACTAACTTGACTAATATAGATTTTGCTGAATTTAACAGTGTGCTTTTTACAGTCAAATATGAGAAAAGAAAAATTCTTTATTTGGAAATAAGTAAGGGTTGTACTCCACGGTAGTGATAACAATTAATATTGAATTTACTTCCTTACTGAAAAATATTGAAAATGTTAAAAAGTTCTTTCACAAATAACTTTTTCACATTTCTGCATATGTCGTTTAAAACTGACCATAAACCCCATTCACAGGCCCTTTCTATCCTCCTTTCCTGCTTTATTTTATATCACAGTAATTAGCTTAATGTGACATACTGTATTTTACTTATTTCTTGTTGTTGTTTATTGGCTGTGTCTTCAGGCACTCAAAAAATGTACAGGTTCTGAATTCAGAGAAAGACTACTGTGAGAGTTGGAATAATACGAAGGTGTATATGGGTGTACTGAGACTTCAGTGGGGCTTCCAAGGCAGGATAGGTGTTGAAAACATAATGAATTAATTTATAGTGAGTTTTTGGTCTTATTTTTATGGCAATTGTTTGATTTACTTGTAGACTTCTGCAGTTCCATCCACCAGTTATGGCTTTTGGACGCAGCATAGCTAATGGAAATGGTGATGGCCTGAGTACCAATAGATCAGGGTTTTAAACACACATAGAAAATTAATTACTTTTGTTATTTTGAGCTAGTCATTCTACTGTCCCATCTCTAGAATAAGGGATTTGGACTCAGTGATCTTTAATACATCCCTAGCTTTCCTTGCTTCTTGATTTCGTCTATTCATTTGTTCATCCATTTTCTCCTTCAACAAATATTTGGTAAGACCAAGCCATTTGTCAAGGACCTAGGAATAGAGTAGTGAATAAGACAGACAAAATTCTGATCTATATTTAAGTGGGAGAGTAATTAAAAATGTAAATAAATATATAAGATAACGGACAAAGAAAATAAAGCAGAATAGGGTGTGTGGAGATTAAGTTAGCGTGGATGTTATCAAAAGCCATATCTAAGGAGGTAACCTTTGATCTGAGACAGGAATTATGAGATAGCCAGTCATGTGACGATTTTAAGAAAAAAGATTTCAGGTTGAAAGAAACAACAAATCCTAACTCCTTGGGACATAGGAGGAATACGCTAGAATACTCAAAGAACAGAAAGAAAGTCCCTATGGCTGATGCAGAGTATAGTAGTGGTGGCTATGAAAAGTAAACAGGGCTAGGCCATGTTGGGCTTTGTGGCCAAGAATAAGGAGTTTGAGATTTATTTTAAGTAGAAGGGAAGTCATTGGACACGTCCTAATGGATGGAAGATCACTTTTGATATTTGGGAAAATGGATTGCAGGCAGGTAGAGTAGAAGCAGAGATGTCAGGAGGTGGTTGTAATAGAGTTTGGACTATGGAGGCAACAGTGAAGGTGGTGAGAAGGATCCAGTTTAGAACATCTTCTACATGTAGAGTCTATAGAATTATCTGCTGGGTCACACGTGAAGTATAGTGGAAAGAGAGGATATAAGAACAACTCTGAGTATGACTTTTTGAATAATGGTTTTATTTCTGAAATTAGGCAAGAAGCAGCCTGGGTAGGGAGGTTGTGGGGGCATTCAGCAGTCAGTGACATCGTTCCACAGGAAGGTGTTTTGTTGCCAGCCAGCAGTGTAGGTGAGGCACTAAAGACTGAATGGCAATTCCTATTATACTCCCATCATTTGAGGCAGTTAAATGCGAGATTTCCTGCAATAGTCACTTTAATTATTTGGCCTTTCTTTTGCTTTCCTCTCCTCTCCTTTCTTTTCCCTTCCTTCCCTTCCCTTTTCTCTCTTTTGTTTTGTTTTCTTTTGTGGTACTTGTTCTAAATGAAAGATATTGATGATTTTAAGAGTCTGGAATTTTGTCCCTGTCTTGACAGTTCTTATGTACACCTCTCATTCTGTGGGTTGGCTAGGGGATCCAAAGCCAGAGGCTTTTCCGGGCAACTAATTTAGCCTAGTGTTAGTTTAGGTTAGATGTTGTAAGAGGAAAAAAAAATCTAATTTGAATGTAAGTGGCTCTCTCTTGGGGACACTATGTTGAGCACACGGGGTCTTCACCAAAGTCTCCTTTGACCCAACAGCAGCAGCCAATGAGGTACATCCTAGTGCTGATGACACCAGCTCTCAAGTTTACTTGGATATATGTACTTGCCAAGAATCACAGTTGACATATTCTCAAGGTCTTCTCTAATTTTTCTTCTTTTTAAATAAGCAATGAGCCTGAATTTTTAGGAAACCAGAAAATCCAGTGACTTGGCAAAGACATATTTTGCATGAGATTCAGATTTTACACATAATTCAGAATTTACAACATTAGTTTAATTCCTATGCGTGTGAGAATTGTTGCTTGCTGTTGTTTTGGGGAGAGAGGCGAGACCAGAAGGGGAATCATTTGCTTTAACGGGGGAGGGGCTCATATTCTATTCATACCCCTTACAGAGGCAAAAATTGTTAGCAATGATGATATCTAATTATGATTTGATAACATCATTTGAAGTAGGATCAACAGGCAGGCCTCTCTCTATTACTAACTAATAATAGTTCACACTTTAGCATTTAATATTTTTCAAGAATTTTGATATGACTTCTGCATATACTAACTCATTTAATCCTCACAATAACCAGATGAGATAGGCATTATGATTATTCTAATTTTAGAGAAGAGTAAACTGAGGCACAGAGAGGTTAAATAACCTATGCACAGTTTCACAGCTAGTAAGTGTTAGAATTGTGATTAAAACCCAGACTGTCAGACTCTTAATAGCTATGAGATTTTGAAACATTAAGAAGGGCTGGCCCAGTGGTGCAGCGGTTAAGTTTGCACGTTCCGCTTCAGTGGCCCAGGGTTCACTGATTCGGATCCCCGGTGTGGACACGGCACGGCTTGGCAAGCCATGCTGTCGTAGGTATTTCACATATAAAGTAGAGGAAGATGGGCACAGATGTTAGCTCAGGGCCAGGCTTCCTCAGCAAAAAAAAAAAAAAAAAAAAAAAAAAGGAGGATTGGCAGCAGATGTTAGCTCAGGGCTAATCTTCCTCAAAAAAAATAAATAAATAAAAAATAAAAATAATAAGCATTAAGCAATAAGCTGGCACAAGTTTGGAGACAACCTTCTTCCAGAAACCTTATAAACACGACATATTCTATTTGTACTAAGAATGTAAAATACCTTTCTAAGATATGTGCACACAGACATTGGCATGACTTTGTTTTTAGCAAATGATTCTTTTCATTTTATTTATTCAGTTAACAAATCCATTGACATCTTTATTGTTGGCTTTTGGGATTCATCAGTGAACAAAAAGATTCTCACCTTCACTGAGTTTACTTTCTAAGAGAGGGAATTGTTGAAAGGCAAGATTTGCTTATTTCCATCTTTTTCCTAAGAGATAGAAAATAAATATCACTGACCTTACAGTGAGTGTCAGGTGGATCCAGGCCTGAAAGGAGAGATTTGACCAAATGTGTCTCAGGACACCAAGGAATAATCCATTTCATGGGCTCTGGCATACCACCCTCATATAACCTGGCAATGACTATTCTTTAGTGCCTGCAGGAGTGAACTGAAGTTTCAACCCACTGGAAATCTATAAGAACTGCAAAGAGGAGGCCATTCGCTAATTAAACATCAATATTGGTTTATAGGAAAGGATTTTTGTTATTATTGTTTCACTTTCACTAACACTTTGCAGTGTGTACAGGACATTAAATCAGCTAAGAATTTCTACAGTTTTGGTTGGTTATGCTTCAGAGGAAAAAATCATTAATGACAATAATCTTCTGAGACTGATTTGGAATGAAAAAACCTTCATTTTGGCACTTCTCTGAATTCCTCCCATTTGGGGCTAAGCAGTACAAATGGGATGCTAAATGGTGTTATTGCATCTTCAGCCGCTGAGAAAATGGTATTCTGTGCAGCTCCCTTAGATAGGATACGGGGATACCAAATAATCAGATGACCTTTGAGTCTGGAAAATCTTCCTTCAGGTTTTACACAATGAGGGACTTCGTGTGCAGGTGACATGGGGGTTCGAGTAATGTTTAGCTGTTGTTTTGAAGTAATAACTTTTTAATGTGCTGGTTATTTGTCTTGTGTGGGTGAGGGTGCTTATTTATGAATGCTTTCCAAAGACTAGATAGAGGAGGTTGTGTGTTTTAGACAAATCAATAAAAATACACATGCATAAATAAATGAAGCACGTCTGTAAAACGCTCTTACTATGACCTAGTTAAGACTTTTGTTTTATCACCTTTAAAATGTTTTTAAAACATTTATGATCATTAGAATTTGATATCTGAGGTTTTCAGGCATTTATACTGTTGCTTGGTTGAGAAGGATAGTGTGAGTTCTTAGCAGCAAAAACTCAGACATCTCAGAGAGCCATTTTTAGCCCTCTTTCCTTCTCTATTTTTATTAGTAACCTTGCAGCTCAGTATGAGCTCTCCTCTGTGTAAATTGACAGTGTGCCAATGCCATGGTGTGAAATTGCAGAATGCAACTTTGCCCCAAGGAATTTAGCAGCCTGGAGTTGAACTTTGATAAAAATGAATGGATTATTTCTCCCCAATGGGAAAAGCTGAATGGCCTGGTGTGCAAGACATTAGAGGGTGAGTCAGAAGTCATAGCCTTGTCATTTACTTGCTGTGTGACCTTGGGCAATTCAATTAACTTCTCTGTGCCTCAGGTTCTCCATCTGTATAATGAGGACCATGATACCTACCTTAAAAGGAAGGTGGAAGGATTAATGAGGCAATGTCCATGAAACACATTAAGCGCCACGGAAGAGAGGTGCTCTATAATTACAAGGCATTATTACTGAATTTAAAAGACAGTAAAATGGAACCATTATTTTATGTTCACCTGTAAGAGTTATTTAAACTGAAACAGTATTAGGGAGAATCTTAAAGCTGAACGGCTTATTTAAAATGCTTGAATTTTTGAAAGATTTCTGTTACTTATACAAAATATCAAATGTTCAATACAATAGATCAAAGAATTAAGATAATTCTGTCCATTGGCAGAATACAAATCACTAAATATTGAGCTTCAGAGGGCCTTATATTTATTCCACTGTGTGGATAGCACTGAACCTAATTCACCTCGGGGAGATCATTATCTATTTGCTCTTTAGAGCTTTAAAAAAGAGCATTTCTACGACCTCCCCTACCAACCTGCTCTAGTCCTAGCAAAACAGGCTTTCATATTTAACTAAAGAGTTCTTGCTCACCTTCACTGCAATTTTTTCATTCTTAATGGAAAAGAGAATAGTCATTTTACATATCACATTAAACTTTTTCATGTTAAGGAGAGTTATTAAGTTGCAGTTTTGTCTCAATGTTAAATAACTATAATTTTCCATCATTCTTTAGGGGTCCATTTTTTATAATATTGCTATCTGTTTCAACTCTGAATCACATTCAGTTTCTCACAATACTTTACTATTGCAAGGTCTAAGCTATGAAGAAATACAGCTTCAACTCTTGTTGCCACCAACCAGTTATTTGAGCTCTTTGCAACTTACTGATGCTTCCAGTTGGTTAGCTTACTTATTGGCAACCTGAAAAGGTAGGACGAAATCACAAGAGGTGGTTCCAGCACTTACATCCTCCATTGCTACATATTTTTGGTTATTTTCCTACTAGTTTATTGAACATCAATCAGGTATTCCAGAACTTTCATATGATTTGACATATTTAATCACTTCAAGAACACTGTTAAATATAATTACCTCTCTTTGTTGATAAGGGAACTGAATTCAGACTGGGAGCACCACATTGTTTGTAGTTAAGTGTCTGGCCATTGAAGTCAGACAGACTTGGCACTGAATCCAATTAATTCAGTTTCCCAAGCTTCATTTTCTCTACATGGTCTAATAGTACTTATTTCAAAAGCTTAATGAGGACTAAACAAGATAGCATGTAGTGAGTGCTTAACATAATGCCTGGTATGTTAACCTCTCAGTAATTGTAGGCTTTCTGGTTTTGATTGTGATTGGGGCTGTGGTTAACGTTCCTGATTCATTCTCCTAGGGAAGACATCTAGAAGGTAGAGCTGTAATTTTTTTTTTTTATTGAGGTCATAATAGTTTACAACATTTCAAAATTTCAGTTGTACATTATTATTTGTCCGTCACCATATAAGTGCTCCCTCTCACCCTTTGTGCCCACCCCCAGGCCCCTTCTCCCTGGTAGTCACTGAACTGTTGTCTTTGTCTATGTGTTTATCTTCCACGTACGAGTGAAATAGTATGGTGCTTGTCTTTCTCTGTCTTGGGTAGAGCCATAATTTTGATGCAAGTTTGTCGAAAGCCCAAATACAGTCACTATTCAGATTCTTTAGCTAGGTTTTAAGGTGTCAGCATCAAAAATCTTGTTAGAAATAATAGATAATTTCTCTGTTTCTTCTTGCTTTCCCTCAAAGCAGCTGAGACTACATAAACCAGTTATTAGATCAAGTTCCTGTTGAGAAATTTGCTTTATTCATTATACATACATATATACATACTTACATATATATGTATATTTATTGCTCAAAAGGTATTTACATATATATATTTCAAAAGATAATTTTGAAAAGCTTGATATTGTTACTCAGCAACTGGCTGATAAAATACGTAAAGTTCATGACAATAAAACAAGCTGTATGAGTAACTCATTCATTTCTTGGTTCATCAGCAGAGTAGTAGATCAGTGATTTGTAATCGCCAACTCCATGCTGGAAGGATGAAAGCCATTAAGTTGCCTCTTTCTTACCGGACTGTGAGGAGTTCCATGGCAGGGATTCTGCCTTCCTTTTCTCTCCAAGTCTGCAATGACTTATATGAATCCTGACCCTTACGAGGCGCCCCATGAATTTTGAACAAAACTGAATTTTCTTGAGGAGGATATAGCCGAGAAGGAGGGTAAGACATCTACCAATCTAACTCTGATACAAAGTAAAAATGTTATGGTTGCCATAAAAGAGGTGGAGAAAATGGCTTTCAGAATTCAGCAGTGGAGGAAATCTCTTCCAGAATACAGAAAGAAAATCCTCTGCAGGAAGCAGAATATAAGTAAAACATTGAAGGAGAAGCCATTTGTGACAATGCGGATAGACTTTGGGGGTATTATTGGAAGTGAAATAAGTCAGACCAAGAAAGTCAGATACCGTATGATTTCATTCATAAGTAGGAGATAAAAGTAACAACAACAACAAAGATGTAGACACAGAGACTAGATCGGTGTTTACCAGAGGGGAAGTGGGGAGGAAGGAGGCGAAAGGATCGGTAGGACACATGTGTATGGTGAGGGAGGGTAACCAGTCTTTGGGCAGGGAACAGGATGTAGTGTACACAGAAATCAAAATATAATGCTGTGCACCTGAAATTTATATAATGTTATAAACCTATGTCACCTCAATAAAAATAAATAAATAAAATGCAAAAAAAGGGGCCAGCCCAGTGGCACAGCGGGTAAGTGCGCACGTTCTGCTTCGGTGGCCGGGGATTGCCAGTTCGGATCCCGGGTTTGGACATGGCACCGCTTGGCAGGCCATGCTGTGGTAGGCATCCCACATATAAAGTAGAGGAAGATGGGCATGGATGTTAGCTCAGTCTTCCTCAGCAAAAAGAGGATTGGCAGCAGTTAGCTCAGGGCTAATCTTCCTCAAAAAAAAAAAAAAAAAAAAGAAAACGTAAAAAAAACCCTAAGGATAAATAGGACTCAGAAATGGAGAGACAGGAAGACTGCCTGTGCAGGCAAAAAGAATATACAGGAAGAATAGAATTTCAGTCGTTTTCTCCTCTGTACCATGAACTGTGCTTTTTTGCACATTTCTACATTCTCCCACTTCTGTGGACTCAGTATCATTTTACGAAGAAGGTTCAGAGTGTTTAAGACACTTGACTGGTAATGATCAAACTGGATTTCTCAGGGATCAGTTCAACTACCCCAAAGCTGTCCCTTAGGTCCAGAGGGACTGGGTTTGGGGTAGGGGGGGAAGGCAATGAGAATCAGAGGACAGCTCAGCTTGAATGGAGAAAGTTGTACTGGGTCTCTTTAAGTTTATCACCATTCATAAACAGCTAGACTAGAACTGACTTTGCCTTCACACAAATATATTCAGATAATATATAGTCTGATTACCTTGGTTTGCATCTTACGAATCACTGTGTAACCATGGAATTCTCGCTGTCTCTCTTTGCCTTATTTTCTCTCTGCAGAAAATTTGATAATCACATTTAGTTACAAAATCAGAGAGATTCTTGCTTAATTCCTGATGACGATTAGAGATGTGTGGTCCTGGGGAATTTTTAAAACTTTCTGAACTTCAGTTTCTATATCCATGTAGTTGTGATAATTTTCTTTTTCTTTTATTTTACGAAGATTAGAAATAGTACATGGTAAAATTTAATGAACATTTTGTCAAGCAGGGATAATAACATTTCTCTTAGGCTTATTTTGGGGATTAAAATAGGTATGATAAATGAGTGTTTTATGACATAAACATTTGGATACCAAGAAAAAAGTGTCACTGCTATAAAAAAGTGTATATAATATATATGTAGAATATCTATATGTAGAAAGCCTACTATGCACACTGCTTAGTGCATAGTAGCTGCTTGGTAAATAATAACTCATAGGCCATGTAGCTGTATATTAATGCTAGATAGAATATTTTGTCAGTTTGGATATTCTATTTTAAATGTAATATGTATATAAAGTCAATTTGTGATTTCTCATGGGGTTTACAGAAAAAAATGAAACCCCATAATTCTACCACACAGAGATGCTGTTGTATAGCTGACCCACATGTATACACATATGTCCAGAAACACACATGTACAACTATTATCATATCTTGTCTACTTATTGAATTGAATTTTTTACTTAACATTTGATAGTATTTATTTCTGCATAAATCTTTGATTCTTCCCCCTGAATGTTTACTTTTTAGGAAAAAATTTTGGCCATTTCCAAAAGTGAGATAGTTAAACTAGAAGATATGTATATTCTCTAAGACTTTTCATACATTATTTCAAACTGCCTTTCAGGAATATTTGTCCTGTCCCAGTTAGCATTCTTCACCTTTCCTGTACTATTTGGAATAGCCCTTCAGTTTCCTACCTTTTGTATTTTTCTCACTGGCATCTACTTGGCAATCTCCTGTAAAATTATCCTTCTGAATGTCAAAGCTCTGAAGAGCATTCACACAACTTTCTGTGTATCATAAGAGCTTTGTCATTTATTAGAGAAGGAAAAAATGGTTTTATTTTTATTTACTTATATCTTATTCTTTATTTTCACAAAATGCATTTAAAGGTATGAGAAAAGTTTCTCTGGAAGTGAGAGATTTAAATCCATTTTTCTAAATCCAAAAGTGATTTAATATGCCAAATTTAGCAAAGTATACACATTGATTTATATCCACTTTTATTGAGCTTAGATTGAAAATATTTCTGCCACTAAAGTGCCTATCAATATTAGCGCCAAAGCCTAAAATTACTACAGGAAGAGTTATTTTGGAAATCAGAACTCCTGAAACCTTTAAATCTCTTTCAGCAATAACTTAAATTTTGTCTTTTGGGATACAATTATTTTGTGTGCTTTGTCACTCTTTTAAAACTAGCTGCTTTTATCTATAGCTCTCCACAATAAACTTTGCATTAGGAAGTAAGAAAAAATAAGAAGAATAACACATCTGCCAGTTCACTGAAAATAAAATTTTAAGAAGTGGCATCATCAATATGTATTAACACTATTCCAAACAATGGAGTTGTACTTATCATTTTAGCAACTAATTGCTTATGACTTGTATGTGCTAAAATAATCAAAGATAAGTGAAGACAAATAATGATGTGATAGACAATGTTTATGTCCCCTAAAATTCATGGCTTCAAACTAATCCCCAATGTGATGATATTTGAAGGTGGAGCTCTTGGGAAGTGATTAGGTCATGAGGGCAGAGCCCTCCGGAATGGAATTAGTGCCCTTATCAAACTGACCCCAGAGAGTTCTCTTGCCCTTTCTGCCGCGTGAGGACAGTGAGCACATAGCCATCTATGAACCAGGAAGAAGGCTCTCACCAGACACCAAATCTGTTGGTGCTTTGACTTTGAACTTCTCAGCCTCAAGAATTGTGAGAAATAAGTTTCTGTTGTTTATAAGCGAACCTGTCTATGGTGTTTTGTTATAGTAGACTGAATGGACCAAGACAAATGATAATTTCATGTTTTGGGGGCAAGATTAGCCTTTATATAATTTAGAATGTTTAGGAAACTAGAATTAGATACAAAACTAAGACGAGCTCTTAGAATATGCTGGGCTATTTCTAGTTTGTAGTAATGATGTGGAGTTAATATTTCTGCCTTAGTCATAAATATTCAGTGTTGAATAATTTGGAAACATCGTTCATTTTATCTTCAGTGAAATTCAGTCATGTCAGATACTTTTCTTGTAAGTCTCTTTGACTTCATTATTAACTTCTTTAAGAGAGAAGTATTGTATGATGAAACCCATCATTCCTAAAGTCAGATTCATAATTCTTCTGGAGAAGATGACTGTCTCTTGAAAATAGAATAACTTGATGGGAAATAAGAGTATGAAATGTTTGGACAATAATAGGTTCACGGAAGAGAGGCTTTATAAAATAGAGCCTGAATCAAACTACTTGAGAATAATATGAAATTGTGTAGGTTTTTTGTTTGTTTGTTTTTACAACTATTTGAGACCATTTGTGGCTCAAAAGAATTAGAAAGGGGTGTAAGGGAAAAGCCAGCTAGAATCTAGCAAGGGACAGAAGGTTGGAGCAAAATGAGACAGGAAAAATTCAGAAGTTTTCAACGCAAAGTTAATAAATGGGCAGTGTTCAATGTAAAGTCACCTCTAATACCCACCGTTCCCCTCTATTTGAGTAAAAGTCAGCTAAACACACTTACTGTCAGTGTTATTTTAAAGAGAAAGATTCCTAGAGGAATTCTACAGGGAGTGTGAAACTGTGTGAAGGGGAAATAGTATATGCAAAAAGCTAAACAAAAAAGCAGAAATTGAGAATTCAGAAACGTCATGAACGAGGAAACAGGTGTTGCGGGTAAATGTCAGCCCTTCAAGAATCCCCGTATTCATTTGGAAGGATAGTAAGTTTTCTCTGAATGCTTTGGATGAGGTTGGCATAATTGTATTTAAATCTTAAAAGACAAGGTGACCCCAATCATATTGAAGGACTTAGGGTTGATATTTGAATTTTGTCATAAATGATAGCTAAAACCAAATCCAGCCTTACAGAAATCATTGTGTCTCTTTCTAGCATGCATCTTTTTCTGCTTAAAATGTTAAAAGATGTTATGTTTCTTTATGAAATATTCGTATTTACTAGTTCAATGTCTGATTTGATATCATGAGAATATAATTTGGCTTTTGTTAATCTATTAATTTGCTTATTTTCTCATTTATTAAAAATAGGCAGCAGGGCTGCCCCGGTGGTGCAGCGGTTAAGTGCACACATTCCGCTTTGGTGGCCTGGGGTTCACCAGTTCGGATCCCGGATGCGGACATGGCACTGCTTGGCAAGCCATGCTGTGGTAGGTGTCCCACATATAAAGTAGACCAAGATGGTCACAAATGTTAGCTCAGGGCCAGTCTTCCTCAGCAAAAGGCGGAGGATTGGCAGCAGTTAGCTCAGGGCTAATCTTCCTCAAAAAAAAAAAAAAAAACAGGCAGCAAGAACATATTTTATATTAAATTATTGAACAGGTGATTTAACAAATATTAAGGACTTACAAAGTACCAAGTGGTAAAATATTGAGGAAAATAGTCAGGCTCTCATGTCTCCAAGAGATCACATTGTGCTGAGAGAAACATTAGCCAAATAACAAAAGAATTAAATAGAAAAACACAGCCATGCTAAGTGCCACAAAGCAAATAGCTATGTGTTATGATAGCATCAGACTCAGGAGCTCTGAGAAAGCTTCCTTGAGTAAATTTGCCTGAGCTTAAATCTAAATGCTGGATAGCAGGTAAGCAATGGAGAGGAAAGGCAAAAGCACTCCAAGGGGAGAGAATAATAAGCATGAAGTTGCTGCTGCAGGAGGGAGCAGGTAGAGCTTTCCAGAACTAAAAGAGGTTCTGTATTGCTAGAGCAGACAGTGAAAGGACGCACAAGGTATGATGTAAGCATGGTTGTAGGGCAGGTCCCATATCATGCTGGGCCTTTCTAGTCTCTTTCAATAGTTTTGGCTGTATTTTCAGAGAAATTATAACCCATCAAAAATTTGTGTGCCCAAAAGAAGCAGAGAAGTTGATATAATTAGATTTTTATTTCAAAGACAATCCCTATTTCTAATTGTAGAATATAGATTGGATGTGTGAACAATGAAAATCATCTAGAGTCTATTACAGAAATCTACATAAGTGATAATAGTAAGTTGGGTTATTATGATTACTGGTGCAAATGGCTACAGTGAATAAATTTGAGGGAAATAAACTTCAAAACACAAAAGTAAATTGGATATTTGAATGGGTGGGGCAAAAGAATGGGAATAGTTAAGAATGGCATTGTGGTTCTCTCTTGCGGTACTCGATAGGCGCTAGAATTATTAGAAAATACAGGCATCTCTGAAGAAGGGCAGATACAGGAAGAAAAAGGTCATGAATTGAGTTAGAACAGGTAGCTTTGAGCTATTTAAGAGGAGGTGTTAATAGGGAGTTGGACATAATAATCTGAAATAGAAGAAAAAGTCTAGGCTAGCTGTAATGACTTCTGACATCAACTACTCAGATTTAGGTCAAATCTCACAGCTTAAGGACACACTCCTCCACAGAACTATTCTCACTTCAGGTACCAGCTGCAAGTTTGGGGATCCCCAGGTCACCCTCACTTCTGAACCACTGACTTTAATAATTTACCAAAACTGCTCACATAAGTCAGGAAAAAGTTATACTTATGACTATAGTTTTATTATAGAAAACGGATTCAAATCAGAACCAGCCAAAAGAAGCGACGCATAGTGCAAGATCTGGAAGGGTTCCAAAAGTGAAGCTTCTATTGTCCTCTCCTCATGGAGTCAGGACACGTTAACCTCCCAGCACATTCAAGCATGACTGTATACAGAGTAATCCCAACCAAGGAAGTTTACCTAAGCTTCACTATGCAAAGTTTTTATTGAGGTTTCATTAAGTAGGCATGATTAATTGAGTCATTGGCCACGTGACTCAAACTCAAAATTGGCCCTCCTCCCTACCCCAGAGGTCAGATTGATATTCCTTGGCTCCAAATTCCAAACTTCTAATCACCTGGTTGCTCTTTCTGGCATGGCCAGCCCCCATCCTGAGTCATCTCATTAGCATAAACCATCTAAGGGCCCATCCTGAGTCACCTTGTTAACATATACCATCAGTTGTGGTATGAGGGGATTCCCATGAATAACAACGATGCTGTTATCACTTAGGAAATTCCAAGGATTTATAGGTTGCCACCCAGGAACCAGGGACAAAGGTCAGCCATTTTATTACACACTAAAGAAATAATTTTGTGAGGAGTCTACATCTAGGCAATTGTTGTAGCTGCAGGTATGCATAAGCTTATCTAAATATTTGCATGTTGAATTTGGGAATGGTTTTAAAACTACATTGAAGCTTTAGAATCTCTAACATTTAATGCTTGGGTTGAGGAAAGTGAGACAAGAAGGAATAGAAACAAAGAGTAGCCAAAGAGGTAAGAGGGATCTAGGGTGGGTCTCAAAAAATTGGAAGAGATCAGACATGTAACTTGCTGAGATGACTTATAAGAGAAGAACTAAGAATTTTTCTCTTTATTTATGGATATAATGTTGACCTTTAGCAATGTGGTTTTTGTAGCTGGACGGGGGCCGGAAACTAGATGAGGAGATGGCTGACTAAGTGGGATTCAGCAAGCACAGGCAACTACTTAAGGATTTGCGGCTATGAAGGGAAAGGATAGTTACTCCCATAGTTAAAAGAATGTGAAGAGTCTGGGGTTTAGCTTTTGTTGAATATGTTTTTTTTGTTTTTTGTTTTTTTTTTACTGAGGGAGAACTAAAGAGATTTAAAATCTAATAGGAAAGAGCTAGTAGAGAGGAAGAGGTAAATTTTAAAAGAAAAAGCTGTGGCTGGTTCCAGAGGATTTGTAAGAGAAGGAAGTGAAGCAGAGATGGAAGAAGAGCTTTACGTAAGAGGAAAAACAGGAGGAGAGGGGATTAGGATAGGTAAAGTTGGAATCATTCCATAACAGGCCTTCATGTGGGCCTTGGGCACAGAGCAATGAAAAAGCAGAAAAAATTTTGCCCTCATGGATCTTATACTTTAGTCAGGAATCTAACATTAAAGAAACAAATAACCAAATGCACACATAATTACCAATGAGAACAGTGTTGCTGAGGAACAAATAGCATCTGGAAGTAGAAAAAAAACATACCAACAAAGCAAACAAACAAGTGGGTCTACATACAGGACTTTGAGAGCTGCTGAAAGCTGCTATCTAGATTGAAAGTTGAAAAAACAAGCCTTGCAAAGAGCTGGGAGTGGGAAGATGATGAGGAAGAGCATCCCAGACAGTGAGTACACTGTGTATAAAAGTTCTACCCAGGGTGAGAAAGAGGGTGACATATTTGAGGAATTGAAAGGAGGCCACTGAGTACATACTATTACATGTATCCACTCATCTGCTCTTTCTGTCTTCCCCCTTTCTTCCTAATACTCCAAGAGTCTTTTACTGTTTCCTTTCTTTTCAAAGAACTTCCTTTAGCCATTCTTTAAGGGTACGTCTGCTGGCAACAAATTCTTTTAATTTTCCTTCATGTGAGAATGTCTTCATTTCTCTTTCATTCCTGAAGGTTAGTTTTGCCATATACAGAATTTGCAGTTGGCAGTTCTTTTATTTCAGCACTTGAAAGATGTTACGCTACTTCTTCTGGACTCCATATTTTCAGTTGAGAAATCTGCTGACATTCGGATGGGTATTCTCATATAAATCATTTCTCTCTAGCTGCTTTCAAGATTTTTCTTTGTCTTTAGTTTTCAGAAGTTTGACTGCTGTGTCTAGGTGTGGATTTCTTTGAGTTTCATGTCTTTGGATTTCATTCAGTTTCTTGAATCTGTAGTTGTATGTTTTTCACCAAATTTGGGAAGTGATCAAGCCATTATTTCTTTCAGTGTTCTTTCAACCTCATGCTCTTTGTACTCTCCTTCTGGATTCTGAAGATACAAATGTTAGATCTTTTATTGTTGTCCCACACATCTCTGTGGCTCTGTTCATTTGTTTTTTTCTTTGTGGTCTATTATCTCTCTGTTGTTCAGCTAAGGTAAATTCTCTTGATCAAGTTCATTGATTCTATTCTCTGTCATTTCCACTCTTCTACTGAGTTTATTGAGCATATTTTTAAAATTTGGTTAGTGTATTATTCAATTCTATAATTTCCAGTTGGCTCTTTTCTATAACTTCTATTTCTTTGCTAAGATTTTCTATCTTTTCATTTGTTTCAAGAAAATTTGTAATTGCTTATTGAAGCATTTTATGATTGCAGATAATTCCAAGTGTCTGATTTATCACAGTGTTTGTGTCAGTTGATTATCTTTTCTCATTCAAAGTAAAATTTTCTCAGTTCTTGGTATGACAGGTAATTTAATTGTATCCTATACATTTTGTCTATTATTTTAGGAGACTCTAGGTCCTATCTAAATCTTTTATTTTAGAATGCAGTCACTCTGTACAGGTTTAGCATGCATAACCTTGCCTACTTTTTGGGTTGTGATTCTAATGGAAGGTTAAGTTTAAGAGTCTTTATGGGGGCTGGCTCCATGGCCGAGTGGTTAAGTTCGTGTGCTCCACTGCGGTCGCCCAGGGTTTGGATCCTGGGCGCGGACATGGCACCGCTTGTCAGGCCACATTGAGGCGGCGTCCTACATCTCACAACTAGAAGGACGTGCAACTAAGATATACAACTGTGTACAGGGGGCGGTTGGGGAGATAAAGCAGAAAAAAAAAAAAGATTGGCAACAGTTGTTAGCCCAGGTGCTAATCTTTGGGGGAAAAAAAAAGAGTCTTTATGGTACTATCTTGATCAGCTTGGTTTATCTAATGCCAGTAGGGCATCTATTGGTCCCTACTGGTGCTCCCTGAAGGAGCAGAAGGGGTTTATCCAGAGTGGACCTCTAGCGCTTCTCAATGGGGAAAGAGAGTTCTAGGCCCAGGGAGATAAAGAGACTTCCTTGGGCAGAGGCTTGTTGTGGTGGGATCCTTTTACTGATGCCCCTAAACTGCCCTGGTGTCTCTGGACAGAGAACGGGAGTCCCAGACCTGAGGAAACAAAGGGACTTTCTGGGCCAGGCTGTCAGCCATGGGTGGATCACTTATGCCTGTTCCTCCTGCTAACTTACCGTAGCGTCTCCCCCAGAGGAAGAAAGTGTCAGGTCTTTGAGGGCTTCCCTGGCCAGACACTTGTAATGGGCTTCCTCCTGCTTATCAGGGGTGGAGAGCACTTTTTGAGCTGGGCTACTTGTCCTGTTTTTTTCCTAGGCTTCCTCTTGCCCACTCTCATGTGTCCTGGTGAGAAGTAGGGAGGGAGTTTCAGGGCCAATGGAGCTTCTCAGAGCAGGTTGCTTGTTGTGGTCTCTCTGACCAGTGCCATCTGTCTTAGTATTATCCCACCAAGAGGGGAGTCTCAGGTTTTATGGGGAAGGAGGTGGCCTTCCCTGGCCACTTACTGTTAGAAGGTCTCCTGAGATCTTACAGGTTTACCTGGTGTCTTTGGCAGGGCCCCCATTTGCTGAATGGAACTAGGTGGGATGCCTTCTATTGCTAGGGTGAGGGAAATGCCAGGTCTAGGATGACTTCCGGTGTATGAGGGCCATAATATCCCCAGCCACTGTGCTGTCCTTCTAATTTTAGGATCCAAAACTAGTTAGTCTCCTTCTTACCAGCTTTCAGATATTTCCTTTGCTTGCTTCTGGTGTTATGTCAAGGATTTATAATTATACTTAACGAGGAAGAAGGGAGAAAATGGGGCCATGCCATCTTGCCTGGACTGAAAGTCCCAATAAGTTTAGTTAATAGTTCTTGCTTATTCTCTGAGTAATCTTAATGAAAATTTTACTCTCACATTATGCATGTCTGGAGTATGTGCTAGTTTCTTAATCTATAAATCTATAATGAAAGAATGTAAGTGTATTATTGTAGCTGCCCCTGACACAGGAAGGGTTAATAATCACTGGAAAAGGCTTGCCAACAAACTGTGACCCAGAGGTGAGAAGGTCGGTCAGCCAATGACGGGTAAGACCTCCAGGGCGGGGCAACCTAAGACAGGCACGGTCGCCTGTGGGCTCAGATGGAGACGATATCGATATTGGGAGCAGGAGGGGCCGTTGCCTAGGAGACCTTGCCTGCTCCGAGATAAAAATATATGAGCACAGCAATAACATGATAATATCAAAACAGAGGCCAAGGGAGGGCTCCTTGAGAAATCACTAAGAATTCTTGGCATTCGCTAATTACTTCATCCAGAACACCTGTGTATGTTTAACAGATGTAAGCTATGTATATATTGAAACGCTGGTTATACTAAACTCAGAGTGGCCATCAGCCCTCTCCGCATCTATCCTGATGTGTACATTGGATTGTGACACCGACAATTATCTTTTGATATAAATGTGAAAATTAATGACAATATTAACAAAGTACTCTCAATATTTGAAAGAGAATCATTTAAATCACGGTTCAAAATACACATATATAGAAGTTATTCAAATGCATACACGATCTAAGGGGTCTGAATCTGTTTCATGACTTGATTAAGTTAATTGAGCTAATTAATTAATTAGAGAAAAACTTCAGTGCATAACATTTGCTGGTCTCTATTCTATATCTGTGAGATAAAACAATGAATTAAAACAGATAAAGTCCTTTGCCTCACTGGGCATACATTCTTGAAAAAGGAGAGGTTCATAATTTCTGTTCAAAATAATGCAATTATTAAATCTTCAGTCACATTTTAAGGTTGTTTTAATTCAGAAGAGCAACTCATCAAGTTCATGTTAAAAAAGTAATCTATTCAAAGTCTGAATTCTCGAGATTCACTACCCATTTATCCATCTCTAATTGAAAATTCTGATATACATACAAACTACATTTTTATCTTGAATGAACTTGTCTTAAATTTCTTGATTGGATTACTTTAACAAAGGCATTTCAGGACAATTTCCAATCTCAACATCATGAGTCAGTCAAGTGAGTATAGCTTGGGCCACATTTATGCCTAAATAAGTGCTGGGAAAACAACCCTGCAGGGTTATTTATTTTTTTCCACAAAGATTCTAAATTCTTCTCTATTTCCTTTTCAGATAAAATTGTTTGCATTTCTCACTGCTGATGCAGCATATGTGAGTCAGCCCCATAAGTGATATAATTTATAGAGGATGTATAAGCAATTAATATTAGATGAATAGTAAGGGCAAACTTAATTTTGCCCTAGGGCAGTAAACCTTAGCAAAAATGCAAATCTGACACGTTTAAGCCCCCAAAAAAGTGCCATGGAACTTGATTTTGTATTGGCACATCTACTTTCTGCCTCCTGGGTTATGCCAGGCTCTAGCTACTGCCTTCAACGCCATAATTTAACACCATGAACTCACTCTTTCCTAATGACACCATCCTTTGAGCAATACACTAATAGATCATGGGCTGATGATGTTCATTAATGATGAATCACACTAATATATCATTTTCTCTGTCACACAGGTGTTTTATCAGATTAATTTCATCAGTGCAATGACCTGTGATGATGATGCATTGCTTAAGGACGGTGCAATTCAGAAAGAAATGAAATTGGGAATTAAACCTGTATTCAGCAGCTTTGGGGCTCTATAGAAAAATTTTATAGAAACAATAGATATGAATGAGATGTGCATTTAAATATTAAGCATATATTTTAGTATTTACAGTGGACAGACTAAAGAAGCTCGTATTTCTATTTATAAATTATTTTTTAAAAAAGACATTAAAATCCTAAAACCATAGCCTCTGACTTCTTGACAAGTAGTTTCCACCTGGGTGTAAAAGAATCAAACTCATATCAAATAGTTTTTTGTAAAATTAAAGTGCTATGGCTTTGTCTTTTTCTATGTTAAGTAAAATTATTAAAGTCAGTAGTTTAATTTTTAATTTTTTCTTGATTTGGACATTTAACAAAGCATACACATAGTGCTTTACATATCAAGTAAATAAAGTATTTTAAATAGTGGATTTAAGTCAATTGAAAGAGATTTTTGTAAGTTTGCTATGCACATCTACTGGAAAAGAATATATTAAAATGATATTTTCTCTTGGTATATTTGAGTAAAATTTCAAAAACATATTAGGAGAGAATTTTAATTAGACTTCTCATGGTTATAATGAAAAACAGTGTTAACTGTATTCTCATCATTACATTTTCATTTTCAATTATAAAATTGAATCTCAATTAGTATCCTATTAAATTACTTTTATATGATTATTACCTATATACTACTGAAGGCATTTTTAAGAGTATACTTAATCAATCATTTTTGAATTTTCTTTTACAAAACAAAAGCTGCTTTACTTTTCCTCAAATCAAAACCCAGTCCTTGAGTGCATCATGTAAATATATTATTCACATTACAATTCTTGAACTCACTTTTTTTTTTTTCAAAGATTTTATTTTTTTCCCTTTTTCTCCCCAAAGCCCTCCGGTACATAGCTGTATATTCTTTGTTGTGAGTCCTTCTAGTTGTGGCATGTGGGACGCTGCCTCAGCGTGGTTTGATGAGCAGTGCCATGTCCGCGCCCAGGATTCGAACCAACGAAACACTGGGCCGCCTGCCGCGGAGCGCGCGAACTTAACCACTCGACCACGTGGCCAGCCCCTTGAACTCACTTTTAATCTTTCAATATTTGCCATAATGTTCCAAACTGATCCAGAGCCAGGCATGATATGCATGGTTTTTCTAACAACAATTTACAATAAATGCTATCAGTTTGTCATATTCATATTTAGCATAAAAGACTCCTGCATACTTAAACCCCTGAGTCAATTTATTGACTTAGGACACATTTCAAACAACTTTGAGTCTTGATTAAGACATAGAAATTAAGTTATTCTTTTCTACTGGGCACTTTATCTCACTCAGCAAAGACCTAAGTTCATACCAAATCCAGCATTCTATTAAGTTGCTATAATATAAAGATTCTGTTTCTTATTCTTAGATCTTTATTATCAGACAAGTGTGACTATCTCCTATTTTATACTTCTATCACACTGGTTACCTGAGCTGTGGGATAAGATTTATAATAGTGGGAAGGGCACTCTTGGCCAAGATAGTAATCTGAATTAATATTGCATCTTGGAGGGACTGGAAAAATTAGTGCCTCAATCAAAGATAGAAAGTATGCAAGGGCAATGTCTATATCATATCCTCCTTTAATTTTTTTCTTTGGCTTTAGAAAAACCAACAGAATTGTGACAGATGGTGTTGAACTACCACAAATTTTACCAAATGGCTGTCTCAGTCACACCTGCTATGTTAGAAGTAGTATATTTGCTGAAGCAAAACAACATAGCCTCTAACACTTGCTGTATAACTATTGACCTGGAGAATTCATTCTTCTCAAGCTTCAACAGTAATGAGAACGAAAAGCAACAGATGTACTGCTGCCACAATAAAGTCTCACTCAAGAGTGGCCCTAAAGAGCAGTGGAGAAGGAATACCTTTCCCGGAGAGGAGGGTTGAAACACAAACCCTTTCTTGTCCACTTTGTAAAGAGAGAGAAGTAAGAAGCAGCCTGAGGTTCAGATATACATGAACTCTTGGGTGGTGGCAATTGGCATGGTAATAGACACTGACTATGTCTATTAGTCAGTGACACAGAAGGAACAAAATTAGAAAATGGAATGAGAAGTCTGAAGAAGACGTGTGGATGGTATGAGAGTGAAGACAAAGTTTGTTTATTATGTTTCTCTTTTGTCAATAACCTCTAGAAGAGGAAATTTGAAACTAAGTGGCCAGGATGACTCATCATGTAGAAGTCAGTCAGCCTCAATTTCAGCCACCTCAATGCTGACACAATGGGTATATAAATAGATTAGCCATGGTGACAGTGATGATGGCCAGGGATGGGCTCAACAGCGTGGGTTCCCTCTTATCAAGGCTGATCTAGATATTGACACTGCAAAATGTATTGCAGACTGCTAGCAACTGCAACTGATGCCAAGTTCTTAGCAGGCACTATCCTTTGACAAGCAAAGTCAGTCACTTGGCGGCATGTAGGTTACCATGGAGGGATATTTTTCACTCTCAAGGGAGCAGTGATTTGTCCTTAGTAGAAATGGTATCATCTCCAGATATAAGTTTGCCTCCCTTGACCATGACTGCATCTTCCATCCAAACCTTTACAAATTTCTGATCAATTAGCATGGTCATTCACATAACATTGACTCAGACTAAGGGATTCATTTTACAGCAAAAAAAATGCAACTATGGGCATATGATCGTGGTTTCCATTGGTCTTACAATAGAGCCCATATATCCCAAGGAACTGGCCTAATAGAAGAGTGAAATAGCCTGTTCAATGCTCAGCTGAGGCACCGGCTTGGGAATCTCAACCCATGGATATATGGATAATATCCATGGATATTACCAATTTCTGATAAATGGTGATGTGTCTCTAACAGCTAGAATATTAGAATCTGGGAACTGGGATATGGAAGTTGTAATGGTTTCTCTCACAATTACTTTTGAAAATTAACTTGGAATATTTGTGCTTTCTGTCTCCACTACTTTACACTCTGCTGGATTAGATGTCCTTGTTCCCACTGGCAAAATGCTTTCTCCAGGGAACAGAGTAAGGGTTCCACAGAAACTGAAACCATGACTACTACTTGGTCACTTTGGACTCCTCCTTCCAGTCAACCATCAGACAAAAAGAGTTACTATAACGTGGGGGATAATGGCCAGTTACCATATGGAGCCATAAGCTAAATGATGGAGGGAGGTAAGAGTACATCTGGAAACTGGGGAATTGACTGGGATTTCTCTTAGTTCTTTCCTCCCAAGTGGAAACTGCAAATGGGCAGTTGCAGCAATCACAGAAGGACAATAGGAAGGCAAACAAAGGCTCATAATTTTTGTGAAAGAAGATCTGGGTCAACTCGCCTGATAAGCAACCTCGACCAGCTAAAATGTAAGCCAAGAGTAGGAGAAATTAAGTATAAGTGGTGGAAAAAGAAGATGACAAATATTAATCATTGGGGACCTCTGGTGTTGCTGGAGAAGAAACTGTTGGATTTCTTTTTCTGTTGATTGACTCGTATTATGTCCTTTAAGAGACTGTATTACCACCTTGAAGAGGCTTTGTGGCTGATTGACCTTAACATAGATGAGTGGTACAAAAAATCGACTTCATTGGACAGCTTTTGGCACCACTATAAACCCTGAGGGCTTTTTCTTGCTCCCAGCATTGGCTGAGGCAACAATTTTCAACTAGCCTTCTGAGAAGCTTTGCAGATAAAATGGATAGTGTCTCAGCTGGAGCCGTTTCCTGCCTATTATTTCCAGCCCCAGAAATTCTCACTTCTCTAATCTATCTATGTGGAATGCCTGTGGGAATCCACTTAACACCATAGCATATGCAATCTTCAAGATTAGGGGCTTAAAATGTGTAGAATTGCCATTAACCACTAGGGGAATAAAGGCAGCAGGTAAATATTTCCCCTTGTGTTCCCAAATAAGATCATTCTAAGATGCATTTTAAAGATCTCAAGAAGGTCAAACCCCAGTAACCCATAGCAGTGGTCAACCGTAAGATATTTTTGAATTAGTTGTCTGTCCTTCCCTCTTCCATTTTCTAAATTGCAGCTCCCTGTGATGAGGAACCAAATTAATTACTAAAATATTATCCTCCTATCCTTCAATTTTTTTCTTGCATACAAAAGAAATTACACATATTGTCTACTTTTCAAGTGTCTGTGACTTATACTTTGAGCTACTGTACATATTTTATGTCATTTATATAGTCTGTAAGGATCACACATAAGAGAATAATTGTTAACTGTCAGATTACAGTGTATTTCTAATCATATTCCATCAGTGACACATGTTTTACATTGTTAAGATATCCTGCCTGAAAAACAAAACTCTGGAATGCAGTGTAAAAAGCCCATTCTTTTAGAGGATTTGAATTATTCATGAACACAGCACCTTGTCGGCACTTAGAATGCAATCAAAATATAAATGATGCATGAGCACATCGGGTCCAAATTCCATATCAGATGTTTCCAACTTATACAAAAGTATCGCTATCTTTTTAAATAGCAAAGTAAACTTGCACCTATGGAAGATAGTTTTATGAAATCTAATTAATTAAACTTTTTTAGATTAAATTAACCTATCATATTCTCAAATATGAACTATTCTCAATATTTCCATTAAAACTTGAATATGTTACCTAGCATGTAACGAACTACTTCAAATCCTCTTAGAAACAATATCATAACACTCACCATATATAATGTGAATTGTTTTAGAGGAAGGAGAGCTGAGAAACCTAGGGTGATTTGGTGAAATACCCAGGTATTGCAAACAGTAAGCATATATGACTGCTTAAGTCATCTAGACATACTAGTACCAGAGAAAATAACGTAGCTATCCAATATCTTAACGTTCTGTATAGGGAAAGTGTGAGTTTTTAAATACTATTTTTACATCTTTTTGGTAGACTTTCATGAGGTTTCCTGAAATTTCACTTTGTATTAATAGATCATCCAAAAGAATATTCTATTCTATTTTACTATGTCTAGGAGATTTAAACAGGGAAATTCAGTGCTTGGATTGTGATATATGAGGGCATAATTCCTTAGCAAGTAATGTATATTATAAAGGTATATTATGTATTGCAATTAATAAGTAGGTTTTATGAATATATGAACCTAATTACACTACCTGAATCTGGTATTAATTTTGGAACTAGATAGGGGTCTGAAATAGGGAAAGGGATGTGCACATATTCCAATATATGAATACATACATATATATATATATATATATGTATGTACATGTGAATAGATGGATAGATATTGAGCTCAATATTATATAGAATAAAGAATAGTTATTTGACAAAATAGCTGCCTTTAAGCAGCATAGGGACAGATTGGTAGACCTGATTATCATCTGAAATGAAAAAGAAAGATTATGATAAAAGAAGTTATAATTGATGTTAAAGATAACTGGAATGGGAGTTAATGATTCATTTATTTAGCTATTAATTCAATAACATTTATTAGCATTTATTACAGGCAAAGTGTATTGCTAGACACAAAGCATCTCACGAAGAAGATAACGTTTCTGACCTTAAAAAGAAGCTTCAAGACTAAGATTGTTGGATTGGATTAAATAATATATGGGTTGCTTATAAGAGAGATGCCCTAAATATAAGTACACAGAAATGTCAAAAGTAAAAAGATGGAAAAAAACATACTTTGCAAACAGTAACCCAAAGAAAGCCGAGATAATTGTACTAATAATAGTCAAAGTAGAGTTTAAAGAAGCATTACTAAAGACAAAGGGAGACACTTCATAGTAATAAAAAGGTATAACTACATGAAAATAAATAAGCCTAAATTTGTATGTAGCTAATCTCACACTTTCAAAATGTATGAGGTAAAATTAGCCATGTGTGAAAGCGTAAACAGACAAATCTACAATCATTGTGACATATTTTCAGTACTTCTCTGAGGAACTGATAAAGTAGACCTAAAGTTATTAAATACATAGAAGATTCGAACGACATGATTAACAAATTTAACCCTAATTGACACACATTGAGCAATGCATCCAACTGGAAAATACATATTATTTCTAAGTGCTCGTAGAACAGTTACCAAAATTGAGTACAAATTGAGTCATAGAATAACATTTTAACAAATTTCTAAGGATTTAAATTATATAGAGTAAGATCCCTCATCACAGTGGAACTGAGAAACCAATTATAAGAATATACTGGAATACTTAAAATTAGGCAGTATACTTCAAATCTAAGCATGGTGTGATGGTTAATTTTATGTGTCAACTTGACTGGGTTGTGGGTGCCCGGATATTTGGCTAAATATTATTTCTTGGTGTGACTATGAGGGTGTTTCCGGATGAGCTTAGTATTTGAATTGGTAAACTGAGCAAAGCAGATTTTGCTCTTCAGTGTGTGTGGACATCATTTAATCCGTTGAGAGTTTAAATAGAACAAAGGTGGAGCAAGGGAGAATTTGCTCTCTGCCTGATTGCTCTAGCTGAGACATCAGGCTTCTCCTGCCCTTTCAGATTGGGACTTACACCACTGTGGTTCTCTAAACTACTCCATCAATTTTCCTGGGTCTCCAGCTGGCAGACAGCAGATGGTGGGACTTACCTTCCATAATCACATGTGGCAATTTCTTATAAGAAATATCGTTATATACACATATATAATATCTATTGTATTTAAAGGTATATTATATTACTATATTATAACATAAAATATATTATTATATTATTTATATATGATAAATATATCCTATTGGTTCTCTTTTCCCAGAGAACTCTGACTAATACATGAAGAGCAAATGTCATTGGAAATTACGTTGTTTGGTCATAATAAAAACCCAACCTAAAGTCACTTGTGCTGGAATTAACCATTTTTGCTCCTTTTTCTCTCACTGTGTAACTGATTCCCCAATTATGATAGTTTGGCTCCACTAAGTCTCATCAGCTCCATTATTTCCAAGGTCATTACCAACAAATCAGCTCAGGTCCCAATGATCTCCAGCTTATTGCAAACTATTGAAAAATAATTCCCATTATGTTCATTCATCCTAAACATAGCTGCCAATGTAATCTTCCTGAAGCAGTGTTTGCAGGTGGCTTCCCTATTCGCCTACACAGGTAGATTCAAACTCCTCTCAGGGATATATAGCAGATGTCTCAAACTTTTCTTGTGTAAGAGTTATGTGATATTTCCTTCACATACTTGGACTTATTCTAATACCCAACTGCCACTGCGCCTCTTCTCCTAACGTTCTCTCTTGGTTAATGCCTTCTCTTCTCTCTGGTAACATTCTCTCTGTACTTTAAGTTTCATTTCTCATGCTACCTTTTCGAGAAACGCTGATTAGTTACCTCCAAACATCTCTGATTTTCTAATTCTTTGTCTCTTGTACAAGTGCATCTTCTACTTCTCTGATGGCGCTCATATACTACCACAAAGTGATTTGCTTATTCTTCTAATATACCTACTTACTTATTTATGCTTTTGATTTGATTAAATGAAGTCTCACTTATCTATGTATCATCAGTATGGTATAATACATGAGGAAACAGATGGAAACATCTAAACACAAAACTGTGCTGAGATTGAGCTTGTTTTCTTTTGACATATTGAAGTCCATTTAAATTTTTTTATAACAGGTAAGGTTCAATTTAAGATGAATTTAACCCTCATAAATATATCTATAAAGAAAAAAATATTTTGGAATAAATAGATTTGTATTATTTGGAAATACTATGAAGCAAGTTTTAATTTTGATTTTTTTTTGTTAGATTATTTTTTCTTGTAGTAACATCGGATTATAACGTTGTGTGACTTTCAGGTGTACCTCGTAATATATTTCGAATTCTGTGTAGACTACATTACGTTCACCACCCAAAGACTAGCGACAATCCATCCCCACACATGTGTACCTAATCATCCCTTTCACCCTCCTCCTGCCTCTCTTCCCCTCTGGTAATCACCAATCCAATCTTTTTGCTATGTGTTTGTTTGCCATTGTTTTTATCTTCTACTTATAAGTTAGATCATATGATATTTGACTTTCTCCCTCTGACCTATTTCAGTTAAATTCCATCTGTGTTGTCATAAATGGCCAGATTTCATCCTTTCTTATGGCTGAGTTGCATTCCATTGTGTATACATACCAAATCTTCTTTATCCATTCGTCCCTTGCCGGGCACCTAGGTTGCTTCCAAGTCTTGGCTATTGTGAATAATGCTGTGATGAACATAGGGGAGCATGCATCTTTATGCATTTGTGTTTTCAACTTCTTTGGGTAGATACTCAGCAGTGGAATAGCTGGGTCGTATGGTAGATCTATTCTTAATTTTCTGAGCAAACTCCATTCTGCTTTCCATAGTGGCTGCACCAGGTTGCACTCCCACCAGCAGTGTATGAGAGTTCCCTTCTCTCCACATCCTCTCCAATACTTGTTGTTTCCTGTCTTGTTAATTACAGCCATTCTGACCAGAGTGAGATGTTACCTTATTGTAGTTTTGATTTGCATTTCCCTGATAGTTAATGATGTTGAACATGTTTTCATGTGCTTGTTGGCCATCCATATATTTTCTTTGGAGAAATCTCTTTTCAGATCTTTTGCCCATTTTTTAATTGTGTTGTTGGCTTTTTGTTGCTGTTGTTGAGACATATCAATTCTTTGTATATTTTGGATATTAACCCCTTATCTGATATATAGTTTGCAAATATCTTCTCCCAATTGTTAGGTTGCCTTTTCAATTTGTTGAGAGTTTCCTTTTCTGTGCAGAAGCTTTTTAGTTTGATGTAGTCCCATTTTTTTATTTTTTCTATTGTTTCTTGTGCACAGTCAGACACGACACTTGAAAATATGCTGCTAAGACCAATGTCAAAGAGTGCATTGCCTAAGTTATCTTCTAGAAGTTTCATGGTTTCAGGTATTACATTCAAGTATTCAATGCATTTTGAGTTGATTTTTGTGCATGTTGTAAGATAACAGTCTATTTTCCTTCTTTTGCATGTGGCTGTCCAGTTTTCCCAACACCATTTATTGAAGAGACTCTCCTTTCTCCATTGTATGCTCTTGGCTCCCATGTCGAAAATTAGCTGTCTATAGATGTGTGGGTTTATTTCTGGATCTCAATTCTGTTCCATTGACCTATGTGTCTGTTTTTGTGCCAGTACCATGCTGTTTTGGTTACTATGGCTTTGTAGTATATTTTGAAATCAGGGAGTGTGATACCTCCATCTTTGTTCTTTTTGTTCAGGATTTCTTTGGCTATTCAGTGTCTTCTATTGTTCTATATAAGTTTTAGGATTCAGTTCTATTTCTGTAAAAAATGTTGTTGGAACTTTGATAGGGATTGCGTTGAACCTATAGATTGCTTTAGGAAGTATGGACATTTTAACTATGTTAATTCTTCCAATCCAAGAGAACAGAATATCTTTCCATTTCGTGTGTCATCTTAAATTTCTTTCAATAATGTTTTATAGTTTTCAATGTACAAATCTTTCATCTCGTTGGTTAAGTTTATTCCTAGGTATTTTATTCTTTTTGTTGTAATTGTAAATGGGATTGTATTCTTAACTTCTGTTTCTACTAGTTCATTGTTAGCGTAAAGAAATGCAACTGATTTTGGTATATTGATTTGTACCCTGTAACTTGACTGTATTCATTTATTATTTCTAAAAGTTTTTTAGTGTATTCTTTAGGGTTTTCTATATATAAAATCATGTCATCTGCAAATAGTGATGGTTTCACTTTTTCTTTTCCAATTTGGATCCCTTTTATTTCTTTTTCTTGCCTGATTGCTCTGGCTAGGACTTCGAATACTATGTTAAATAATAGTGGTGAAAGTGGGCATCCTTGTATTGTTCCTGTTCTTAGAGGATTCCTTTCAGATTTTCTCATTGAGAATGATATTTGCTATGGGTTTATCATATATGGCCTTTATTATGTTGAGGTATTTTCCTTCTAATCCCATTTTATTCAGAGTTTTTTTTTTATCATAAATGGATGCTTATCTTTTCAAAAGCTTTCTTTACATCTATTGATATGATCATGTGATTTTTATTCTTCATTTTGTTAATGTAGTGTATCACATTGATTGATTTGTGCATGTTGAACCATTTCTGCATTCCTGGTATAAATCCAACTTGATCATGGTGTGATCTTTTCAATATATTGTTGTATTTGATTTGCTAGTATTTTGTGGATGAGTTTTGCATCGATTTTCATCAATGATATTGGCTTGTAAGTTTCTTTTTGGGTGTTGTCTTTGTCTCGTTTTGGTATCAAGGTAACGTTGGCTTCATAGAATGAGTGAGGAAGCTTCCCCTCCTCTTTAATTTTTTGGGAGAGTTTGAGAAGGATAGGTATTAAGTCTTCTTTGAATGTTTGGTAGAATTCACCAGGGAAGCTGTCTGGTCCTGAACTTTTATTTTTTGGGAGGTTTCTGATTACTTTTTCAATCTCCTTACTGGTGATTGATCTATTCAAATTCTCTATTTCTTTTTGATTCAGTTTTGGAAGATTGTATGATCTAAGAATTTACCATTTCTTCTAGATTATACAATGTGTTGGCATATAGCTTTTCATAGTATTCTCTTATAAACTTTTGTATTTCTGAGGCATCCATTATAGCTTCTTCTCTATCATTTCTGATTTTATTTATTTGAGACTTCTCTCTTTTTTTCTTGGTGAGTCTCACTAAACATTTGTCAATTTTGTTTATGTTTTCAGAGCATGAGCTTTTGGTTTCATTGATTTTTTTCTATTCATTTTTTAGTCTCTATTTCATTTATTTGTGCTCTGATTTTTATTATTTCCTTCCTTCTACTGATTTTGGGCTTTGTTTGTTTTTCTTTTTCCAATTCCTTTAGGTGCACTGTTAGGTTGTTTATTTGGGATTTTTCTGTTTGTTGAGGTAGGCCTGAATTGCTATAAACTTCCCTCGTAGAATCGCTTTTGCTGTATCCCATAGATTTTGGCATATTATATTTTCATTTTCATTTGTCTCCAGATATGTTTTGATTTTTTCTTTGATTTCTTCATTGATCCAATCGCTGCTCAGTAGCATCTTGTTTAACCTCCACATATTTATGGCTTTTCTGATTTTCTCCCTGTAGTTGATTTCCAGTTTCATACCTTTCTGATAAGAAAAGATGCTTGGTATTATTTTGATCTTCTTAAATTTATTGAGACTTGGTTTGTGGCTTAATATGTGATCAATTCTGGAGAATGTTATATGTGAATTTGAAAAGAATGTGTATTCTGTGGTTTTTGGACGGAATAGTCTATATATATCTACTAAGTCCATCTGGTTCATTTAAGGCCAGTGTTTCCTTATTGATCTTCTGTTTGGATGATCTATCCATTGATGTAAGTGGAGTGTTAAAGTCCCCTGCTATTATTGTGTTACTGTCTATTTTGCCTTTGATGTCTGTTAATAATTACTTTACATATTTAGGTGCTCATATGTTGGGTGCATAGATATTTACAAGTGTTATACCCTTTTGTTGGATTGTTCCCTTTATCATTATGTCGTGCCCTTGTTTGTCTCTTGTTACAGTTTTTGTTTTAAAGTCTATCGTGTCTGATAAAAGTTTTGCTACCCCTGCTTTCTTTTCTTTGCCATTTTCATGGAGTATCTTTTTCTATTCTTTCACTTTCAGCTGTGTCTTTAGGTATGAAGTGTGTCTCTTGTATGCAGCATACATATGGGTCTTTTTTAAATCAAATAGGCTACCCTATCGGTTTTGATTGGAGCTTTTAGTCCATTGGTATTTAAAGTAGCTATTGATAAATATGTGTTTATTGCAATTTTGTTGCTTTTTTCCCCCTGGGTGTTAGAGTAGTTCTCTGTTCCTTTCTTCCTCTCTTGCTCTCTTCCCTTGTGGTTTGATGGCTTTCTTTAGTAACATGTTTGATTTCTTTCCTCTTACTTATTTGTTTATTTATTATAAGTTTCTGGTTTGGGATTACCATGAGGTTCCTACATAATATTCTACATATATAGCAATCTATAATGAGTTGATAGTCTCTTCAGCTTGATCTCTTTCTAAAAGCTCTACTCTTTTATTCCCTGCCTCCCACATTTTATGTTTTTGAAATCATATCTAATGTCTTATTTTGAGTGAGTCTATCCATTACCCTTTTATCATTGAAAGGCATAATTTTAGTACTTTTGTATTGTAACCTTCATATTATCTTCATAGGTGGTTGATCTGCTACCTTTACTGTATTTTTGCCTTTACCAGTGATTCCATTGCCTGTTTTGGTTGTTTGTTGATACTTTTCTTATCCCTATTTGTGGTATTCTCTTTCCCACTTAAATAAGTCCCTTCAGCATTTCTTGTAAAACTTGCTTCTTGGTGATAAGCTCCTTTAATTTTAGCTTGTCTGGGAAACTCTTATCTCTCCTTCCATTCTGAATGACAACTTTGCTGGATAGAGTATTCTTGGCTGTAGGTTTTCTCCTTTCAGCGCTTTAAATAAGTTGTGCCACTTTCTTCTAGCCTGTAGGGTTTTGGCTGAGAAGTCTGCTGATAGCCTTATGGGCTTTCCTTTGTATATCACTTGTTCCCTTTCTCTTGCAGCTTTTAAGATTATCTCTTAATCTTTAATTTTGGACATTTTAATTAGAACATGTCTTGATGTGGTCCTCTTTGGGTTTATCTTGTTTGGTGCTCTCTGTGCTTCTTGTACTTGGATGTCTGTTTCCTTCTTGAGGTTAAGAAAGTTGTCAGCAATTATTTCTTCAAATAGATTCTCTGCCCCTTTGTCTCTCTCTTCTATTTCTGGGATACCTATAATACAAATGTTAGTGTGCTTGATATTGTCCCAGAGTTCCCTTAGACTGTTCTCCTTCTTTTTAATTCTTTTTTCTTTTGTCTGTTCAGCTTGGGTGATTTCCTCTAGTCTTTAGTCCAGCTTGGTGATCCATTCTTCTGCATCATCTACTCTGCTATTGAGTCTGTCTAGTGAATTTTTCATTTCTAGTATTGTATTCTTCATTTCTGATTGGTTCTTTTTTATATTTTCCAATTCTTTGTTGACATTCTCACTGTGTTCATCCAGTCTTCTCCCAATATCAGTGAGCATCCTTATGAGTTTTTGTTTGAACACTTTGACAGGTAGATTGCTTATTTCTGTTTCATTTACTTCTTTTTGGGGGGTTTTGTCCTGTTCTCTTGCTTAGAACATATTCTGTTGTCTCCTCATTATGCCTCTTTCTCTGTTCTTATATCTATGTGTTAGGTGAGTCAGCTATGTCTCCTGATCTTGGAGAAGTGGCCTTATGTAAGAGATGGCTTTTGAGGCCCAGCGCCGTGCTTCCCTCTTGTCACCAGTCCAGATATTCCAAAAGTGATCCCTGTGTGGGCTACTTGTGTCCTTCTGCTGCAGCAGGGTTGCTCTTATTGCAGGTACCCAAGGAGTCTAGTCTTTCCCTTCCTGTCTGGCTCTTTGTATACTGGGTTTGTGGAGCCCCAGCACCATTACTTACAAAGTCTAATAGCACACTCCTGTTTCAGAGTTCCTGTTAATTGGGTAGGCACCCAGTGTAGTTGTTTGCTAGGCTCAGGGGCGTACAGTTGTCCTAGGCCTCAGGCCTTCAAGGCTGTTGTCAGCTCTCTTAGGATGTCAGCTGAGTGGGGCTGGCCCCAGGCATAGGAGCACCCAGTTGTTTCAGGCATTGTAAGGGGGGGCTGATCCTCTTTGTGGCTGTTTGTGAAGCACAGGTTTTCTGCCATTGATAAGCCCCATCCCCCACAGGTCCACACACACCATCAACCCAGTCCTGGCCCATGCACACTTCCCAACTCCCTAGAGAGTGCACAGTCACCCCACTTCAGAGAACCCCACCTCTCCACCAACATCCCCCACAGTTCACCTGGTCCTCACACAGGCCCTGCCTCACGGAGGCTGACACACTCACGTGTCTATAGAGGAGGAGGCACCCAGTCTATGCAAGCCAACAAGTAGCCTGAGGGCTTGCTGTTGGATGGCGCCAGTCCCTAGGGTGGGCTACCTGCCCTGGCTGAACTGGATTAAATCTGCACTCTTGTGGTTGTGGCAGACCCTTCGGCTATCAGGCCAGGGGAAGAGCTTCAATGGTGTCTCCCAGCATCTGTGTCAGCACACCTGTACTAGGTCACAATAATGGCTGCCACCAACATCTCAGTCTCTTGTGTGGTCTCATCTCTCACCAAGATGCACCCAGAACCTAACAGGTGAGTCTCTTTTCACCAAAGGACTGTACAGCCTTCTTTCTGGTGATTTTAGGTTGCTCTCTGAGATAGGTGAATTTGTGCACAGGCCCTTTAAGAGCTGTGTTTTTTCAGCTTTCGTCTGATAGCTTTTCTGGGGGTATTCCACACTGCAGTTAATAGCCATTGAAGTCAGGTAGTAGGACACTCATCTCAGTTGTGCTGAGTCTGAAGGATTCTTATAGCAGTAACAGGCCCCCTCTCAGGTGCCCAATTCTCCAAGGAGGGTTACATAACTTAGGGTGGCTCCCACCTGGCTGACTGTGAAGCTCTGCCACTCTTGAAGGTGGCTTTTTAACTCTATAGAAGGGATTCTGCCTCTTCCACCTCAGTCAGGACTGTCCCTTGTTGTGGGGATACTTTTTATCTCTCTCCGAGGTAATTTTTCCAAGAATAGTTGTAACCTGGTTGTATTTGTGAGAGGAGGTGAGTTCAGAGTCCACCTACACTGCCATCTTGATGAGATCCCTCTAGTTTTGATTTTTTATTCATAAAATAGTGATGTTAGTTTCCTTGTTTTTTGATTATTATTTCCTGACCAAAAATTTTTTGAAATTCGTTTTTTTTAGGTTATACTTGATCAAACCAGTAAATTTCGTGCATAAAGCATAAATTAATGAAATAAAAGCTTCCATAGGAAAATAATAAATACATTTTAGAATATTGGGGCTTCCTCTTTCCCTAGGCTCCAGTAACTCAGTGAATTTGATAAAGTGCCCCATATAATACCCATAGTATCTTGCTTTAACTTCCCAACAAGTTAATACAGTATAGGTGAATATTAGAAGTTTGAAATAGGTTAGAAATTGCACATTCTAATGATTCCAAATACAAGTAAATGCCTTAAATGAATTATAATTTCATTATATAACAATAAATTTTAAGTATTGAACATTTCCCCAGTTATGCTTAATAAAAGTGGCTGTAAATTATCGTCTTTAGTTCTGAGGCTCTCCAAGTGTCATTTTTGTAGAACATATTTACCAAAAATACTATTTAATTCTAATAAAGCATTTGCACATATTCATTAGTGCCTACAAAAAGACTATTGGGAATATTTTCCTATTAACTCTTGAATTATCAACCTGGAACTGTTATTTTTAAAAAATGAAAACACAAAGATATAAAATGCAGGGTTTTTAATGTCTGAAATTATAAAATACCATAGTGATGGTATGAATTCAGAGGAATCAATCAAAAGGATCTAAATCAATAAACTTATTTAATTCTTATTCTTAAGGGACTAAAAATAATTCTTACTATCATTCTAGAAATATTAAAAACATATTCCTAAGTAAAGTTTTGTCAATTTTAATAAGATGGCTATTTTGTTTTCCTGCTGAATAATTTCTTTTCAGTTAATTTTATTTATTCTATTTTGGGAAGCAGGAATCCTCCATGCAACAAATGAAATTTTGTTAATAAAGCAAGAAAACTGATACCAGGTATTTGAAATATTTAGTTGTGCTGATTCATCAAAATTGTCTCCAAATAAATTTTCTTGGAAAACCAAATAATTAAACACCTCATTTTTTTAGCACCACCAAAAGTACCTTAGATTTAAATTGTCTAAAAGCTTTAATTCTACCACAAAATATTTTAAGAGTTATCTCCCAGAAATAAATTTCAATTAAATTAAAAGTACACATTTGGCTCCAAACACTACTATATTTAGTTCTCAAGGGAGTAATACATTATTGTGGAAAGTAAGATGAGAGGAAAAGAAAAGAAAAAAGTAAAGTGCAAAACTAATGTCTTCCAATTTAGACAGATGAGAACTACTTTTGTGGGATAAATGGGAAATGGTAGCTATAATATAAACAGTTGTAATGAATCTGGAGGAGAAATGGTTTTTCAAAATCTGTCTGCTTTGTTTTCTCTGTCAGATTTCATTACACTTTCATAGACTCAGTCGAGTGATATGGGGAAAAAATGCTCCATGATCAAAACAGACAAGGTGTAGATTTGAACACAGATGGTAGAAAACATGAACTGCAATCTCTCAGGTGCCCTTCTTAAATGTGGCTAAACAGTAGACAACCAAGTTAAAGATGCATGAAAAAATTTTGAGTGTGCTAACCAAGTAAACAGCTAGAAGTCTGCTAGAAGTACCTGTAGTCAGTTAATTTATCTAAGTGACCTGCTCATACCTAAACCATAGAGCAAGTTGAAACTTGAGCAGTATGCCTCAAGGGGACAGAATATTTCCCATGACTCTAACTAGAAACTGTTTACTGATGCAGGAAGTACCCATAGATAAAGTACCTGGTCCAAGCTCCTTTGTGCCCTTTCAGATAAGAAGACCTGAGCTTAAGACATAAAGAGAGAATTTAAATATTGCCTAAATAAACAAGAAAAGGTGCAAAGTACAAGTGCACCTAGGCTATTATTTGATCATTGGCAGGGTAAAGTAGTAGGAAAACTGCAAAATAAATCAACAATATCAAAAAACAGCTAAAAGGAAGAGAGTATATAATAATTTCAAATTGGATAAAATTTCCTACATCAATAATCATGAAAATTTGATGTAATGACTTTATCGTAATCTGGATAAAGTTAAAGTATTTATTCTAAATTTTATTAAATAAAAGTGAGAAATTAATAAGAAAATTATGTTAAAAGCAAATAAAGGTGATGGAAATAAAATAGATGGATAATGAAATTTCAAATCTTCAAGTGCAAATGGAAGCAAAATGATAAATGAAGATTAAAGAAAAGAAATATTTTGGAATATAGGTTTAAAAATGATCCTCAGAATATACACCAAATTAACATAAAATTGATTAGAGAGGTGACACATAAATATAATAATTAAAATGTTTGAAAAAGAGTTACAACAAAATGGAACAGAAATTATATGCATAGACATCTTAGAAGAAAACGATTTTCCAGAGGTCAGAAAAAGTCAAGCTGTGAATTGAAAACTCTCACCCTATCTATGCAAAATTAATAAAATCAAGTGAAACTTAAGGTGAGATTTTGAAAATCTATTGACTATTATGGATTAAGACTGAATCCCACATAATACATCTGAAAAAATAGAACAAAATAGAAACCAAAATATTACTAATTCTAATATTAATATTAATAGAAGAAAAGAATTCTCCCTAACTGAAGGAAGACGTGAACAATAATTGAAATGCTTTACAGTTTGCTGGCCAAAAATAGTTGAAAGAAAAAAGATCATTAAAACATATGCATGCAAAAGCTATTTTGATTTCCCATATAGACAAGTAGGTTAATGTGGATGCTTTCCTTCATGCTACAAATCTATGCAAATATTATAATACATATTATCATAGTGAAAATCTAATATATAGCTGAACTGATGAACAAAGGGAAATTGACAAGTGTCATTTTTACACATAAATGTAAATTAAAGGTCAAGTTACAAGCTGATGAGGTGATGCCACAGCACTCTGAAGAAATGTGGTATCTAGATACAGGCTCTATTAAATATACTGCAAGGCACATGTTAGTGAAACTGCAGAAAATCTGGCGGTTTATACAGATTTGCTCACTCAACTTCACTCCAAGCCCTTTTAGATGGCTGACTTCATTGTAGAAGTTGGAATGCTACCATCTACCCTTTCTAGACTCTCTGACAGCTCAGGTTTAACCAATGTTCTGACTTTTACCAAACATTCAGATCCACATGATATTTGAATGGCAGAAACATACCATTTCTGCTTCAGTTGATTTTGCTAGCAAGCACAGTCATGGAGGAATTTGATTTTTTTGCAGCAGCAATGCATAGGACTCAATGCTCAGTTCCTAGTTTGAGTGACAGGGCATACAGTAACTATTTTGTTAGCAGGAATTGTGCTTAAGTTACTGTGGGGCCCCGGAGCCAACAGTCATGGTGGCAACTTCCTCATCCCTGGGTCAGAGCATTATGACCCGTGAGTCAGAATTGTAGAAAAAAGTCTAACGGAGTCCATCTGGTTTTCACCTTTTTAAGACTCAATGGAGGCCTACAATAAAAGAAATTGAAGAGCTGGATATTCCTCAGTATAACAAAAAAGAAAGAGATGGAGATGTTGCAATCAATCTTCATGGGTGATCATGTCATAAAACCTTCACCCAGCAGCTCCCAGGTCATACTCTCCTCATCAAGCCTCTGAAAATTACATGAGCAAGGGGATTGGGAACAACAGGCAGCCCGGAAAGTGTGGCAATCAAAGGAAATACACACAGCAGCATCCAATGTCAAGTAGAAGCAGTGCACATTCAAGAAGGTGTTGAAGGCATGAGAAAGTTGTGTGAGCTGATGGGTTCCTTCCCAGCTTGACTTCCCCTGCTATGCTCTCATTCCTTCGGAAACCACCACACCTGTGAACCAATGAGAAGCTCCTATGACAAGCTGACTGAACTTGTCACATTGGGGCCATCCAGATGTGAACTCGTTGTTACAATCACATTCATATGTTACCCTATAGGAAAATGGAGACGTTTCCTGCCAAAGGGCAAAAATTCAAGCAATATATCAGTTTACTGATAATAATGATTATCTGAAGTCAGATATACACTGACTTTAGGCAGTAATACTGTCTAAAGACAGTATTTACTGTCTAATCTTGTAGATAGTATTAGACATTAAAGAGATAATTACTTTAGACAGTAATTATGACTTATTGGGTGGTCAAACACTTGGAAAGAGCAAGGTGGTAAGATTGTGACAAGAAAAGCTAAACAAAGGTATGTGAACAGGGCTCCCAAAATAAACACAGAGTTGGATAATATGTATCCTTGTGAATACCACCACAGTGTACCCACTAAAAGGAAGGAGTTCAGTAATCAGATGGACCAGTAAATTGCAGTCAGCCTTTTTCCTTAGCCACACTGTGCTTACTCAAAAGGCTGATAAACCAAGTGACTGGTGGGACAAGGAGAATAGTTATGCATGGTTGCAACAACATACATTTCTCTGATCAAAGGTATCACCAAAACTGAGCACCCAACTCGTTATTAGCAGTGAACTTTCTTTTTGTCCCTGGTAGATATTATTCTACAGAGTATAAATTTGCCACCTAATTATAGATTGGAGGCAACGGTTTGTCCTCAGTATTAGAGATACAAATCCTAGAAATAAATTTATCTTCTCTATAAGCCATGTGCTCTCAGCAAAGTCATTTTTTGACTTACCTAATACCTCAATTCTTCTTCTTGGTATGCCGCACAATATTGTTTCTAGTTCTGCAGCAAACAAAGTATGGCAATATAAACTAACACATACTGGATTTACTGATTTTGTCTTGTTCCATATTGCCCCAAATCATTTGGACTTATTGATCATGTATTGGCTTTTGGAAGACTCAAGAGCCAGCTGGGGACACAAAAGCTTACAAGTTTTAGATGCTTTCTTACTGGATATGGTATTATGCTTTGGACTAGCAACCCATATATGCTGCTGTTTCTTCCCATAGCTAAAATGTATTGTTAAGGGAATCAAAGAGAAGAATCATGAATGTGTCTGTAACTGTTACATTTAATGGCTCACTCACAAAATTTTGTCTTGATCCACTCAACACAGGAATCTGCTGCTTTTCAGGACTTACAATCTAAAGGAGGAATGCCTCCAACTGGGGAACTAGTTAAAAAGTAAAGTTGTATGGAACTGGAAATTGAGCCAGCCACCAACCATGTGGATAGACTTCCTCATCCCCCTGGAATGAGGAATAGCAACTTAGGGCCTACAGTGATTGAAACTTAATATGAAGTAAAATTAGAATTTCTACTATATAACGTGTCAGAGAGGATGTGTATGGAACCCAGGGAATTCCCTAGAGTCCTTTCCATTACTGCTCTATTTATTGGGATGTATTAAAGGAACATCACAGAAACCCCACACAGGCAAGTCCATCAAGATTACAGATCCTTTGGAAACAGAAGGGAAAGAATTCCAGCTACTTAAGTCCTCTCGAAGGCAAAGGGACCAAAATAAACATTTGAGGAAGGAAGCTACAAGTACCAAAAAAGCCTTGTGACTAGTTACCAAAATAAAGATTGAAGTAGTTTCTCATACTTTCTCTGTTTCTTTCCAAATTATGTTTGCATATATTAATTTATTTTTTCTCCATTTACACTAATGTTTAAATTAGGTAGGAGGTTATCACTACTATTTAGCTCATATTTATAGTATATGAAATTCAGATTGTGATTGTATTAAAGGAGAAAACAACATTACTCATAGTGGAGACGGTGACTGAGCCGTTTGGTCTCCCTATTTATGGAGAGAATGAGTAGATTTCCATATGCATAACACTGAGATATTTTGTTACAATTGTGTCTCAAAGAATAAGAAAGCATATTTAATATATCTTTGAGCTTTTGATATTTTAACTATTCGCAGACAACATTATTTTTTTCAGGAAGAAAATTGTTTGCTTATTTCATTAAAACCAAAGAAAGCAACTTACCTACCTGAAATAAAAAATATCAAAAATTGAAAATGGAAAATAAGAAAATACTTCAGATGTGAAAAAAAGAAACACTGTTGAACATTTTGAAATTTTTATGGTAGACATTCCTGATATTTATGATTTAGCACTTAATAAAAATTATTTCTAGTTTTGAGTTGTTAATTTGTACTATTATCTTCTTTGGTATATTGCTATAAAGTTTCTCTTTTTATTATTTAAATGTATTTTATAAATCAATGTGCAATACATTAGATGAAATTATCTATTTGTTTTTTCAAATACTTAGAGAAAGATAAACATTAAATAAGAATTTATAAATCGTGAAAATACTGTATGCTTCATACATGCCTATAAGTTATGTTTTTAAAAATGTGGATGATTCTGGAACAAAATGGTTGGTTATGTGCTAAAACCAGTCTGCACTTGCAAGTCTAACCAATTTTAAAATGAGTTACTTACTTTTTTCTAGGATTTTTGTGGAAAGTGCTATGTATCTCATCTATCTACCTATCATATATGCATTTATCTACCCATCAATTAATATTCTGACATTAATGAATCTATCAATTAATACTCTGACAAATCTCACCATAATTTATAAAAGTTTTCTCCCAATTAGGTCTGAACTAATGAACATTTTTATGATGTATCTAAAAATGTGAACTAAATGCAAATTAATTTAATATTTCCCTACTGTTATTTTAACATTAATATTTTAACATACTTTATATTTTGAACATGATATCTTAAATACAAATCAAATATTTGCAGATATAAATCACTTTCCTTTAGGATATAATTTTTTTAATCATTTGAGTTGCATGTATAGAGAACTCAGTGGAATACAAATAAAAACATAATAAAATAAATTAAATAGTTAAATCTGTATTTACTGCGATGGATAAGTTCTGGGAACTTCTCCAAAGTTTAATGCAAAATATTTCAATGCAAAAGAGCATCAGAAAACCAAACATTGGCGTTAGAATGTCTACATTCCCCATAAAACATATGTAAAATTTAAACATACTTAATCAAATTTTGACTTAATTTTAATGATGTGTGTACATTTTAGATAATCCATAATCCATTTTAGATAATGTGATGGAGCCAGGAGTAACAGTAGAGTGAAGAATTTCGTGTTCAGATACGAACTGAGAATATTCCAGGTAAGGAAGTGTTTACGGTTCCCTCCAGACTACTTCTGGGTACTCTTTAGTTTTCTCAAACTGAATTAATATTGTGCCATAACAGTAAGTCAAAGCCAATAATCTAAAACAAAAGAAAGAGAACCATATTAATATTCTCTTCTTTGTGAATTCCATTTTCTTTTTTTCCATTTTATTTTCTCCTATTCTTGCTTGAACATGCCTCAGGGATGTTATGGTGATCTTTATATGTAACTTGGAAGAGAACATGCATGTACTTAAATCAACTTTTAGAGAGATAATTTAAAATGTTTGATAATAGAAATTAGAATTTATGTATAACTGCGATGGCTCTTGGCCTTTTGTGTAAATGTGACATGTGTGGACTGTTAGTCTGTGATTCCTTTAATGTGGGTAAACTAATACAAGTAATATAAGTAACATTTAGATGTCAATAAAAGAAAAAAACAGCTATGCTTTTGCCTTGAACTCACTAAGGTCAAAGTTTAACTTTTTTTACATTTATTAATGTAGAGTAGCCTATGTCTTTCCCATAGAAAGTACTCTGTGTGGAAATACATAACATTTTTTCTGTAAATATTCCTCCATACCATGATGGTACTACCTGTATATGTATATGTCATTGTCTAGTGCAGTCTGATCAAAAAGACACTTACATCCAACTTTCATAAATTCTGTAATTGTGTGTTTAACATTGATTCATGAGATCACAAAAGATCCTGAATTACTTTTTTGCCTGAGGAAAATGAGCCATGAGCTAATATTTGTTGTCAATTTCCTCTTTTTTTTATTTCCTTGAGGAAGGTTAGCCCTGAGCTAACATCTGTGTCAACCTTTCTCCACTTTATATGTGGGTTGCCACCACAGCATGACTGATGAATGGTGTAGGTCTGCACCTGGGATCCAAACCCGTGAACCCAGGCCACCAAAGTGGAGCACACCAAACTTTAACCACTATGCCATGGGACTAGCCCTAAGACCCTGAACCTTTTATTAAATTATAAGACATTGTACTCTTTAAAATATTGGAAAGAAAATCATGTTCCCTATAGTCTCTTGTTGTCATAATCAACTTTGTCCTTTCTAAATATAATTGCAGTTTCCAAGGAATTTCTAGTAAATCTAATCTTCTCAGTTCTAAAAGTAAAAATACAAAGTATCTATAGTACACATCATTTTTCTTGCATAATAATTTCCATGATAAATGTAGACATTAAAACCATCCCTCATGCACATACTTACACACATAAATAAAGGATTAAAAACAAGACCAAGCTACTTCTTTTTTTAATCCAGATATTCCATAGCATCTTGATTAAGTCCTTCTGAGAGGTTGCTAGATCTGTTTGTTGACCATTATTTTGTTTAATCATCCCTTTGAGAGAGGTTCAACAGCCATCATTCTGAGAATTTAGAGAGATTTAGAAAGGTTTGGTGACTGTCTCAGTCACACAGTAGTAAGGGCTAAAATAGGCTGCATGTGAACTTAGCATCTACTATGATTTCTTGCAGAAAAAAGGCTTCATGGAGAAGAAGGGATAGAATTGGATACCATTTGAAAATAAGAAACTGAACAGCCTCAGCAAATTCATGAATTCACATGAAATTCACACAAGAACAGTACAATTTGGTGAAAATAAAATCATTTCCAAATAGGTATTTTTTTCTCATATCCCTAGGAAACAGTATATTTTGTTTCTGTTTTTGAGGCTTGTAGCAGTAACAAGAAAAGAAGTAGTTTTTAAAAAAATAAATGAAAAAAAAGAAAAGAAGCAGTTTTTACATTCAACTTGGATGATAAATCCGACCTAAATATCTGTAGCAAAGAGGAAACACCTACACAAATCCTTATTAAAATTTGTACTTACCATAGAAACTACAGACATATGTCAACTCAAAAATAAATCCAATTTGGACATGAAATGTTTCTTTCAAGTAAGATAAAATGCAATTATATGAAAAATCTCTCCACCCTTGACCCTGTATCAAAGACCAGCCCAGATCATTTGTGAAGCATCCCAGAAGTGTAAATGAAGGCAGAATCTCAGTGTTAGAACCAGAGCAGAGACTATCATCTATAATTAAATTATGGATTATGATAACTTTATTACCCGTCAACTTGGCATTAAACAGCGTGAATCACAGCATGGGGTCTCTGTCAGCTAATGCTCCTGGGAGGAGGATTCAGACGAGACCATTAGAGCTGAAAATAAAAGCTAGCTTCCAGATCTTTGGCAAGGAGATAATGTCCTTCTGAGTTGTTTAAAGGAAATGAGAAAGCCCAGAACATAGGAAACAATTTCTCCATGGGGCATACATATTTGAAAACATTTCTCAACTTTTTTAGACACTAAAAATAAAAAAAAAATGTTTAATTGCTAAATGCTAAGTGTCTTTTATTAGATATATTTAATATCCAACTTTCCCCCAAAGAAGAGGGTACTATATGATGAGCAAGAAGAGAGCTATCCTCATGTCTTACCTCTGAGACATGTATACAATGACATAAATAATATAAACAAAGCAAACATGGCCCCGAACAGACCAACCACCAGATTTCTTTTTCTATTAAACATTGTATTCTTGAGTCACTAGTGAAACTCACTAATTTACCTAAATAACATTAAAATATCAAATGCTAGTGATTTCTTGATACTTCTGCCTAAACATAGTTTTAATATTAATAACTTTTTAATACTTCACAGAATAATTTCCTAATGTCAAATAAGACTTTCTGAAAAATAATTCTTCCTTCTATAGGTTAAAAGATTATATAACTATACGTCTTATAATTTACTTATTGGTTTCAACCGAAGTGGGTAATTGTTACCATTTTACAGATAGGAAGCTGAGAAGAGGAAATCAAGACCAGAAATACAGAAGAGACATAAAATAGTAGGTGTTGAAAATGGAGCTAGAACGAAACTCTCTTCACTAGTGTCTGTAAGGTGTTAACTTACCAATTATGTTCATGTGTTCACAGATCATTTCATTTGGCTTGATTTGTAAAACTCCTGAATGAAATAATGATGCAAAGAATACAGAAGCATATGTTTAATTTTTGTTGTTGTTGCTGCTCCTTTGTTTTTGATAGTAAAATGTTCTCTGCGTATTTATTCTAAACATCTGAATATGTGAGGGAGGCAAATGTTTGAGAAAAGAAAAATGATAGTGTTGCCAGGTCCTTCTCAGGAAAGAATAGCAACAACAAGAAAATAACTTTATCACAAGCACAATGCTTAAAATAATAGTCACACTGTCAATAACATGCAACACTTCAGGGACGTGCTAGTCGATAAGGAGTGTCAGCTGCAGTCAACATTGCTTTCATACTTCTACATGTTTCATCTGCACAGGATGCAGACATGTGATCCAACGTGATTAAGGCATCCTAATATCCGCACTGTGACTGGAACCACAAAAGGAAGTTATAGAAGGTCAAGTGAGAGTTAGAACTGGTTAAGATTTATTATAATCCATAGCCATCTGCATGCAAACAAATCACCTCCTAACTCACGCTTTCACTGATTCACTTTGCCACAGCAAGAAACCAAAGAGTTCTGAGAGCCAATTGATATTAACAATTAATCCAAATGCTTCTATATGCCTGGGCTTTATCCTATGATTGACATAGGAGTCTGCAGTTTATTAAAGTGCATTACAGGCAATTAGAAGATGTCACTCTAGTGCACCTTCAATTGCCTACACACCCATTTAATAAAGCCTTTTTAATACCATTAGTATTTTAAGTCTACGTAAGTTGCACAAAACTGCATACCTTATACTTAAATGGTAGGGGGGTGTTAATGTGATAGGAGTAGTTCAGTCTCCTTTCCTGCAAATGCCCAAACCACACAATGAGAGCCCTGAGCTGAGAGGTAGGAAGGTAAAGCATAAGTCCATTTCTGGAGCACAAATCATTAAGATTTAAAGACCCTGGGAATAGGGTGGCAGAGTGGAGTGGTGCATTTGCCTTTTACTCCTAGGGACTCAAATTTTAAATTTATTTCAAACAAAATGATTTTGCCAACCTCAGGCTTTCACGAGATCTGATGAGACCTGCTTCATGTGAGATAGAAGGAAATCTCCTCAAGGAAATGCATGAGCCATGGGAAAAATTAAAAAAAAAAAAAAACTATACAGATATAAATATCTGCACATAAAAAGGAACATGTTTAACATTTAAGTACAAAATAATAAATCACTTCATTGCCAAGCTCAATGTTTTGATTAGATCAGAATATATATCAATTTTTACAGAATTTTTCTATTTTATTGAGGAAACTAATCATTTAACATTAAATAATATAAGCAAGTGTCAAGAGAATAATCTCTTTTGTCTTAATTGTCAAATCGTTTTGTATTGTGATTGCTTATTCAGGATTAATTTACATCATGCAGGATCTCATAGGTGCTTTTGTAACAGTAGGTAATGTCAAAAAGCAAAATCCAAATTTGAAAGCTATGTTATCTGACAGAAATAGCATGAGGCAGTACATATTTAATTATTTCATGGCATTAAAATTGCAGCTTCACTCAAACATATTTGATTTATTCCCTAATTTTATAGAATTAATGTTCTTGCTTTTGATCACGTAATGAAAACTGCAAAATTACTTGCATTATTAAACAATACAATTATAAACTGGTTAAACTGTTGATAGATGCCAAATCATACCCATTTAGAGATTTGGTCACAAAATATATTTCAATTCATTATTTGGCTCAGACTTTCTGTGCGATTTATATTCAATATATACTTTTCCAATTGTCCTTCAGGAGTCAAGCATCTGGTCCCAGTCCATTTTGATGAAAATGAGTTGTTCTCCATCATCTGGAAGGAAACTTGTGCTATTCTTAGTTGCTATAACCGGCTGCCTTACTGGAAGCAGGCTCTGTCCTTACACATTATAGATGGATAGCTTCAGATAAGAAAAAGCTATCCCGGTGACTGGTGGCCAGAATTTTGATGTTTCTGTCCAATAGGTGATAGGGTTATCATTCATATCTCTAGGTGATTTGGGAAGATGGCTGCCTGAAGTGATAGATAAAGACTCATTGGATGGTTGCAGAGGAAAAAAATCCAAGAAAATCATGTGAATTCATTACAAAGAAACAAGTACCATAGTTTTTAGATTAAGGGAAATAAAGGAAAGAAAATGTGTGAAAAATCAGCTGCATTTTCTTTTTGATAGGAATGTTCTGTGCCATAGAATTATATGAAACAGATTAATAGAAGAAGGATATATCAAGCTTATTCGTTATTTTCTTTTAATCAAGCAACATGATGGCACATTTGGAATAAAATTGTAAGGTAGCTCAATTCAAATGATAAAGTTAACTGTAAAATGATATAATACATACAATGTGCTTTCTAACAGAACGGAGGAGGTCACAAGTGCTAGAAACAGTATTATGTCCAGAGGATTCCCTTCCTCTTTTAATTCACTTAGTTTTATTTAGTAGACTTATTTTAAAGGAACTAATTATCTAATGGCTCCTGGGGATGATTAAATTGCATAAATAACAGAGATCAGTGTAAGTGTTACTTCTTGACTAAATATTTTCTAAAGCATGTAGAAAGAAGTGTATTAGATTGAGGACAGAAAATCCAATCTATGTTGGAAGCTGTAACAACAAAACTTCTACGAATGTAACGGGGTGAAAATATTATGAAGTTTGAAATTGGACAATCGGGGACTTACAGCCTCAGGACTCTTATTCTGAGTGCATCTCTCCTTGACTCAATGTCCTCATCTTCAAAAGAGCATGATAATAGCTACCACATAAGATTACAGAAAGGATTATGATGAATGAAAACCATTCATTACAATGTCTGAAATGCTAGGTACCCAGTGACTATTAGTTGTTTTCTTTTGTCTTCCCGGAGATTTTCTAACAATCTCTCCCTTCATGCTTGCTAACTGTAGTGGGAGGAGTTCCTAATGCTGGCTTTGGAGGCGGATTGGACTTTGACATCAGTTGGTTATTATTTCAAAGATTCGTGACAGTGAGTAACTGTAAATTCTTAGTTTTCTAGACATATGACCTCTGAATATCGCGGTCAAGTTTTTTTTTTAATTGTGAACTAGTTAACCTGATCTCAAAGTTAATTAGGTCCCATAAATTTTAGTGCCTGAGTCTCAGATATGGGAATTATCACATAAATATCAGAGCATCTTGTATCGTGTTATCAATTCCTTTGTCCTTTCAAATATATATTTTTTTCTGCTTTGTCTCCCCACACCCCCCAGTACATAGTTGTATATCTTAGTTGCAGGTCTTTCTAGTTGTGGGATGTGGGACGCAGCTTCAGCGTGGCCTGACGAGCAGTGCCATGTCTGTGCCCAAGATCCGAACCCTGGGCTGCCCCAGCGGAGCGCCCGGACTTAACCACTCCGCCACAGAGCCGGCCCCTCAAATATGTTTTTAGTAATTTTTATTTTTGTTCTAATGTGATTGAATTAAAAAATTCCAAACCTATGAAGAACTATAGTTATACACATTAAAAACGAGGTGGCATATTTCCTTTCTCATTTTGAGATATGTGAAATTCTAGTCTAAGAAAATGTGAATTTTTTCTAAAAACAATTTATCACTAATAATACATAATTATTAGTGAGTTACCATTAAGACAATGGTATACTCAATTGAGCAATATATTAAAATAATGAAACTACATTCCCAAATGGACTAAAAATAATATAAATTCCAGACCCTCTCTAGAAACTATTAATTCCTCAGAATAAAATTATAATCTGTTTTACCTATTTGTAGGTCACTTATAGAACAACTGATAGTTTTTTCAATGGTTCTGAAATGTGACAAAGTTAGCTCTTCAGTGTTCTAAGCTGTTGAATATTTGGGGTAATTATGAATTGCATAACTTGAAAAAAAGCCAAGAGTATGTATGTATGTATATATATATGCCATTTTCTCTTTCCACTAAAGCTTAGTTGTCAACTTTATCTCTGTGAGGTTTCTGAACAAGTCATACTACTTCTCTACTTAGGCAATTCTTGCTTAGATTTTAAATAAAGCTATGTTTACTGTGTGCATTCTTTTATGATACCGATGCATATTCCATATAGAAAACTTGTAAAATGTAGAAAATTGGAAAACAAATATAGTCATTCATATCCTTACAATAAAGACATATCTATGATAACATGGAGCATCACTTTAATGCATATATTTGTGATCATTCTGAGTTTACTATTTATACAGTTAGTATTATAACATAAATACTTCCTTCAAGCCAATGATTATTCTCTAACATCATTTTAAAAGGTGCACAATATTTAAGATAACCTTCTGCTCTGGTTTTCCTGGTTCAGTCCTGATCTACCCCTATTGCAGTGGCTTTCTTCCAAATTATCCTTGTTAAAAGTGTCTCCAATTGAATCAAAATTTATATAGTCTCTTGAATAATATTCTTTTGAGCTAATAATATTCTTTGAGCTAATGTCTACATTATGTTTTAAAATTCTCTATTTTTATCCATTTAGATTGTTTCCCAAGTTTAGTATTGTAAAAAAAATTCTCTGATAACATTTTTAAGTATAAACATTATTTTCTTATTTAGAATTATTCTTCAGTAGAATTTTCAAGGTAGAATCACTGACTGAAAATAGTATGGTATTTTAAAGCTTTGGTTGCATATTGTTGAATACCTTTGCAATTTATTTTCTCATCACGGAGTTGAGATGCTTTCCAACATGTTTTCTACTACATGTGCTCTATGCCATCACTGCATAATCCTGTCAGCGAGCACAGACTCTGCACAGATATTTAGCTATAGCTAAATCTGAAGAGGATGGAAACTGCTTTCTGTTTTGTACATAACAAGATCAATGTTCTTCTTATTTAATGAAAGCTCCTCAGCTCCAGCACCAATTAGAGATGTTTTTTTCCAAAGCAAAGCTGACCAAATTGCATTTTAGTAATTGTGTATATAAAATGTACACACTACCATATATACATATGAGTATGTATACATACGAATTTTAAGTTCTCCAGAATGGTACAGGTAACTTTTTTTGTTATATATATATGTATTCGGACAATGTCTAAGGCCGAACAGAAGTGGTCTCAAATCTAGTTTCAAGAACACTAGATTTACCCTTTCAGCATTTCCTAAGTGTACAGTACAGTACTGTTATCTATAGGGGCAGCAAACATCAGACCTCTAGAACTTATTCATCTTGCGCAACTGAAATTTTGTACAAGTTATGATTAGCAACTCCTCATTTCCCACTTCCCCCCAGCTCCTAGCAATCGCTATTCTATTCTTTGCTTCTATGAATTTGACTATTTTAGATTCCTCATGTAAGTGGCATTATGCAATATTTCGTCTTTCTATGACTGGTTTATTTCACTTAGCATAATGTTTTCAAATTTCCTTCATGTTGTTGCATATTGCAGAATTTTCTTCTTTTTAAAGTTGAATAATATTCATTGTACATATATGTGACATTTCCTTTAACTCTCCCAAAATATTGACGAGGAGGGGACACTTCCAAACTTATTTTATGAGGTCAGTATTGCCCTAATGCCAAAGCCAGAAAGTGACACCATAAGAAAAGAAAACTACAGGCCAATATCCCTGATGAACATAGATGCAAAAATCCTCAATAAAATATTAGCAAACCAAATTCAACAGGATTAAAATAATCATACACCGTGACCAAGTGTGATTTAACCCTGCATGCAAGGACAGCTCGACATATGAAATCAATCAATGTGATTCACCACATTAACAGAACGAAGCATAAAAATCACATGATCATCTGAATAGATACAGAAAAAGCATTTGACAAAAACAATACTCTTTCGTGATAAAAAAACTCTCAACAAACAAAGAATAGAAAGTAGTTACCTCAACATGTTAAAGGCCACATAGAAGTAACTTTAGAGCAGAGGTTATAAGCTATCCGATATCAGATGGCAGATAAAAACGTTCGAATGTAATTGTACAACTTTGCCGTAGCTCTGAGAAGATTCAGATAACAAACATGAATAGTTCTATCTTTCTAAGTGAATAATGTATACGTTGTTTCATATTTTGATCAATAAATAATTATAAAGCATTCAGCATGTTCTTGAAAATTTTGTGCTGAATAATCTTTCTTTTCTTTATTAAAATAACTATCTTATTTAGAAAAATGGAGATATATTTTATTTTTCATGCTAAATTCTATCAATATCTAAGGCCGAATGGAAGTGGTCTCATTCTTGATTAAAACATTATTGATATCTCAGGTAGACATATTGCTTTATCCCTCTGAATTCTCTTACATTTTGTCTTCTACTATGATCATACATATTTTATTTTGATATATAACTATCTTTAAAATGCCTCATTTTTTCCACAAAATTACAATTCCTTCCGTATCTCACTCATGTTCATTTACCTTATATCATCTAGGCCAGATTTTTATATAGCAGGAGCAAAAGAGTGTCTTTTTGCATAAATGAATAGGACAAGTATATAAAGTCAATATTCACATTTGTTAATGGTAATCCTGCATTTAGCAGACAATCATTCATAAAAAGGAGAAAAGAATGTTTCTTTTTGTAAATGATTAGACAACACTGTTAGGCAGAAGGAGTACTAGTTCAAGTATCAGACTACCTGGGTTTTGTTTCTTATTCTACAATAACTATCCACACAAAATTGGATGAGTCTGGAAGATTTTTTGGTCTGTTTCCTCATGATTAAATTATCAGAAGGCTACAGTTATCTCTAAGGTAACTGGCTGCTAAAAAATTCTGTAATTTTACCTCTAGATACATTTTATCACCAACATGTGAATGCATTTGTAATTTGGAGCAAAAAGTATCCGAATGCTTTACTTTCTAATGGTTCAGTTTCACAGAGCTTTGTCTAAACAATTTTTTCAATATAATGATTTTATGACATATATTCTGTCTGCTAGATAAACAGAATTCTCTGATGTATTTCTTGTTGGAATTCAGTCGGACACTTTTGTTTTTAATTATGTTATAAAATAAAACAAGAATACTTCTTGATGGAATTATCTTTAGCTCCTTCGCTATTCTGAGAAAGCCAAGTGGAATGAGTTATTTTACTCTGGAAAAACTCTAAAAGGGGAGAAGAATCTGTTCTTTTTCTGAATCTTGGAGAAATCTGAAAAAACTGAAAAGTTAATCAGAGATTGAAATTAGTGATAATGATTATGCTCAAGCTTTCCCCTTTTTCTAAAAATATATGATTTCTACAAGAGTGACCACAAGCCTTTCGACTATGAGTCACTTTACTAAGTACGCTTCAGTGTCAATAGTGTGAAACCCAAAGCAAACTCATTCTTTTAAAGAATGTTATGCTTATTCTGGGTTTATAACCTAGGTCAGAGAGCACCTATGATATTAAACCAAAGTTGTTATATTTTTTAAAAACTCATATAAGAATATTATTTTAGGGGCCAGCCCGGTGGCACAGCAGTTAAGTTTGCATGTTCCGCTTCAGCAGCCCAGGGTTCACCGGTTTGAATCCGGGGTCCAGACATGGCACCACTTGGCAAGCCATGCTGTGGTAGGCGTACCACGTATAAAGTAGAGGAAGATGGGCACGGATGTTAGCTCAGAGCCAGTCTTCCTCAGCCAAAAGAGGAGGACTGGCAGATGTTATCTCAGGGCTAGTCTTCCTTAAAAAAAAGAATATTATTTTAAAATATTTATATCGAACACTTTAAATACTTATGCCAAACGATGTGCATTATACAAAACATCTAATTCAACACTAGGCATCATGAATCCCTCTGTTAAATTGTGTGTGAAAATTAATCTGCAAAAATATTAGTAAGTTCTATACCTCTTGACATTGAAAATGTTTACAAATATATCTTTTCTTATATTATAACCATCAGTTCACAAGGGTTATAATGACCTATTTTTGGAGTTTAAAATCCTAGTGTATCTATGTATCTATATCTACGTATTTTGATGCCCCAACACTTTTGAACAATTTTGTCGTGCTGGTTCCACTTGTTCACATTGGAGAAGTTGACTTTTATACAATGAATAATCCAGGGATTCTTCCTATATGATCTCACATCCATATCCTAGATTTTATATTAAAAACACCAAAGGTTTGCATATCATTAAAGTACATTTTATAGGAACCCATATTTCTGCCATGATTCCCTTACACAGAGTACCTTAGAAATCCCGCCAAAGGTTAAGATATGATCATGTTTTGTGACTTTATAAATTGTGTGGGTGTATAACTCTCTATTTGTGATAGTCTAAACAGGTGAAAAATATTTGCTTGCAACAAAGCTTCATTTTATCTTTTGACACAAGCCCACGGTTAATTCGTGACTGTTGGGAGACTAAAAAGATGATCCTGACTTGTTACAGTGTTATAATTTACTGAATATTATGATTGTCATTTTTAATGACACAGTCGACAAAGGCTAATGATACATTGTATAGTATGAGAATGGCAATTAAGGGGTAATGGTCATTCCAAAGGTTAATGCTTGTAACCCTTGAAAGAGAATAAATTGATGTAATACAATCTGTTTTAAGAAAAAACTTCCCTTCTATGATGATGTGACCAGTTATTCTATTGGGAGTTCAGTAGACATATAATCATTTCATGCATCATCATTAAAATATTTTAATAAAAGCTTTGGAATGTGGAAAGTATGACTCTTTTCATTTAACATCCTTAAAAACGAGCTTATTTAGAATACTATTATTTGAATGAGAGAAGAGGAGAGCTCTTTCAAGTTTTAGAGAAGCTAACATGCACCCAATAAAAGCGCCACAGCCATGTGGTGATAAGAAAGTGATAAGCAAATATATGTTCTATTAACATGCATGTGAATATTTATACATAAATGCCAATCAGAATTGAGTTTCTTTTTGAGAAGCTCAAGAATTTATGGAGATGAACTCTTTGATGAAAATTGATTGCTCTCTAAATAATAGGTTAAAAGAAAGAACTATCATATGTGAGCATTGCAAACCTTACCTCATTCTGAAAAGGAGCTGAAGTAAAGTGAGAGAAATGGTCTGCTGGCTCCTAATTCGTGCAGTGACAATGATGAATGAGTGGAAGTTAGTTCCAGCTGTAGTTGTATTTTACTCCTGGATACTTTTTGCTGCTAGAGGCGCTGAAAGAACAAAATTTCCGATCAGCAAGGAACAAATGCTTTCTTTAAAGCGGTATCTAAACAGCGTCCATCAGGGAGTCAGTTCACGTTTCTGTGAGGGAGCCCTTCTTTGTTAACAACTATAAAAACATCCAAAGGCATGTAACTCCTTGGAGGCCACATTACATATCTGGGAAATGTTGTAACTAGTAGTTTTAGTTTTTCCAAAGTTAAGGAAGCTGAGCATCCCGTGGAGAGAGAGAGAAAATAATATTTGGCTTAATGGTGTTCATCTCTGCAGAAGATCTTGAAAAGGCGAAAAAATGTCAAACACAAAGCTAAATTTAAGGAGACAAAAATAAACTAGTAATGTTTAGTTGTTGCCTTATTTTTCTCAGGACAATTTAGCCCCACTTTTATATAAAAATGCTTCCTTTAAAAGTCACCAAACTCTTACCGGCAAACCCAAAGTCCTTTCTTGATCTTTCTCCTCATTCATGTCCTCATGGCTGAAATTCTGCCTTATATTTCCACAGCCAGGAAATCAGTGTGCCCACAGCCACTCCACTGGACAGATCCTCCACATCTGTGAAGCAAGCATCCAGGAAAATGCAGGAGTTGCAGCCCAGAGGAACGTTGCTTAATTTGGATGAATTCAAGTTCTGCATCTGTAAAGAGGGAAATAAAATACCTATCACACAAATTTATTATGAATATTAAATGCAAAATGAGATATCTTATGAAACTAGCTACTTTAATAATTAGCTGTATGTAACCTTTTACCTCATTTATTGCCTTAATGTTTCCTTTCCTTGATATTAATTTTGAATGTTTATAATAATTCCAATAGTTGTAAATGGAATTATACATGTCTACTTTCTAAGAATGTCTCTTTGTTTCTTTATGTCTCTCTCTCTCATATATATATATATATATATATGCTTTCATAATTCAGAAAAGTACTATTTCAACTAACAAGAAATTATTACCTATGGAAGACAAAAAATACCTACATACTCACTACTCAGTTTAAGAAATAACATATCTTATCTATAAAATTGAGTCTTCTATACATGCTTTCTCAATTCCATTACTCTCTTTCCCACCCTCAACCCTGAAAGAGATAACCAATCTTGTTAGTTTCAAAGATTATTTGCATTATTTTCTTTTTTTATATTTATGGCATATATTCATAATATGTATCCATAATATTATATTACTTGTTTTAAACTTTAATAAATAGTATTATAACTACAGCATACATACACACTACAGTAGACATTCTTCTGGGCTTTCTTTTCTCACATAATACTGTGTTCGTGAGATTCATTTATATTGCTACATGCACATTTGTTTCTTTTTAGTGGTAAAACCGTATTCTATTTTTTAAAGTGTACTCCAATTTATTTTTCCATCCTTATTTAAGGTCTATTGTTTTAAACTTATTTTCTATTATAAGTGTCTTAGCCTGTTCGGGCTGCTATAACAAAATACCATAGGCCAGGTGGCTTATACACACAAATAAATGTATTTCTTACATTCCTGGAGGATGGGAAATCCAAGATTATGAGGCCAGGAGATTCAGCATTTGGTGAGGACTAAATTCCTAGACGGCACCGTTTTGCTATGCCCTCAATCGGTGGGAGGGGCTAGGGAGTTCTGTGGGGTCTCTTTTACAGGAGCATTAATTCCATCCACGAAGTCCCCATCGTCATGACCCGATCGTCTCTCAAAGGCCCTATCTCTGCAACATCATCACATTGAGTGTAAGAGTTCCAAATGTGAAATTTTGGAGAACCCAAACATTCACACCATCGCAATGATGTACTTAGCACTATTGGCTTACATATATCCCTATTATATTTGACTTATTCTTATATTTATTTTAAAATCTTATCATCAGTTATGAACCTACCACTCAAAACAATAACTAGATAATTTTCAGTAACTTAGATACGTCTATGTTTTCACTCTACCTGTTAACTTTTTATGTTTGTCATTCCACTGCTTTTTTGTATGTGTTGTCACACGCATATGTACATGTATAAACGACATATTATTTACAATTGATTGCTTGTTAATTTTACAAAATGGACGTCAGGATTTACTTAGTCTAGGACTTGTCTTCTTCACTCAAAATTATACATATTTTCTTACTGAGATTTGAGAGATCTTTATATATTCTGAATACAATGTTTTTATCAGACATGATTTGCAAACATATTTTTCTGACTCCATGGCTTGCCTTTTTATTCTCTTAACAGTGTCTCTTGCAGTGCAAACATTTTTAATTTTGAGCAAATCTAATTTAAGCTTTTCTTCTATATGAGATAATTTTGGTGTCATATCTAAAATCTCATTGCCAAACAATGTCACGTGAATTTTTTACTATGTTTTCTTCTAAAACTCTTATAGTTTTACACTTTACTTTTAGATCTAGTATCCATTTTGAGTTTTCTCTTTTCTACCTTTTCCCATACAAGGCAGATGGTGGGAGTGGGGCTGGAGTCATGGGTTGAAGCGGGGCTCTGGTAGTGGCTGCTATTTTCTCCTAGATACAGTGGGTTTCTAGGAGGGTCTTCAGGCTACAGTTCTCCTGCCTTTCCCCCTACAGAGTAAAGCAGTCTTTCTGTAGGAAGAGAGGGGAAACGGGCCTGGAGAGAGTTTAAGCAGTGGCTGCTGTTGCCCTCCACTAGCCAGCACCTCAGAAGACACTTTCTCAGGATATTTCATAATCTGCCCTATGTTCCTAGAAAAAAAGTCTGTAAGATGGCCTACAGGGGCTGCACACTTTCACTCTAGCCAACACACAGCCATTACTAATTGTTAAAAATTTCTAGTTAAATCTTGCTGTAGTATTAGAATTTGTCTATTTTTCCTTTAGTTTTGTCAATTTTTGCTTCATATATTTTAAAGCACTTTTAATAGGTCTATACATATTGTGATTGTTTTGAATTCCTATGAAATGGCTATTTTGTCACTCTCAATTGTGTCCATCTGCCTCATCTATTATTAATAGCTGTACCAGCTTTCTTATGCTTAGTGTTTTCATGGTACATCTTTTGCCCCTCCTTATACTTTCAAACTCTCCTCATCTTTATGGTAAAATGAGTACATTCTCTCTCTCTCTTAAAATGGAAACATAGCTGATTTATTTTCACCTTTAATTACTATTACAAGGATGAAGTCTGCACAAATCATTTTGCTGCTTGAATTGAATGTTACAGGTTCTGATATATATTTTAATTATAATCAGTTCTTAGTGTTTACATTTCTATTCTAATTGCTCTTTTGTCTATAAGTAATGAAGAAGTATTTTCCTAAAATTTAAATGGCTTGGGATTTATTTATCTATTAAAAATTGATATATCACTTTATTGCATTATGGTCAGAAAAATAAAATACAAATCTTTCTCTTTATAGCCTAATAAATCTTTAGTTTTCCTTATCTATTATACATCCTTTTATAAGCATATTCATTTTCTAATATTTTATACATATCCATTTATTTATTATATGAATCTTGTTTTTCTTAGTCACTAGATTTAACTAAACAATAATGATAGCAATAAGACATAAAATTTTTATGGATCCTACTACATGTCATGAATATCAGGAAAAGTTTTATGCATACTAAGTAATCTAGTTTTCAAAATAAATCTATGATGTAAGCACTATTATCTTCACTTTATATGAAGAAATTGAAATACAAAGTAGCAATTTATCAAAGATACAAAATCTAGTAAGAGGGGAAAATGACATTGAAACATAACATAATGCAAAACTACTTCTGATGAGGAATGGTTTAATGGGTGTTTTCATTTCTCATTCTTCTAATTGGTAATGTTTATGTTTCAGGTTGTTATTTCATATGCTAATATTCCCTTAGCTCTTCTAATATGTTTACTTCTCTAATTTTAAATCCTTGACTTTTCAGTTCTGGTAATTCTGATTTTGATAGACTCCTTAGTCGTGTGTGTGCACGTGCGTTTCCTTTGAAATAACTGTGCTAAGAATATAACTTGTCACTTTAGTCTGGAGCTCAGTGCCCCTTGGAGATATCAGCTATTCTCTCAGCCAATATATATTTGATGAAAGCCATCACCCAGTGCTTGGGACAGCCAATTAATTTAGTGGTAGGGAGAACACAACTCTAATTTGAAGACCCCCAAGCACCATAAAATCACAGTCAATCATTTCCTCACCCCACAAAGCATTTTACCAGGTCAAAGCTTCATCCTTTGCTAATGAGGAAAAAGCAACATTGGCACTGATTGTCTTCAGATTACTTTTACTAGGCTGGAGGTTTGTATATGGTGGAAAGCAACATCCAGGACCCAGTTAGTCACCATCATTTTCTCAACTGCCCACAAGCACAGGGATTCTGCACTGATATTGTTACTGAAGCCTCAGGAACAGGTCTAGGAAAAGTCAGGTGCAGGGCCAGATGCTGTTTCTTCCAAATTAACGATGGGAGAGATGCAAGAGGATAACTGTTTGCTTCTTCATTTTTACTGTCTCACTCATTCATGTCTGATTTCTTCCTGTCCTACACCAGAATTACCATCCAAATATGCACAAGATCAAAGCCCTTTCTCTTGTCACCTGGTGACATCCTAGACTAGAGTATCCTCTTGTTTCCTTCAATATTACCCCTAAGGTTGAACCTGGGGAATGGAATCGGTAGTTTGGTTCAGAATCTTGGTTGGAACACATTAGAAGCCATAAATGTATGTAGCCAAGGAACACAAATTGAGGAAAAGCAAAGATCATTCAGATGAAAAAAAAAAAAAATCCATGCTGCTTATAAGAAACACACTGTAATGAATAAAATGTTTGAAAGTAAGGATGGAAAAGGTACTCATGCAAAAACTAACCCAAAGAAAACTGTTATATTAGTATTAGACAAAATCAACTTTAAGATGTATTTCATGAAAGGTGAATATTTTAGTGATAAAAATTTTAATTCACTAGGGAGATATAAAATTAATACATTTGTATAAACATAGCAATACAGCCTCAAAATATAAAGCAAACATTGAGAGAACTAAAAAGGGAAAAGACAAAACTTTAATACATGTCTTTCAGTAATTGATAGAAAAAACCAAAAATTGTCAGCAAGTCAATAGAAGGTTTTAACAGCTTCAATTCGATATTTGGCTTAATTGACGGCATAGCATTGCACTTAACAATGGCAGAGGATATACTCTTTACAGTGCACATGAAACTCTCACACTGAAATTGACCATAAAGCTGGATGATAAATCGTCTCAACCAATTTAAAAGAACTCAAATGATAAAGACTACATATTCTGACTATCATGCAATTGAGCTAGAAACTACTACTGTTACTACCACTATCTCCATCACTACTATTACTACAAGTACTACAATTTATTACTATTTTTCTTTCTAATACAATGAAAATAAAGACATGTAACCAATCTCACATTTTTGGAAATTTAATAATATACTTCAAACTTACTCGTGAGGCAGGAAATCGAAATAGTATTTAGAAGATATTTTGAAGCAACTTATTATGAAAAGGTTAATGTAGCTATTATTAAAATACTGGCCCCCAATAAATTTTGCCTCCCCATTTCATCATATCTTGTCTCCCTGGGAATGTATCATTGCTGCTTTTTCAGATCGATTCTATTTCTCGCTTCCCCTTTCTTATCTGGGCTGGTCTTTTTTGGTAGCTACTCTCAAAGATGACCAACAATGAATCATATTTCCCAGTATTCAAATCTTTGTGTAGACTCTCTCACATTGAATCGAGATTCGGCCGTGTGATTGTTGTACACAGTATAATATGTAAAAAAGCCACTATAATAGTTGTGGGTTTACACTTTAAGAAAGCCAGAAAGCTTCCCTTTTAGTTATTTTGGGAGTTCTGAGCTGCTGTGTAAGAAAGCCAATTCTCACACTGAAGAGACCATGTAGAAAAACCACATTGGGCAGCCATGTGGAGAAACAAGGCCCTAGTACTACATGGAGATAGGAATCCATACGTCCTAGGGCCCTGAATCCAGCTTCCCTATTGCCTTTGGAAGACAGTGTCCAATGTGAGTAAACCGTCTTGAAGCATCCATCCTAATCAAGTCCCTAGATGATTACATCCCCATTTGACATCTCTTTATCTCTATGACTATCTATATATCTATCTATCTACCTATCTGTTCATCCAATGAGAGAACCTCAGCTTGTCACTTCCTTGCTATGTGACTTTATGCAATATACTTAAACTTTTCTAAGTGTCAATTTCCTTCTCTCTAAGAGAATGTATTATTGGTATCCATATTATTTTGGAAGTATTGAGAATTAAATGAAAATATATTCAAAGTTTGCGTTATAGTATGTGCCACAGGTGCTAAGTTAACAGGAATGAATGTTCTTATTGTTAGTATAAAACTAATTACTAAGTATAAAAGAAAAATCTATAATACTAAAAAAGATTACAATGACTACAGAGTGGAAGTATTTTTATTTTGTTCCAGATACAGTGAAAGACTTATAAGAAACTGTTTAATAAAATTTCTTGTGTATACTTCACAGAAATTGCTGACTATATTTTACGTTATATTCTACAAAGTCTTCTTTATAAGGGCCCACTAAAGCAAGTTTTCTCAGATCTAAAAACCAGAAATCATTTTACTTGTTAAGACCAACTAATATACTTACAGCTTTTGCACATTTTATATAAATTAACATGAAATTGCTATTTGCACAGGGTAGTAAAAATTTCCAAGCCAAAGGGAGGTCTCCCTCAATGAATTAAGTGTACAGCGCTTTACTGCTGGCGTTGCATACTTCAGTCTCACTTTTGGTTTTAAGCAATAAAGCTTAGCATTTAAGAGTTTTGTGTCTGAAATCAAACTGAATTACACTCAGCCCCTATTAGTTTAAATAGTTAATGACACTTTATCCTCTTAAAACTGGGTGGTGGTGGTGGAATACACACTCTACTTAGAATATAGGGCATATGAAACTTATTCTACTGCCAGTCTCTGGCTCATGGTAAGAGCAAAGTCAATGTTTACTGAATGAATAGGACAGAGAACATGACGCAAAAGATAAATCTCAAGTTCAGAAAACAGAAATCAATCAATTTTTAATTTACTTTTGATTTTTGTCTTCCTTTTTCTGCAGTCAATTTTTATCCAAGTGTTCTCAGGGCTTGATGTTTGTGAATTGTTGTTATAAAAAACAAAAGATAGACTACATTTGTACTATGAATATCATTTTGCTTTCAGAAGTTGGACATAACCACATGGGATCACATTATACCGATATGAGAGTATACACCAGTAACCCTGCTAATCTGAGAAAGTCACAATCTATGCAAGGTATATATCACCAAAATGCAAATCTGAGCTCTAGCATTCTGCTCATGACCTTGGACAGTTCCTTAAGTCTGGGCTTGAATGTCATCAAAGATAAAATCGTAATGACAACAGCATTCACATCATAGGGTTATGGAAAAAATTGAACGGGGTTTTTAATGAATTAAGGCATGAAAACTTTTAGAACTGTACGAGACTTCACAATGTAGTTTCCATGGTTGCTGTTCTAATGGTCATCATCATGGTTTGTTGCCAGAAAGGAAAGCTTTGCGCTGGAGACCGGATTAAGGATGATACTTATTGTGTGAGGTGGCATTTAGAAACCATTCTAAATTCTCATACATAACTATCATTTTATCAGCTCTTTGATTTGCTTCCTATTTCTCGTCTCTACACACTCACGATATTTTTGTTTTATATTTTGCATAATGGTTTCTACTTTTTTGTATGTGTCTTGAATATATTGTCTCACTTTTTATTTAGCAAATTCTATCCCCTTTTCTTATAGTCTTTTTTCCTGTGTGTTTAGCAATATAAAAGCATTTTCCCAATGGTTGTTTTATTTTTTCTGTACAATTTTTATTTTGTTTCCTTGGATTTATTTATCTCTTCAGAAATGTATCTCTTCACAAAACATGGCTCACACACATAAAAGAAAATAGTTACAATTTAGACCTTATTATTGTGAAAAATTACAGATTTAAATAATCTTTCAGTGGAATTTATATTGTCTATTTAAATTAGAAGTTGCACACACAAAAACACAGGTGTGTGTCTATATATATTCTTCTTATTATTATTATTTTGGAGTAGAGGCTAAAACATGTTGAAGGGTCCATGTGCAATTTCCTCCGAGAAAGAACGAGAAGCCTGTCAGGATTATTTATGTTCTCCCTCCACAAAAATAAGACACATAAGAAGGAATCCCACATTTGTAGGTCTTTGAGTATAAATAGGTTTTATATCAAAGTAGCTAATGTTATAAAAAAAATGAAGTGCAGAATACATGATTATTTTCTCCAAACAAATACATAATGGGAAATTCTGTGATTTTCAGTCCTTTGGGCAATAAATAATATGCTCTTTCAACATCTTCCAATTATCATTGAAATTTTCCTGCCTCTTCCCTAACCCACTTCAAAAACGTTTAAGATTGTTACCAAATACTCCTCAGGTAAATAATTTGTACATGATCTATTATATATACCTAGCTGTACACACTAATTCATGCATTTCAAGAACACTGAAAAGCTATTCTTACATTACTAATTCTATAAACAACAATAATAATTGAGGCAACTTTCTTTTTCAGTGTGTTCTCTATTCCTTTGTGCACTGATCATGAAATACCAGTGAAGATCAAGTAACGAAATAAGATAATTTTTGGTAGTTTTTAATATGGGAACGTATTTCTTATTGTGATAGATAAGTTTGAGACATAAAGTCTTGTTTACATATTCAGTGAGAAGCCTAATTCTAAGCCTCTGGCTTTTAAATGTTTTCTGTGACTTTTGTCGCTTTGTGACAGTTGTAGCAGATATTTCACTCATCATGCAGCGTAATTGGCATTCTGCCACAATTACTAAACCCAGCCACGGAATGTTAGCTCTAGGGAACTGCCGGGATGAAGTGAGGCTTTTTCAAACTCCAAGTAATTAACGGAAATGTTTACAAGGGGGAAAAAGTGGTATATCAAACTTTCCCTTTAAACATTGGTACTTAGATTTTGAACTTGCTCTAAATTTAAACATTCCAACACTCGCCGTAGGATTCTATTGTAAGAGCATCCTCTTGTCTTATAAACCTTGCCAGCACTTGTTCATTAGCAAGATCACGTAAATTATATCTATGAAGATATACAGAATGACATTCAAGAAAATTATTATATTCTGTGTAAGAGTGCAAGGCGATGTGGTTAAGGATAAGAGCGATTGAATTAAGTGTTTTGGGGGTTCATATATAAACTGCTTAAAATCATAGGTGAAAGAAATTGTTGGTGACAAGATGGACTTTATCAAATCTGGTTTTGGATTACTCCCTGAGATAAAATGGGCTCAAGCTCTCATAACTGTTCATTACGTGGAGGTTTCAGGGTGGATGGATCACACCTGATCCCCTCAACCTCATAGACCACTTCCATCTTCCTCAAGTCTCAGAAAGATACAGGTTATCCGACAGTTCTGATTTCTCTCTGAGGTAAGTTGACTACAATTAGATGTAATGTAGGCACACTGCTCAAAATTTAATTGATACAACCTGCTAAGTAAAAAAAAAGCTTCATTCTTTGAAAATTCTTCAATTTTGTGTAAATTAAAATTGATAGAAGTTTGAAAGTATTCACAGAGATTCCAAAGTATTTGAAAATGAATATGAACTTTCTAGTTTAACTACATATCTCTCTTTTGTTTAAAGAAACACTTATTAAAAAACTTAAATCTCTTTGAGTCTACATAAGTAAAATATAGAGGACTATTTAATACTTGTTTATCAAATAAAAAATTTTATAAATGTGTATGTAATCAATGAGGAGACTTTATTTTTCTTTTCACTTAAATTAGATGCATGTAGTGGACATTCTAAATTCAGTATCTAGTTAAGTCTTTTTTTTAGATAGATAGGTATATAGAAAAATAGACAGACAGACACAAATTAGGTCAAAATATTTACATATGTAAACAAAGCTAAATGTTACTCATCTATTAAGAGTCCTTTCTCTAGTCAACATTTTTATATACGACCTAAAGCTGATTGTCTGGTCATAGTTACCCATATTGGTTACACATTTTCTTGTATTCAGTGTATTTTAAGCAGGAACTTCTTTAGTTTATATTCTTAAAGAAATTAAATATAAAATTACATATCTACTGACATAGGTTATTAAAAATACTCAGTCCAATGTGTTTCCAATATGAAAAGTACAATTTTAAAGGAGGTGCAATCTCTCCATAAACCAAATTACTCAGGAAGACACCAACATGAATGCCCAAAACACTCTTTCAACAGATAGTATACACATCCTCCATTCTTGCATCAAACTTTTATCAATTTATCTTATTTATTTGTACCATAATTTAAGCCAGATAATTAGAAAAATTTCTTTCAAATCATTATGATTTAGATGCATATCTCTTACTGAGAAGCTGTGAAGGAATATTAGAGCCTAGTTTTCTCATTTATTAATCACCTATGATCTGTCAGGAACTTTTCTAGACCCTCTTCCATGAGCATTAGCGCATATTAATTTGTCTAAATCTATTGTTGCATTTGTCAATTTGGAAGGTGGCAAGGGATGATATAAAAGACTGATAGAATACAATACAATACGGCATAATACAATAGAATAAAGGAGAAGCTTAAATTTTAGGTGAACAAAGAATTTGGATGGGCAAAGGACATCAAGTGATGTGGGGCCAGGAAGGATCAGTTTTGTTGATAGTTGAGAAGGTGAGCACCCAAGAGTAAAAATGCTCTCTAGGTTAATGTAGGCATCACATTGTATGTTTGGAATGGAAGCATAGGAGAGAGCACTGTGATTGTTGCTTTGAATACTACAACTCAGGTTCAACTCTCCAGACTCCTTTGCCGTCTTCAGAGGGAGATTATTTGCAATGTGAAGCTCAAAATTCCTCTAGAGGCTCACTTTGCATTTTGTCAGGAACTAAGGAAAATTCCAAAAGCCTCCTGGAACAGAATGGTAAGGCATTAGGAATGATTTGTTTGACACACAGAGCAAACTATAAAAGTATATTGCCTATATGGCAGAACTCTGGTCCATAATATGAGACTATTATGAGAACACTTAACCAAAGAAAATAAGACACATCTTTAGATCAGGCTTAATTTGTACACATTGGATCACTGAAAAATATTCTTAATTCAATGTATTATTTCTTGCAGTTGTTTGTGGGGTTGGCTATTTAAAGAAGATTGGTTCAGGATAGGGAACTTGAAATAGCAGAAATCTTGGTATAATTTGAGAGAAACATTTAAGAAGCATTGGGATACAAGAAATGCTAGGTTGGGTCTATCAAGAGACAGCAACAGCGACTTAAGAGCACAGATTCTGGAGTTAGAGTGCTTGAGTTGAGTTCCTTTTTGATTTTGTCACATTTTAGAATATGCAGGCACATGGATTGTATTTCATATTTCAGGTCCTCATAGCAACATGTTTGTTAGACTATCTTACATGGAAAACACAGATTATACATTCACAGACATTCTGCACACAGCTGTGTCTATTTGTATTGGTTTTAACTACTTTATGACGGCATTAAAATTAAGAAGTTTAGCCAAAATCTCTTTGTGCTTCGATACGCCTGCAGGAAATAACCAAGAACCAGAATCACTTTGTTCTGAAGGTGACGTTTCACCCTGAACGCTGCAGTGCTCTGCAGTCCTCATCTACTAAGATTCAAAATAGGTCCCAATGCGTGTCAACAGTTTCTCCATCATGTCTTAATGCTTGCATCAAGACATGCTAATTTAGTTCAGAAGGACGCATATTTCGGTTTTTTAAATTTATACCATGTGTATCTCCACGGTTTATGATTGCAAAAATAAACAAAATCCTGTACACTGATAAGCTGTGTTTTCATATGGTCATATCTGTTAGTTTGAAATTTAGAGATAACACTTGATTATTGAATTATTATCACAATTTAAGGAAGAAGTTTATACCAAAGTTCATTAGTCTTCAATCTTTTTGATGTTTAATCTGATCAGCACAACTACTTAAGAAATGACCTCAAGATATGTCCATTTACGTGCCTATTTTTACAATGTTTTATTCTAAAATGATGAAGTTAAGAAACTTCCATCAGACTATCCATACATAAATAATACGTTATAAATCAGTTTAGAGCACATAGCTTATGACTTACTTTCCAAATGTCTTACTATGAACCAATACATAAACACCAACTCTCAATAACATCAATAAAGTTGACAATATGCAAATTAAATATATTTATTTAGTATAATATAGTACAGCATAAAACAGTATAATATTATACATGATATGAAATAAAGAATAAGTGAGCAAAATGGAATCATGTGAAACAAGGGTTACAAATTCAAATGTCTATATTTGGATGTGCATTCAATACGTGGGAATTTTTATTTTCAGAAAGAAAATATGTTCTCCCCAATTCTTCATGTGACATCAACCCTGTGGTATATCCCTCATTTTCCAACTTTTGATAGAGATATGAATACATCAAACTCTTCCCCTAACACGCTACAGACACCCAAAGAAGAGATGAAAAATGACAGCAGACACTGCAAGAAGCAACCCTAAGAGGTGGGGGCCGTGGTAGTCAGCGGAGCAGGTGTCCAGTATTTGTGGCCACTCAGGGATGTGGGAAGAATTTTGCCAGATTTCTTTTCAAAAGATCTACGGATTTATATATGAAATCTACTGACTGCATTTTGTCAGCCCCAATCTTTAAAGTGAGGTAGAAGACAAATGATACATCCTGTTGAGTGCATTTAGTCCATAGACATTAATTTGTGTTCCCAGATAAAGCCTCTGAAAATACCAATTGATGTCATTATTTCTTTTGTGGGAAAATATTAGAAATCTTTACGACATTTGCAGTAAACTTTGTTCTCCAAAGTAAAGGCTGAGTAGCTGTTTATAAAATGCGTGTATCACAAAGAGATGATCGTCTGTTATTGGCCAACTGGGGTGGAATAAAGTGAAGGAGAATCTTCACACGAAGCTCAGACAAAACCCAAGAAAAGAAACTTGCTCCAGGTGTGACTGTAAAGTTAATGTATGTAGTGGAGACACACATCAATGCTACGTATGTATGCAGTTAAGGTTCCCATCTAATTTACTTACCCTCCATTTTAACATGTTTCAAATCCATGAGAGAGTGACTCATCATTAGTATGAGAAGGCTCTGTAGGATGAGGAGAAAAGAACATTAGCTCTGAAGCTGTGTATCTTTGGGTTTGAATGTTGCTTATTAGCTATATGGCCTTTAACATCTCACTAAATCTCTGTAAGCTTATATTTCATTATCATACATATTTCATAAGGTTTATTGTGATAACAAATATGTGAAGCCTCTGCACCATCCAGTGTTGATAATGGTACTTGGTGAAAGTGTGTCTTCTTCTCCCAGTGCAAATTGTGTAGCTGCCCAGAGAAGTTTAGATTTTGAAAGAATGCACATTTACATACTACTAGGGTATATATTCAAATGTAGATATTGGGAAGAATGATTCCAAATGTCTATGTGACAAATAGAGAAATGTGAATGATTTAAGTAGATTAAAATAAGAGAATATAAACTGATTACTTTATTCTCATACATTGCTAGTGCAAATGAAAAATGCCACAGCCACTGTGGAAGACTGTTTGGCAGTTTCTCACAAAGGTAGATATAATTTTATCATATGATCCAGCAAATAGGCATTGATATTGGTACGTCTCAGAGACTATTTCATTTTAGTAAAATGAAATAGAAGCTTTAGTAAGCTCCTCTCATGCCTCCTAGAGTCTCTGGATCATTCATGGTTGTTACAAATTGTCCCTGGCCTTCTAATGCAAGGAACTGTCTGCCTTGGCACTATGGTATATACCATTAGAGTAACAATCACTAGCCATATTCCATGCTGTCCTGGAAATAGAGACTCTCAAAGGCCTTGATCCTTTGAGCCCTTGTCCTCCACACCTAGCTGCTCACTCTCCCTGGGGTTATGTTGGAAGCCTCCAGCAAGCTTGTCACAGCTACTGAGGCCTCCTTACTCTAAAATGCAGCCAAACCTGGGCCCTCTGGAATAAATTCCCTGCAGAGGTGGCAGGCAGCCTACCCTGTTCTTAGTTCCTTGCCAGATGCCACAGTGCTGGAGAAGGGCATCCCTCTCTTAGAAGCCTTGACTACCTGAGGAGCCCCTTGGGATCAACTGAGTGAACAGTAATAGGAGTTCGTACACTTATATGAGTGTCATCTACTCCATCTCATATTATGGAGCTTGCTGGAGAGCTACTGATTTTCATCTCGTAACCAGGAAGAATATTAACATGCACATAAATATGCCTTGGCTAATGATGACCACTTAGTCAACCGTTTCTCTTAGCCACTTTATGCTTCTCTGCTGACCACTTCTTGTGATTTCATCTGCGGGTGATCCCAATAAATCTCTGTTCTGTTGGGATCAACTATCTTGGTAACAAATGGTGACGATCCTAACCCAAAACCACAGATTGACATTACTCTTTAAAGGGAAAGTCTCTCTAAGACTAAGACTCCAGAGAAGAGCTTAATTCATCATTACCTTGACGGTATTTAAAGCTCTTTGTCTAAGGGGTTCCATTCAAATTTAGATATGTATCTGGTTATTTGGTATAAAGACTGTAGCAAATTCCCAAATGTAGAATGTGCTATCTCCAATTTTCAAAGAGGCCAATTAGTCTTTGGCCAGTTTATTTGTAGTTGGTGGCTGAAAGGTCAGCAGTTTATCTTCAAGAGAATGTTCATATATCCATCAGGTAGATGGATTATTGTACTAGGATTATTGTATTGTATCATATTGTACTATAGGGTCCATTCAACCCACTGATGACAAGTTGCTGGCATATCAAGCCAAATGCATGGAATCTTATTTTGTTTTCCCCTCTGGGGGGCTATAAGTAATAAAGTATTGGGAATATCCAAAGTGAAATACCAACTGCAATATTGACAACATGCTCACAATTAAGGGGTCAGCACTGTAAGTGTAATGGTGACTACTTTCTTATCTAAGTCTCTATGGTCCACAGAAGCCCCAAGAACCACTGACCACCAAGAGCCAGACACAGTTATTACACTTGGAAACCATATTGAATAGAACCATTGCTTTAATAAATCTTCTGTGAGAAGATCAAGTGCTTTTTCTTCTCCTGATCATAGTATTATTTCAATTGTATCATTTTAGTAAGCTTTATGGATACAGAACATTCTCTGCTGTATTTAAGATTGATTTTCATAGAAGCCAAAGATATGGGTAGCAATACACATATTCAATCAGCATGTCTGGATGCATGGCCCTGAAGATCCATCTCCCCTCTTTTGGTGGCTTAGCAGAGAGTTAGCTCAGCAGGTCTGAGTTAGTTCAACAAAAGAATACGTTAGTACTAGTTACTGGGTTCCCAAGTATTCCCATTTCGAACAAGGACAGTTCTCTGACTAACGTGTTTCCATTGTTGCTTATTTATATCGACAATCTCTGTTCCTCCCCAAACTAAAAGTATAGAGATGGTTCTGCAGATGGGATATCTGCTGGAACTTGGCTGTGACATTCACAGACCATCTGAACCTCACCTAAACCATAGGATAGGGAGAGTTTGGGGGATTAGGTGTCCTCTCCTAGGACATGTTTCCCCAGTAAGTCCTATATTTTGTATCTGCACTGCTTGATACTAGTGGTATGTGTCCATGAACGTTTTACATGACAGTATGCCAAGGTCTTGATAAAGTGAGGGAGGCTCCATCTGAGTCACGTAAATACTCAGGATGAGAATGACTGCTTGCCACTTTTTTTTCTCCGGAAGTAAAACCCATGGTTCCCCAATCCATTATGTTTCTCTAGTATTTCGCTGAATGTATCAACTGCTTTTAAAAGAAACATCTCACTGATTAAGGCACATGAGTAGCCCGAGTTTGAATAGCGTGTTTCATAGATTCTGTCCTTTCATTCACTATCAATCCTCCCTAATTGTTTTTTGAGTTGTCTAGAGCAGCAATTTTCTAAACATCTTCGTGGGAAATAATTTAGGATATTATAAAAGAAACATTTGAAATGAGTAAGGTCTCAATCTATAGCTAATATTTATAATTCTATAGCTAACATACACTGATTTATAGCTCACATCCACTGAGAACTTCTTTTTTGCCATTTGTTGTATTAAACTCATTATGAGGAATAATTTAGTAAGTTATCCAATGGTTTCATGAGGATTAGTAAGTAAATGATACCCCTATGGTACACAGAATTCCAGATATATTAATTTAAAAAGTTTAATAATCTATGATAATAATAGTAAAAATAAAAATATATTTGTAACTCACCTTTGATTAGTGAAGATCTTTCTAAGCATAAGAAAAAAAATATATATATACATGAAAAGAATAATATACTTGGACAAACATTTTTTAAATCTGTACATAATAACTCTGCAGATAAAGTGTTAAACTGGAAATATCATTGTTATGCATATGACAATGAATTTATATGCTCAGTGTAAAGAGCTCTAAGCTGATAAGAAAATGAGGAACATCCTAATAGAAAAATATTTGAATGTCTGATTCATAGTAGATAAAATCAACAAATGTACTGTCAATGATAAAAAAAAAAAGAAACAACTTTGAGCACTTGCTCTACACCTGAAAATATACTCAGCAATTTATAATTTTCGCTGCTTTTCAACCTCACCCACCTCTCTATGAAGTGGATAGTCATACTCTTCTTTCATATGAGGAAACTGAAGCAAATAAAGCTTAAATAATCTGAAAAAAGCTATACAACTGGTAAAGATTAAACTCTGTATTGATTAAAAAAAGAAAAACTTCTTTGACATTTGCATTGGTAAATTAAATTACCATGCTTTGGAGCATAACAAAAGTCTATATTTTCAGATACTGTTGCTGGAAGGGTAAATTATAAGACCATTCTCATGGGCAATATAGGATCATATGTTAAGAATTTTATCAACATTTATATTTTTGATCCAATAATCCAACATATTATACACATATACAGTATAAACATGATAGATATGTATATACAGTACAGTATCAATTTTGTTTTTAAATGTAATCACACATGCACAAAGAAAAATATTAAAATATGTATAAGATTTTCAACCTTATGAGTATTTATGACATTTTTCATGTTTTAAATTTTTTATAATTAACAATTTTATAATCAGAAAATAGAAAATGACTATAACTATGATTCATCCTTTTACATTGATTAAGAAGCTAACATGACTTCAATAATTCAGTTTGCTTCAACACAGGTATCTCTGAAAATTCATATAATCCACAGTAAACGTCAGGATTTTTTTTACTGTGTGACATTAACGGCACCAATTAAAGGTCTCTCTGTATCCTAATACTGTAACTTTTAGTGCCTTCCCTCTCTAACTCTGGGCTCATCCATGTGACTTGCTTTGGCCAACTGCGTGAAACAAGTGTGTACGTGTCCTCTTGCTCCTCTTTGCATGACTGGGCTTGCTTTCTCTTGAACCACTGACACAACCAGGAGAATATGGCTAGAATGCTGTAGGAACGTGAGGGATACATGGAAGAAACCCCAGTGTCCTAGCTGAGGCAATTCGAGCAGTCAGCCATGGTCTACTGCCAACTAACCTCACAAGCATTAACAAGCCTGCCAAATTCTACCAAAAATTGGCCTGAATCATCACAACTACTCTTTCCACCTGTAGTTCCATGGGAAATAATAAAATGTTTGTTTTAAGACTCTCTCTTTCAGTTGTTTGTCATGCGCCATTATTTTAGCAAAGGATAATTGATCTTTGTTGTATGGGAGGTCTACATTGGTCAATACAGTAAAGACAACTGGTGCAGATTATTGGATTATTTTGTTTATACGAAGTGGACAGAGAAACTGAAGATCTAGGATATTGAAATTAAAGAAATGAAAATATTCACATCTAAACCATATGCAGATACAGATACAAGTGGAGTTGACAAATTCCTGGTGTGCTCCTATTGGAAAGAAAGACAGTGTTGTTTACCTTTCATTATTGTCTCAGAGAGAATACTGAATTCTCCTTCTACACCCACCCCCCACTTATCTCTTCCTCAGAGCTTAGAGAGCAGCTTATTTACTCACAGCTGCTCATTAACCTTCTAATTTAGTTTGTGAGATACTTTTCCAAGGTTACAAAGGGCAAATGGAATTGCCTATGGAAATGTACACTTGATAGAATGTTGTATTGAATTTTTAAAATAATTTTTTATGTAACAAATACTTACGTAGTACTTACTATGTACCAGCCCCATTTCAAGTGCTTAAAAACTATTGACTCATTTACTCCTTTTAACGTCTATATGAAGCAGGCATTAATTTTATTCTAATTTTACTGATGTGGCAATGGAGGCACAGAGATAGTTAATAACTTACCTAAGGTCATACAACTTAGACATGGCAGAGACTGGAGACATCCAGACTGCCTGTCTCTAGACCTGAGCTCTTACCCCTATTCTCTACGACCTCTGAAATCTTACTCTTCTTATTTAGCTTTTGGCATATTTATATTTTTCTAGAGCATCACTTTGCATTCTACTGTGAGGGCTTCAGAATTTTACTGTTTTTAAAATAGTCAGACCAGGTAAATATTTCCATTTGATGCTGAGTTTGCAATGGTAGAGTAACGTATGTTCTTAGTTTTCTGGTATTGCCATTTGTTGAGAATTCTTATACTCTGCCACAGGTCTTTTTGTTTCTAGTTACCAGTATATGGCAGCTTATTAGTTAGGTCTGTTAGGATATTTGTAGATGCTGAAAGGTTTATACCAGGTGACAGCTTATTAGAACATTAGAAAAATATTGGGATTCCTGGGCACATTATTAGTTTCATTGGTTGCAACAGACAAAAATTCTTTCTGGGGCTTTAACTACTATAGATAAACATTCTGATATTGCCATTGTCACCACCCAGAGCAAGCCCATATGAAGACAACAGCACTGCATCTGATATCCATTAATGTACCTGAACAGCAAAAGGTAAATGGAAATTTACTCATCACTCTTGAAAAGTCATCTTTTCCAAATCGTCTTACATTTCAAGGGAGAGAGAGCAAGAAAGAGAGGGAAGAGAAGTAGAGCAGATACACCCTTCCATATTTATAAAGCACCAACAGTAGGATGAAGGTTATAGTGAGATGAACGATACAGTAAACCAAGGATACTTAGCATCTCAAGTATATACTGGCAAAACCTCTAACTTTGTTATTACAGGGTATTTGTCTGAGAATTAGCACTGAGGTTATTTGGGAAAGAAGCTTCTGTTGCTTAGCTGAAGTAACCTGCACTTTCATTGTGGATACTGCCATAGGGAGCGTGGTAATAGAGACTGTAAGTTCTGTCATAGTTTTCTGGAAGTTACAACTATGTTAGAGGGAAGTCATGTCAAGAATATCATAAATGTGTTAATTAAGAACAATGCAATGTATTTTTGATTTACATTTAGATAGAGTATCAAAAATATATTCAAATGTATTTCACCGAATTTAATGTTGGTTTGGGAAGGTTTGGGTAAATGTAGAAGCTGGTGTACTGAACCTCAAACTGATTTTGGAGTTTTAAATGACTATAAACTCTTTCTTTCGGAGGCTTGCTGTCCCATTGGGTTTAACCAGTGAAAAAGTTCTATGTATTAGAGTGGAAAGAGAAGAATAAGCAGAAATATATAAGAATTAAAGAAAAAATCATGGGGACAGTAGACTTTATCCTTTCTCGTAAAGTAATTCATTATTTTTCTAATAAAATAAGCATAATATATGCGAAATATATAAACATATATCTTGGGCACATAAATGTGATTTACATTAGTTGCTTTTATTATATTAAAAAATTTACCTATTTTTATGCTCAGAAAATGGATCAGTACTCTTATATGAAATCTTGATGCTTGCTAGTTGTTGAGTGAGGAAAGAGTATTTTCACATTATTGAGTTGGTAATCAGGGCTGTATTTAAAATAGTTTATCAGACTTACATTAGGATTTAATTAAAATTGGCTCTGTGATGAATAATTACATTGTGTCCATTAATGGTTTCATGAATCTCTCTATTGACAACTTTGACATAACACGTGCAGAGCTCAAACTATTCCAAGACAATGGCAATTTATAACTAAAAATATCTTTTAAAAAACAAAGTAAAAGAATATTTTCTTAACAATCGTCAAGATTTTCTGGAACTAAGAAATAAAACATTAAGTATAGAAAGAGAAACTCAGTGTAATATAATTAGCTATAGAATAGAAAGTACGCAATTGGGGTCATTATGCAATGACCCCACCATTGACCTACCTGAGGTGGGTGTTAATTACTGAAGTGACCAAAGATCATTTTGTATTGGAGGACACAGCAAAGAATAGTCTTAATTGAACCTTAGTGGACAAGATTAAAGTGAAGTATATTTACCTTATTATAATTTACGCTTTGAAATTCTATCAACTTTCATAGCAATGTAAAATTTTCGATAAACATGACAGAAATTCTTACATTATCAAATTCTTTTTCCACCAAATTTAATTCCAGAAAACCCATGAAAGCATGCTCATCTAAAATTGGACTTGCTGGTCTCAAGTCAAGGTGTAGGTAGGGTTGATTCCCTCTGGAGTCTCTGAAGGCAAGTCCATCTTGTCTTATTCAGCTTCTAGAGGATTCCTGAAAATATAAGCTTTTCATGACGTCTCCTCACGTCGTTCTGAACTCTCACTAGCAGAGATTTTAACATCCATATTTCTGCCAATAGTCTGTTTATGACAATTATCACTTTTTCTCTTAGCGTTTCAAAACTCTACCAGCTTCTTCTCATTATGTAATTCCAAAACCACTTCCACATTTTTAGAGTATTTGTTAAGGCAGTGTTCTGCTTCCAGGTGCCAAAATCTATGTTAGTTTCTTATTGCTGCTATAACAAATTATCACAAGCTTAGTAGTTCCTAATGATATGAATTTATTCCCTTGAAGTTCTGGAGATCAGAAAAGTAAAATCAGTATGTCAGCTTCTTCCCGAAGGCTTCTAAGGAGAAGCCATTTCCTTGCTTTTTTCCGATCCTACAATCGCCTGCATTCTTTGGACTGTGATCCCTTCTTGCACCACTCCAACTTCTGCTTCTATCATCAAGTCTTCTTCTACTGACTCTTGTTTTCCTGGCACAAGAACTCTTGTGATTACATTGGGCCCATCTGGACAATCCATGGAAATCTCCCCATCTTAAGATGCTTAACTTACTTATATCTGCAAAGTCCCTTTGACCATGTAAGGTAACATACGCACAGGTTCCAGCTATTAGGATGTGAATATTTCAGTGGGACCATTATTCAGACTACCATCAATCTTGTGTGCAAAAGCTTTTTCTCAAATTTAGACCAACTAAGGCAATAGAATGAGATAGAGTGCTTTTTGGAACTAGCTAAACAGTCTTGACATGTTTGATTAATGAAACCTGTTAGTGTCAAAATATGAAAGAATTTTAAACTACTCAATAGGGTATTGGGATGATGTGGGAGCTGGAAGTAAACAATCTAGAATTTAGAACAGATGAACTGGGGAAGTGCATTAACAAAGTGGATAGGAATGGCTAGGCTATTTTTATAATTATATGAATCAAATTGATACGGCTTTTGCCTAGAGACCAATGATGAAATAGGATGTCAACAATGGATTGAATATAAAATTGAGATAATATCTGCACTGGTTAAATAAAAAAAGATTAAGAAATAATTTATAAAAAGTACCAGGTACAGAGCAGTATTTAATGTAGTATAGATATAATTAATCATTCTACATGTTCTGTAACAAAGTTTTTAGTGTTTTCATTTCTACATAAATCTTAATTTATCAGATAGATATCAGAAGTATCTGATTAGATATCAGAATTATCATATTTACATTTAATGAAATAACAGCATTACCACTTGACTTTAAATTTGTGATTTGAAGTCAAACTAGTTTCACGTTTTTATAAAAACCGACATTGGAACACACTAATTATAATTCTTTTAAAAAAGAATTATTACATGTGAGTTATTTAAACATCAGAAGCTGAATTAGAGACATTTTACAGAATTTTTTTGTAGAGGAAAACATATTTGAGTCACTGTCTCTTCAGATCTATGTTAGAGAGCGAGATATCTATCTGAGGACAGATTTTTGCTGTCTTCTCTAACATATACTAAGGATACTTCAATATTTTCAAAAATGTTATGACTTTGAAATCCCTTAAACTATGCAATAATGATATAATTTGTAAGATTTTAATGTATTTTACATTGATAGGGTTGCACAGTGTTATTCCTCTAAAGTGCAAATATTCATAAGAAAATTCTTTCAGAAACACCTGTTACAAAGTGGGCTCTAAAAAATGAACAAAACTTAGCATGATAATTAAACATAATAACATTATCAGAAAATTTCCTAAATTGAAGTGAGAAATGCTTGAGATTAGACCAAGTTAAAATAGAAGAAAGATATAAAATAATGTTTTGCCTTTGTATGTGTTCAGGTTTTTTAAGAAAATAAAATTTAGGAATGGGCTAGTTACTTGACCTTTGAATACTTCTTTTCATTAAGTTTTTGTTTTTAGTTTTGAATTTTATTTTTTGTTTTAGGGAGGGATTTTTTTGGTGGATGCTTTAGGGATCACATTATGCTGTAAGTGTACCACGTAGAGTTAATAATATACTACTTCACTCCAAGTATAAGATACTCATAGTCATGCAACTCATTTACCTCCCATCCGTGTGCTCTGATTTCCATAAACATTCTATCTGCATATTAATGTAACACATAATGTAGTTGTTGCTTGAATTAGTCTTATGCTTTTAAAGAAACTAAGAGGAAATGATAGTATTTTATATTTAACCCAGTATTTACTATTTCTGGTGATTAATAATTATTCCTGTATATCTGAGGTTCAATCGGCTGCCATCTCCCTTCGACTTGAGAAATTCCTTTAACATTTCTTGAGGTGTTGGCCTGCTGTAGCTGAAATCTCTCAGCCTTTATTTTATTCTGAAAATATCTGTATTTCAGTCTCATATTTAACAGGTTTTTTCTTTTTTGGTTGGATGTAGGATTTGGGTTAACAATTCTTTTTTCAGCACTTTCAAAATCTTGGTCTCTTGTCATTTGACCCCCATGTCCCTGATGAAAATTCAACCTTCTTTCTTATCATCGTTCCCATTTATATAATGTTGCATTTTTCTCTGGCTGCTTTCAAGCTCTTCTCTTTTTCATCTGTAGTTATCATTAGTTAGGCTACTATATGCCTAAATGCAATTTTCTTTCTTTCTCTTTTTTTAAAAAACTCTTCTTGGAGTTGACAGCTTCTTGGATACATAAGTTGTTTTTTTCAACAAAATGAAAAAACTTCCATCATTTCTTCGCACATGTTTCTACCCAATTTTCACTCTCCTCTCTTTCTAGAAATCTAATTAAATATAAGTTAGATGAATTGATATTGCCCCATGGAAGCACGAGGCTCTGTTTGTTCTTTTATTTTTTTTTCTTTGCTCTTTAGAACCAGTATCTATAAGTCTGTATTCAAATTCACTGAATCTTTCTTCTGTCTTCCTCTGTTACAGCCACTTACTGATTTTAGTTTTCATTTCAGCCACTATAATTTTTATTTTTAAAATTTCCATTTTGCTCACAAAAATCTGCACACAAATATTTATAGTTGCTTTATTCATAAGTACCAATAAGAGGAAGCAAACAAGATATCCCTCAAGAGGTGAAGGGAACTGTGCTCCATTCATACTATAGAATATTATTCAGTGATAAACGGAAATGGGCTATCAAGCCTCTGAAAGATATGGATGTCCAGACATGCATATTTCTAAGTGAAAGAAGCCAGTCTGAAAAGACTACATAATGTGTGATTCCGTCTACATGAGATTCTAGAAAAGGAAAAACTATAGAGAGAATAAAAAGACCAGTGGTCACCAGGGGTTTGGAGCGGGAGGGGGGAAGGGCTGAACAGGTGGAATACCAGGAATTTTAGGGCAGTGAAATTATTCTGTATGAGATTGTAATGTGAAATACATACGCATTTGTTGAAAACCATGCAACTGTATGACACAAAGAGTGACTGCTAATGTAAACTAAGGACTTTAGTTAAAAATAATGTATCAGTATTGGTTCATCACTTTTAACAAATGTATAGCAATAATTCAAAACATTAAAAATAGGCAAAATTGTGAGAGGGTAGGGCAAGTATATGGGAGCTCTGTACTATCTGCTCATTTTTTCTGTGAACCTAAAACTGCTCTAAAACACAGTCTATGTGAAAATATTTCATTTTGTCCATTTTTAGAATTTTCATTTTTGTGCTGAAAATCTACATATGTTTATTCATTACAAACATATTTTCTTTGAAGTCCTTGAGCATATTTATAATAGTTACTTTAAATTCAGGCTAATTTCAACATTTAGGTTATTATGCCATCAATTTTGTTTTGTTTTTTTTTTTAACTCATTTTATTTTAACTGTGGGCCCTAGTTTTCAATGTCTAATATTTGATTTTGTACTAGTTACTGAGGATGATATATTGTAGAGACCCTGGAGTCTATCATCTTCCTCTGAAGATTGTTGATTTTTGTTTTAGTCAATAGTTAACTTGACCTAACTTATACTCCAAAATGTCTTCCCCATGATAGGCGGCAGCTGAAACTGTTCAATTCTTTCCAAATCCTGGCTGTTGCTCTTTCGCCTAGAGGATTGGAGCATATCCTATGCATGCACACTTTCGGAGTTAACCAATGACTAGAGAAATGTTTGAAGGCAGATTTTGAAGTTCCTCTTCTGTGCCTCCAAATTTCTTCCTGGATTTCTTCTGTCACCTTCTAGAAGCTGTGGCAGTGCCAAATTCCATCCTCTGGATCTTCAAACAAGTAATAATGTGGTATTTTCTTGGTCTACCTATTCTGTGGTACTTGGTTTGGAGACTGTCCTCAGGCAACAAGCTGTATAGGAGTTTTACCTAGTGTAATTTTATTTTTTCCTGGTGGACTCCTTTCTGGTTTGCCCCGCATTTATTCACTCGTAATTCCTTTCAATGGTTATTTCTATATTCTATCCAGAGTTTACAATTATGTTCTTCAAACGGGTTAGTCCAATACAAAATATTTCCCTATTATTGGGAGCAGAAATTTCTCACTGGTTTCATTATAGAAATTTATTCTATGAGGTCTTTTATTATCACTAGTATTAATATCATCTTATGAACAATGCTTAAAATTTGGAGACCTGCAAGAAATCAAAAGAGATAGATACAAATGTATCTATAAATAATTTGGGATTAAAAACTACAAGCAAAATAAAGATGTTGTGTATTAAATCTGCCTCAAAGTAATATATTTGGACAAAGATATAATTAGGTTGTAGCAACTTCATGTCCCTATAAATTTTTTAAAAGGTCTTCAAATTTCAACCCACTATAAATCCAGGGTCATATCGGCACACAAGTTACAACATGAGAGATAATGCCAATGGAGCCATTAGAAGAAACGGAAAACATCAACATACTATTGCAGCCCCTGTCTTCTGTTATGAGAATTTTTTACCTGCCTTCTTTATGTAAGTCTTTGATGTTTGCTCCTTACAATCCAGCAATGAAAAGTTTAGGAAAAACAAAACTGGGTTTAAGGATTCTTCCACTCACTAGGTGTGTGAACTTTGATATATTGATTCCTGTGAGCCTCAATTTGTTCTGACAAGGGACTTTTTGAGGACAAAATATTATAATTTAAATAAAATTATATGAAACATGCAATTAATAAGTGAAAACTGTTAAATTTTTAATTATCTAGAGCAGTTTCTAACACAAATGAGAAAGCGTTCGTTTCTTTCTTTCCCTTCCCCCCAAAATGATTGGCGACTATAAGCCACCCTATAATTTGGAGACTACAAAATACCTTTTTTCCTGTTAGTAAAAATTAGAGAAAATTTCCTAATAATAGTTTTTCCCTTTATCTTTCTCTAGTAACCACCATATTTCCAAAGTGATGTTTTTTAGCTAAGACTGTCAGGATTAGGAAGGAGATAATAACTTCATCTTATTTGCATTGCCCTCTTCTTTTCTCTCTTAAATTTTGGAAAATATATTCTCATTATGTCATTTTTCCCCAAGATTTCATTTTAAATTCACCTGCCACAAGCCATTCCACACCTATTCTTTGACCTACACTTTCAGAGCACTGTCTGAGTCTCTAAAGCCAGTCTTTGGAGTAGATCATTCAAGGGACAGAGTGCAATAGGGCAAGGCAGGGAAGGAAAACCGAGATCTCTGTGTCAGTCTCCATCTATTCCTAATTTAAATGGTAAAATTTGACAGCGAATTAACCCTAGTTTGATATCTTTAAAAGTTGTCATAGAGATTTCTGTCTTACAGGGTTTATTGTAAAGAAGAATTATAGGCCAGTGAAATTATCGCATCCCTTCTCCTGTGGATACAACAAGTCATCAAGTATTTTGAGGAAATATCTATTTCATTACTACTTTTCTAATCTTAATCTTTCAACGAGTAGTGAATAATATTGAATTCTATATCAGCAAAATAAAATATTACAACTTTAACACAATTTTGAGTTTTTAAGTTGAGTTTAGTCCAACGTTATAGATGTGCCAGCAGAAAGGCAATGCTACAGTATCAAAGTTTGTAATCATTTCTGATTTCACTCCAGAAAGTTTTATCAGAACAATTAACCGTATATTTTTATCTGCCAGGAAGTAAATATTATGGAGGAAGAAAAGATAAAAAATCAATTTTTTAAATTAAGAAATCTGTTCAAGATATTACTTGATAATCAACATATATTTAAAACTACTTTTTATACCATATAAATCAAAGGGAATATTTACAAATAAAGATGGCTAAATTATATTGTAATCCATCTAATTTATTTTGTTCTTTATTTTAATTGTCTTGAAAGATTCAGATACATATCTCCATAAAAATACCCACACAACATATGGAGCTGAACATGGTAAAACCCAATAATTTCAGAACACAAATACTGTGTTTAATTGATTTTATTCTAATATACTTTGAGTTCAGTGTGATGTTATGACCTTCAACTATAGTCTTGTGGCTGTTCCCTATTATCAGTTCGAGGCACTAGATTAAAACATGACCTTTAACAATTACCAAAAGAGATCATCTGTGTTTTCTCTATTCAAAGAGTTATGGGTTCTTTTAACCTTTTGAAGAGGACTTTTATTCATCCGGTGTTATTTAAAAACCCAAATGACTTTTTGAGACCCTTTTAATTCTAAAGAGGGGAGATATTTAAAGAAGGACAAGGTAAGTATTAAATTTAAACATTTGGTAATCAGTGTATAGACTCTTGCCTGTGATGTATTCAAAAGCATGTGAACAGTCAGCGTTACTGCAAATTGATGTCAACCCTACTGAGAGAACCAAAGCCCTGGAAATCTCTTGAGCTCCTGAATATTACTGCAAGAGCCTCTGGTGAAATGTTCACATCACAGTTTCTCAGACAATGTATAAAAGAAAAATCTGAAGTTTTAATTTCCACATAAGTATCCAGAGAATTTTATTTAACATTTCCAACAGATTAATAAACAGAATGTGAGAAAAATTTATAATACTGAGTACTTGAGTTTCAGCAGAAATTAACTGGTGAATGAAGAGAACTGTGTAACTATAGTAAGGGGCCAGTCTATATATTTGGGTAAATTTTATCTTGACTGCAATTTTAAAGCACAGAGGGATTGTAATTGACAGAAAGGGGATGAGGTCCTTGAAGTAAGATGAACTATGTAAAAAGTATCTTGAAGACCTGGGAGAGAAAATTCTCCTTATTTTTGCCTGAGTGTAACACACGGAAGATACTATGTGTTAGCCATCCTAAATAAGATAGCAGAATAAGATAGGAATACATTAAAACAAAGTGAATAAAGTTTTAAAACATGTGAATGAGCAAATAAACACAATATACTGTGAGTACAAAAAAGAATAACAATGTCAGACAGGGAATTTAAAGTTAAAAACACTAAATGGTACAAAGAATAACATTATGTTGTGATAAGTGTACCTTTTGATAAAATTAGGACACATATAGTACTGTATTTACTAAGTAACATAGAAACTAAGTATATAAAATAAGTTTTTTAGAAATACAAGAATATTTTGGTAAGCTTTTCTAAGAATTTGAAAGATGTAGCATACAAAAAGAGAGGAAAGAAAGGAATTCAGTGTATAGTAAAAGAATTGTTGTCTTTGGCTGCTTCAGAAAGTCATTACTTGAACGGATTATTTTTTTAAAAATACATAGAATATTTATAATAAATCAATGAGATACTTAGCTGCCAAAAAATTAACAAATACAATAAAAGAAAAAGAAAGAGAGCATTTTTTAGGTGATACTCTGATCAGAACGCAAGAAAATTAAAAAATAAATGAGAATATAATAGTCTATAAAAGATGCCAACAGACTTCACCAGAAATAGGATAGGTTTTTCAAAAATTTTTATGTGAAACAACTAGATAGACATGTGGGAAAGAAAGCATACTTTAACCCCTGCTTCACTTCACATCATTCAAAAAATAAATAAGATATAGACTATAGTTGCAAACATAAAAGCAAAAACTCTAAAACCTCTAGAACAAAATATAAGAGGAAATTTTCACTACCTTGAGTAGACAAAGATTATTTAGACAGAAAACAATACTAACATATAAAAATGATAAATCGAATTATCATCAAAATTAAAACCACCAGCTCTTCAAAAGATACCACTAAAAAAAGTGGAAAGGCATGGGCCAGCCCAGTGGTGTAGCAGTTAAATTCGTGCACTCCACTTTGGCAGCCTGAGGTTTGCTGGTTTGGATCCTGGGCCCAGATCCACACACTGCTTATCAAGCCATGCTGTGGCAGGCATCCCACATAGAAAATAGAGGAAGATGGGCCCAGATGTTAGCTCATGGCCAGTCTTCCTCAGCAAAAAGAGGAGGGTTGGTGGTGGATGTTATCTCAGGGCTAATCTTCTTGGGAAAAAAAAAAAACATAGAAAGGCAAGCCACAACCAGGGATAAACATTCTCAATACATATATCTGCCAAAAGGCTTATGTTCCGAATATAGAAAGAACTTTCAAGATTAAATATTAAGAAATTGAAAAATCTAAGAATTAGTGAAAGACTTGAACAGACACTACAAAAAAAAGGAATATATATTACATATGGATGGCCAGTAAACAAATGAATAAATGTTAAACATAAATTGTCACAAGGTAAATGCAAATTAAGAAGCAATGGGATACCACCTCACATTCACAAATAGCTAAAATTAAAAATACTGATGGTACCAATTGTTTGCCTTGATATGGAGCAATTAGAACTCTTCTCATTGCAAAAGTAAGTACACTAGGTCTAGAAAGCTCTGTAGCATCTCTTTTATAAGAGCATTAAGTATTAATCTCATTCATGAGCACTCCATCTTCATGACCTAAGAACCTCCCAAAGGCTCTACCTCCTAATGCCATCATATTGGGCTTTAGTATTTCAACATATAAATTTAGAGGGGACACAAACATTCAGACCATAGCATTCTACCTCATGTCCTTCTCACATGCAAAATGCATTCATTCTAACTTAATAGTCCCAAAAGTGTTAACTTGTTCCAGCATCAACTCAAAGGTCTAAAGTCCAAAGTCTCATCTAAATCCGATATGGGTGAGACTTGAGATACAATTCATCTTGAGGTGAATTTTTCTCTAGCTGTGAACCCATAAAATCAAATAAGAGAAGTGCTCCCAAAATGCAATGATGAGACAGACATAGCTCAAATACACTTGTTGAAGAGGAATAAATAGGAAAGAAAGGGTGACAAGCCCTAAACAAGTCCAAAATCTAACAGGGCAAAAATCATCAAATCTTAAGGCTCGAGAATAATCTTCTTTAACTAGATGGGCTATTCCCCAGGCCCACTGAGGCAGGGGTCTTGCCTTCTGGACACATTGGGACATCCTCACTCCCATGGCTGTGCTGAGCATAGCCCATGTGGCAACTCTTATGGGTTGGAGTCCCATGCCTGTGGCTCTCCATGCTGGTGGCTCTCCTAGTCTTGAGTCTCAGGGGCAGCCCAGCTCACTGGGCATTCCCCTAGTGGCAGCCTGGCTTTCCCTGTAGCCTTCTCCTGGGTCACACGGCCCTAGCTCCAGCTAGCTCCATCTTTCAAAACTTAGGTGGAGATTGCCACGTGTCATGGCTCTCTTGGGTAGGGCTCTATGGCTTATGGTGGAGGTCCTCTGGCCTGTTGAAACTCAGGCAATGGCCCCACCTTTTGAAATCAGCCCTAATGATCTCTGAATAGCTTTTAGGGTCCTTCCCTTCCATTACTCACACATTCTCAGGCAAATAGCTCTATGGTCCCAGCCTATAAAAATCTACCAAGCCTGACAAGCTCCCTTCTTTCCTTCCTGTCTCTTTTCTCTTTGGTTCAAATTGGCTGTTTTCCTGCTGGGGTGACTGATTGAGTGCCTGGTTCACACCCATACTAATCTTATCAAGGGGTAGCCTGGCAACACATTTAGTGTTTACTTCTACACATGCTTTCTTATGTTTTGCAAAACGGATAAGCTGAGAATTTTCAAATTTTAAAGTCCTACTTCCCTTTTGATTAATTTCATCTTTAAGTCATTTCCCTCTTCCCACATTTTAGTATAAGCATTCAAGAGAAGCCAAGCTGCACTTTCAACACTTTGATTACAAATGGCTTTAGCCAAATATTCAATTTCATTGCTCACGGGTTCTATCTTCCACTAGGACACAAACACAATTCAGCCAAGTTCTTTGACATTTTACGAGAAGGATGGCCTTTCCCCTATTGTTTAACAATGTATTTCTCTTTTTTATCTGAGACCTCATCAGAATGGATACTACCTTTCATATTTCTACCAAAATTCTATTCCTGACCACTTGGATGTTCTTAAAGAAGACTGAGATTTTCTGTACAGTTCTCCTCTTTTCCTTTTGGGTCCTCATCAGAATTGCCTTTAAAAGTCCTTTCACGGCAATGTAAGCTTTTTCTGGAATGAACTTTAAAACTCTTCCAGCCTCTACTCATTACCCAGTTTCAAAGTTGCCTCCACATTTTTAGGTGTTTGTAACAGCAGCACCTCTAGTTCTCAGCACAAATTTTCTGTCTTAGTCCATTCAGGCTGATAGAGCAAAATATCAGAGACTGAATGATTTATAAACAACCCAAATTCATTTCTCACAGTTCTAGAGGATGGGAACTCCAAAATTACGGCAATAGCAGATTAGGTGTTTGGGGAGGGCCCACTTCCTAGACAGGGTGCTCTCTCTGTATCCTCACGTGGTACCTGTGGGATCTCTTTTTTGAGATCATTAACCCCATTCATGAGGGCTCCACCCTCATGACCTAAGCACCTGTCAAATGCCCACCTCCTAATCCCATCACATTGGCCATGAACATTCCAACATACGAATTCTGGGAGGGGACACAAACATTCAGACCAAAGTACCTAGAGTTGCCTCAACTTTGTCTCTAGTACTCAGGAAGCAAGACTGCAGATTTTCTATCCAAGATTTAGCCAACCACATGGCACACACTGGGACCTGTCCTAAGGCTAAAAGCCATAAAAAATATAGCAATAATAATAATAATTAAAAAATCCCTGAAATTTATCCAGTGAATTTCCCTTCTTCCAAACTTCACCTTCTTTCCAGTATCTGCCCCCACCTGTTTGCTAGTCAGTGCCTTTAGATAGCAGGGGTTTTTGTGCAGAGTTTAGAGTTGTTACCTGCAAAGGGATGAAGCTGCTTTCCTCTGGCAAAGCTTTATAATACCGACTGGTCACTTTTAGTGATATTAGCTAAAGATGAAAATTGAGTAATTATGCATGATGTGCTAGATAATATTTCCTAAGCATTTATGTATATTGATTTACATTAGCTTTGTTTCCTTACTCCTTTGTTTTACTATGCTGCATTTAACAAAAATAGAAATTATAAATTTTATTTTACTTTATTTTTACTTATTTATTTATTTTTTGAGGAAGATTAACCCCGAGCTAACTGCTGCCAATCCTCCTCTTTTTGCTGAGGAAGACTGGCCCTGAGCTAACATCCGTGCCCATCTTCCTCTACTTTATATGTGGGACACCTGCCACAGCATGGCTTGACAAGCGGTGCGTAGGCCCACACCCAAGAGCCAAACCAGCAAACCCCAGGCCTCCGAATCGGAATGCCCCTCTTCCATTAATTCTTTGACTTCTTCTCCCTCAGTCCAATCAGAGAAAAAACCCATATAGGCAAATGTCTCCTGGGACTCCCTCTGGGCAAGAATTTTTTTTTTCTAGCTCACGCACTGGATATAATTCAGACTTTCTCCGTTTCTCACCTGCATTATGTTTACATGTTCTGAACTTGTCTGCCAGTCTTGACCTTTACTGCAATCTTCACACTCTTAAACCTTTTAAATATCTTCTTATTAAGTACACAGAAAAAACTCTACTGACCAGGGAATGCAAGCCCCTTCATGGTTTTTTTCTTGTCTGTCACTTTACTCATCTCTCTCTCTCTCTGTCCATAATGACTTTGAACTCTATTCTCCAGACAAACATACTTCCCCATTGTTTCATAATAAGTTTCTGCATACAACTTATTCTGATAGGAATATTCTTGCTCTTCTCATTACCTGGTAAACATATATTCCTATTTGAAAATATAGTTCTAATGTTGACTCCTCTATCATGATGTTCTTAACTCCTAAATGTATGGTGTGTTTATTTATGGATTAACCAACCCTGCATGTGTTTATTTGACAAAACTTATCACTTATAAACATAGTTTATAAAAAGTATTTATATTTATGCTTTAGGGCCACAAAAAACATAAACTTGATAACATAGGGCATATCATCCTCATTTTGTATCTCTATTGCCTCTTTCAGTACTTTTGTAATAAAGCAATAATCAACATTTAATGAAATAAGCAACACTGCCATTAAACTTTCTTTCTTTCATTGCTTACTGTCAATTTACCTGGTCTCATTTCATGTCTGTTATAAAATTTCCATTTTCAAAGAATTATTTCATTTTTTTGAATTTCCTGACACTTTGTTAAAATTTTCAAGTTAATACACTGGACTTTTAAAATTACATATTTTTGATTATATATGAGCTTAAAAAATTTACTTTGTAAAAAAACTTGTTTTATTTCAAGTCTCTGAACTAGTTCTAAGAAATGTGTAAATGAGCTATTTTGTTCTTTTTTCATCCAAGCAGAAGAATTGCTTAAATACAATTCTTTTCAGCTGAAATGATTCATTACAGAAAATGGTAATTTAAAAATGTGTGGTTTTAACATTTATGTTAAAGAACAAAAACAAGAATTTATCTAATATATGGATTAACTGATTGGTAGAATTAACTAGTAATAATGTTATAAATTACTCTGTGACATATCTCATTACGGTCTTACTTTGAATGTATTTAATGGAAGAATTGTATTTAAAACATCTACAGATTTTGCAAAGATTTTGTGAAATGAGGTGAAAAAAAAATCCAAAGATAAATTAAGCTATTCCCCTTGGAAAGCTGATTGACATCCTCCCTTTATTTTATTAAATTTTGATCCATTTAAGTCATAGAAAGAAGTAGACTCACAAATTGAATGAAGCTATGCATAAGGAACTATCCAATCAATTTTATCAAAGGGATATGTGAGATTACATAAAAATTACCTACCCTTTTGCAAGCACTATCCTAAATTATGTGAGAATAGAGATGACATTTCAAAGCAAAGGAGAAAAGTGGAAGAGGAGATTGTGGGAGGAGAGATGCGTTTCCTTTGCTGATATTTAGCACCATCATTTTCCTTATTTACTCTAGACATTTCCCTCATTTCACCCATTATTCCATGAGCTCCTTTAGAGTTTAGTTACAAAAAAGTAGCGCAGTTACTTTTCAGAACAAATCATCCATTGCTGTCATTTAATAAATTCAAACTTGTAATCTGGAGCCTACCCTCATATATAAGCAGATAGCACCACCTGTCTTATAAGCAGGTGTGTTTATACCAGGGATTTTTGTAAAAACATTCCTGAAGATAGAATTCATTTCTTAGATTAAATGAGGCAGTGAAGCACTTGCATATCTACCTTTAGAACAAGTACGCTTTTGAGAATTAAAATTACATGCTTTTAGATGTTTACATTATAAACTTTGAATTTTAAAGAACATCAAAAGGTACGCAAATTATTAATTAACATAGAATAGAATAAAGATGTCTCACATTACACATTTAAGAGTCTAGCTATATTCTCCTGCTGCTATTCTCCAAGCAAAGCAGTCACTTTTATTAGTTTGCTCCTTGTATTTTGACCTTCACCTACACGTGCCCAGACCAATCTCTGTATACTACTTTAAATATTGGCTGCAATGTCTTAGATTTTATTTGTGTAGTTGCCTATACAATAAGAAAAATTACATGCTTATTGTAAGCATGAGCCTTATCTTATGATCCTTTATATAACTTTTGTTTCAAGGATATTTTAATTAAAATTATTCTAATTTAATATTCATACGCTTATTTTGCATTATATCACGTTTACTGGAAAAAAAAGTAGAGCTAAGTAATTGATAGTTCTTATGTATTTGAGATTTCAGAACGCCATCATCTTTGAAGACTCACTATGATTTTGGTAAAATAAACTGAGACAGGATTAAGATACTGTCTAGTTGAGCTGGGCAAAAAAGAAATACAAGGGCTGTGTCAATATCCCTCTAATTTTCACAAGGACAGTAAAGCATAAGAGAAAGTCTGAAGGAAAGAACCCAATTTTTATCAACTGATTAACAATGTTAACACACTAATGCTGCTGATAGATTAATAACTCTATAAAGTATTCAGAAATTAAGATTCTAACCTAGAACTAGAGGAATGACTTTGGGTAATATAAATCTATGGATCTATCAAGCACAAAATAATTTTTAAAAAAACTAAAGGTATTAAAGGGAGAACTGCTACTTAAATTTTTCCTAAGCCTTTTCGGAAAATCTCCCTTTTTCTCAATTAATTGTCTTTGTTTTTATTTTGTAAGCTAATTTTTTAGGGATAATAAACTGTTTTAGCAGCATGTATTGCATGAGGTCTTACAAGTTAGTGCAACAAAGCTAATGGATTCCAAGATTCCATTTTAAAGGCTGGAAGGCTATGAATTAGGAACATAGAGACACTCTAGGGATCTGCTGTTAATTCTCTCTAAAACATGGAGATTATGGTCAAAGCAAAACTAATGATTCTGTGTGAGTGTGTCTGCATTACCATTGTTTTGAATAAAAGTGCATTTAAAAACTCACATGCAGCTTTCTACATTTCTATTCATTACTTCACAGGTAATTTTATTGAAATTTGTAAATTACAATGCTCATTCATTTGAAAATACGTCCACGTATTACATAAAATTACAAATTAACTAATAGTTCAATAATAGAATGATACTATAATTATTCAAATCAAAATTGTGAAGAAGGCAAGTATTGTATTCAATGTATAATTATTCATATGCAAATAAAAACATGAGAGCAAATACTGAGAGAGAATAATGTACTAAAATTATTTCATATTATAATGTTTTAAGTTTTTTTGGTAATTCTTTAAAATGAACTTTGATTTTTAATAATTGTCATTTATTTCAATATAGTCAACAACAAGAATAAAATATAATGATTGAGTTTATGTTGCCATTTAAAGTGTCCCTTTTATGTGTTTATATTAAAAAACACTTTTAGGAGATATGTGTTAAAAATAGAATCTAGATGTGAGGTAGATTAGTATTTATTGTATTATTTTTATACTTTCTACAATTAAAACGTATCACTCTAAAAATTTTGGGAAAAGTTCTATATTTTGTAGAAACCAGTGAAATTTCTTGAAAATAAGATATATAATAAACATAAATAAACGTGCTATTTGTCACAATGTATGTACGTGAAAAATACAATATTTTAAAGAATGGATGGCAATAGATTGAATGCTTGATTTCTGTGTTTAGAGAACCTATACCAGGGCTGGCCCTGCAGTGTAGTGGTTAAGTTCACTTGCTCTGCTTTGGCAGCCCAGGGTTCATAAGTTCAGATCCTGGGCATGGCCCTACACATGGTTCATCAAGCCAAGCTCTGGTGGCATCCCACATACAAAATAGAGGGAGACTGGCACAGATGTTAGCTCAGGGGCAATCTTTCTCAAGCAAAAGAGGAAGACTGGCAGCAGATATTAGCTCTGGACCAATTTTCCTCACCAAAAGAAAAGAAAAGAAAAGAAAACCTATACCACTGTCAAATTGTTTTTTGATAGTAAAATATATCAACTATTTCTCAATAATCTATTTATACACCTCACATTCAACAGACATACCATGTCTACTAGATTTATTTTACTGAGTCTAACTGTCTTGTCAAAATTTCTCTAAAACTTGACCAAATAATCTACTAACCCATAGAAATTCCAATCTCAGTATACTTCAATAAATACTCTATGTACCCATCTGAATTTCCATGCTTCATAAGAGATCATGTATGCCTGAATGATTATAAGAAGGAAGAAAAATATCAAAAATCCTACCAATAACTCAATAAATAAGACTATACATAATAGTATTACATGATGGTTATTTATATTGTTTTGAAAAGTGACTAATAACATAACACTCCCATGAACACAGTTAAAATATTATTATTTTCATTAATTTAAACCAACTAAGTTTAAGTTCTTCTAACATTACATGATTTTTATAATCAATGGCAATTCTCTACTGAATATTTAGCAGTAAATGCTAACATAATTATCTGTTAATAAATTAAATGACAACATTTATATTTATGCCATTAAGTTTATGAATGTGAGTCAGAATCAGATATACAATTCCCAAAATGTGCATGATAAAGAAAGAAAATAGTTTGATTTAACTTAACATAGATTTTTTACAAATGAGCATTTTTCTGAACATAAAATTAACAAGATATTAAATCAAAATGGCAGCCTGTAAAGAGTTGTCTTTATTTTAATGTGTCAGATCTCTTGAAATCACATACATATTCATAATACACATGTATATATACATATATACACACATACATACATATGTACACATATATCCATATATAGTTACACATATACATATATATATATATTTAAAGAGTATTTATATACAAACATCAATTGATGTGGGAAGGAGAAAGCCATAGTGGATAAAAAAGTTTAAGTATTTCTTGCATAATGAAAATAAAAAATTGGGAGTGGCATTTTTTGAGAGATGGATAGTAGAGAGTCCATGGTATTCCACCAAAGAATGGAAGGGAAACCTGAGTACAGCTGATGTGCTTATTGATTAGAAAGCTCTGTTCTGAGAGCCAGGTCGCTAGGAGACTCTTCTTGCTTCTTTTTCCCTAGAAACTAGATGTTTATTCTGTCTAAGCCAGAATTGGGCCCCAGCTAGATATTAATCCTCTAGGGATCCCCTGTACACAAAGATATGGTCAAGCAAAGAATTATTTTCTTTTCAGAAGATTTAGATATTCTAAAATAATTGGGAAAGTTAAAAACAAAAATGTGAGAGAAAAAATCCTGACGATTTACAACAATAGCAATCAAAACAGAAAATGGCCCCAAAAGGCTATTTTATATTTATGTAAGATAAAACAACACTAAGAAGACAAGCAAGTCTAAAAAAATAATAATTTACCTAACCTCATGACTTTAAAGTCTATAAAGCAAGTACTGTTAATTGATACAAGAATAAATAGACATTTACACAATTCTAGTGGGAGAATTTAACTTACTTCTCTTATAAATTGATGAATGAACTTGATGAAAAATTAATTAGGATATAAAGCATTAAATGACAAATATAGCAAGCTTGAGTTAATGGACATGTAAAACATTATTCCTAAGACAGTGTAGACATTTTATTTAGACACTCAGGGAACATCTACATGTGTTGATTGTGCACTAGGCATTTAGGAAAAAGATCACAGCTTCAAAAATCTTAAAACATACAGGAAAGCCAGTAATGTAGAAAGATAGATATTCTGTCCAAATTTCTTGCTGAAAATAATGGAAATTACATAATGCAATAATTTTAAAATCTTTTAAAAGCATTGTAAAACTAGCAAGATAGTGAGAATTTATCAGGCCAAAAATATTGGTGACGATAGGAACTAGAGAAATTAGCAGATTACTGAAGCTAGTTTTATCCCAAAATTAGTTGGCAAAATGAGGAACTTAGGCACTGATTTTCAAGATACGTAAGTTACAGGGACGAGAAAGAAAATTTCAGAGTCCACCTAAATAGTAAAGTCTAATTGGCAGACTAATGATGTGACCTTCAAAAGGATACACTCTCAGTGTGAGGGTGAACCCAAAATAAAACTGTACCATCTGCCTTGAGGAAATGCTGGTTTCAAGTTAAGCCGAAGTTTCTTTGGTACTAAGCAGAGCGTGGGAAAATGGTGTTGAGAAGTTGTAAATATAGCATCTCTCCTGTAGACATTTAGCTGCAATTCATCTTATCTAGTTAGGGAAAAACCATCAAGCCATTAATTTAGTTTAAAGTGGTTCCTAAATTTAGTGCCTTTTGAAGCCTGCCAGCAGAAGTAAACACAAATACGCCTTAGAGTTGCTCCTTCATCTTAAGCCCTAAAATGGTGTAACACATGATTTTCCCGGGAAATGAATGACTGAGCACAAAAGCAAGCAGGTATATAAATAAATAAATGTTAATATATAAAAATATATATAATATATAAATATGTATGTGTTCATTTATATATATTCATTTATATATAAATAAATAATATAAATGTAAGTATATGTATATAACAGCAGGAATAGACATGAAAGGACTTCAGATATTGGAATTATCAGACACATGTTATAAAATAGGAATTCATAAGACAGTGAAATGATTGTCGGTGTACCAATAGAAATAATTATAAACTTAGAATTCTATATCAAAAATCATTTCCAAAATTTGAAAATTGGGAAAATTGGAAATATTTTCACGCAAACAGAAGTTGAGAGATTTTACCACCAATAAACCCAAACTAAAAGGAATTCAAGCAAATATATTTTAGGCAGTAAAGTAGAGCTGCTCACAGAGTGAGTTCCCAATATGTAAGAAATAAAGAAGAATAAAGATGGTATATAAGGATATGTATAAATAAACATTGATCACCAAAAATAATATTGATAATTGTTTCTGAATTTAAAAGAAAAAACAGAAAGAGTTTCTTTTAAAAAAATCAAGTGAGGGCTGAATGGATTTAAGTGTTTTATAATTTTGCATTGTTCAGCGAGAAGGTACTTTTTTTGATTGCAATAAATTAAATGTACATGATAGGATTTCTAGTCAAACCAGAAAGTTAATAGAAAAATAAAAGATGTTAGAAACAGAAAATAGCAGAAACATCTTGTAAAATGTTGGAGAAAAACTGAAATAATGATAACAAAATTCCATCAATTCAAAAGATGGGAAAAAATAGAAAAAATACAAAAAAAATTTTAAAAATACAGAAAATGAAAAGTTAGCACAACAGTTTGGATATCCAAATATATCAGCAATTATATTAAATATAAATGAACTTCTTATGTCACTTAAATTTATCAAATTGGAAATAAGTGACATTCTCTTTCCATATGGTAGGAGTGAAAAAAACTCAGAGGATTGAGTATTTAATATACAGAACATGTTCTTAAATCACAAAGCAATTGAGATCGAAAGCAATGGCAAAGGATAATTTAAAACTCCCATATGTTTAGGGGCTGGCTCAGTGGCGCAGCAATTCAGTTTGCACACTCCACTTCAGCAGCCTGGGGTTTGCCAATTCAGATCCCGGATGTGGACCTAGCACTGCTTGTCAAGCCAGGCTGAGGCAGCATCCCACATATAAAGTGGAGGAAGATGGGCATGGACGTTAGCTCAGGGCCAATCTTCCTCAGCAAAAAGAGGAGGATTGGTGGCAGATGTTAGCTCAGGGCTAATCTTCCTCAAAAAAAAAAAAAAGCAAAATAAATTCTCAAAAGTGTAAAAGGGAATAATAAAGAACAATAAAAAAATAGTGAATTCGAAATCAAACAGAATAGATATAATCAAAAAGAAAATTTGTTCTTTGACAAAACTGATAAGATGAACACAACCATGGAAGGAATGATTTAAAAAAAAAGCACAGCTGACCAACACCAGTAATTGAAAAAGAAAGAATTATAGATGGTATAGACACTGAAATATAATACGAATCATAAAAAACTATATGCAAATACATTTGAAAAGTTAAATGCAGTGAACAACTATCTAGAAAAAAATTTTTTCCTGCCAAATTAAGAACAGAAGAAATAGGGAACAGAAATAATATAGAAATTGAACCAGCAATTAAAATATTCCCAGGAAAACTCCAGATCAGGATGGCTTTTCAGTGAATTATGCCAAATATTTAAAGACCAATAAACAATAATAATAATTTTATTATTAATAATATAAATTATATAATAATAATAATCAAATATCATGACCCAAGAACAGAAAAAGAGAGAACCCTCCCAATTCAATTTACGAGTTTTAAAAAACTAGATTTCAAACCTAACAAGGACAGTAGTAGTAAGATAATTAATAGGCCAATTTTACAAAAGAAATGATGCAAATATCTTAAAATATCAGCAAACAAAACCCAGCTCTATGAAAAATTGGGTTTTATTCCCAATTAATAGAATTGGGCTTACTGTAAATTAATCTTGGGTATTCTACAAGTTGGGATTAATATCAATTGAAGTAATCAACTACATTTAGAATTTAAAAGAATATGGCCCAGAAAATTATTGCCAGTGGAATTCCACAGGAAGCCAACTCTGAGATGGAGAATTTGTGCTGTAATGCACACTTAATGGCAACCTTACGCCCTTCCATCAATCCTTCATTGATGTAGGTTGCCCTAAGAAGAATGTGCCTTTGAAGAAGTAGCTTTCTGTAGCTGAGGCACCCATGAAGAAGTGGACAGCTGAAAACTGTCTGCCGACATCCCTCCCAGACTTGGTTTTCCCATCAGAGCGAACCATCAACTCCACACGGCATCTTTTCCTATCACTTATGTATCTAATACCACAGTGTCTGCTGGAATTTAGGGCTCAAGCATCAGAGCTGCTTTCACTGTTGCCTTGGGCTGATGCAGAGTCCTTTCCTGTTCTGGACCCCACACAAAGTGAGCATCTTCTCATGTCACCCAACGTATGGTATGGGGCAGTATTTGCAGGTGTGGACTATGCTGCCTGTAGGACCTGAAGAGGTCTAACAGGCATTGTGCTCCTTCTTCACGGTGAGAAGTGCAAGATATGCTATTTTTTCCTTCACAGGCATGTTTCAACACACCCTTGACCCCTGGTCTCCTAAAAAGTTTACTTATTTTGTAGGCAAATCTGTACACAGTTTATCTCCCACCTTCTGAGGCTTGTGTCCTAATAAGGTTTCCAACTTGGTAGTCCATTCTTTCTTATCCGGTCTGATTAGCATGATGTCAACAATAGAGGAGGTCAACATGATATTCTTAGCGATGACCAGGGCTTGCAGATCTCTTTGGACTCAATTAATATGGAGGGTGAGTTAGCATACCCCTGGTGTTAATGTATGATATATACTGTTGTCCATTCCATGGGAACATGGACTGCTTCTGATCCTCTTTTCAGAAGAGAAAAGCAAACAAGCAAAACACATTCAATGAATTAACGGCCACATACCATGTACTCAAGGCTGAGTTAATCTTCTTTCACAAAGGCGCCGCATCTTACACAGTGGCTGCAACTGAGGATAATACTTGGTCATGCTTGTGATAATCTACTGTCATTCAGCAAGATCTGTCCTGAAAATTAAATGGGTAAATGAGCAAAACTATAATCCTTGTATCTTTATATTCTTTTTTTTCAGGGGAAGTTTCGCCCTAAGCTAACATCTGTTGCCGATCTTCCTCCCCTTTTCTTTTCTTTCCTTCTTCTCCCCCCCACACCTTCTTGGCTGAAGGCCCCAGCACATAGCTGACGTAGTGGTATGCAGTTGTAAGTGCTTCTGGTTCTTCTATGTGAGTCACTGCTACAGCATGGTCACTGACAGATGAGTGGTGTGGTTCCAGGCCTGGGAACCAAACATGGCTGCTGAAGAGGAACATACCAAGCTTTACCCACTAGGCCATCAGGACTGGCTCTATCCTTTATGTTCTTAAAAGTGGCAACACCTTATATAATCTCCTCAGGAAAAGATAGTGGTTTTGTTCACTTTTGTTTTTAATTTATTCTTTTGGCTAGGGCTGGGGGAGGAAATCACAAGGCTTCTGCTTCCCCTTTGCAATGATGATAGCTCTTATCCCATTGGCCAAGAACCCTGTGCCAACTGCCAGCTATGTCTGTTCTAATTATAAATTCATGGACAAGGAAAATGACTGCTAGGTAGATTACTAAACTAATGGAGACAGTGGGAGTTAAACCTTGGATATGATTTCATTTATTATATATACTCCATATTCATCCAATCTAATAAAAGTGTCATTATGATTCTCTGTGTCCTTAGTTATTTGAAGAATTTGGCCTTGTATCCAAGAGTCCTCAAAATATTTCAACATTTCCTTTTCTCCAGTACATAGCTATCTGATTTGTATATTTGCATTGGTGATGCAGGATCCTTCTTCCTGAGATTCAAACTCTTAAATCAAAGAATTTGAGTCCAAAAACAGTCTCAGTCCAAAGAACTGGGAAATAGATGCCGACATTTATTAGGGTGACATCCCTCAGCCTCCGTGTCATCCACTTTCTTTCATTGAATGTTAAAAAGTGAGTAGGACCCTTGTAGAGTGCCCAATTATTTTTCCCTGGGTGTTGTGTTCTATAACTACAGATGCTATTTCTAATAATATCTTCAGTTTAGGCTCCTATAGTCGCTCTTTTGACCCTGCCACATATCACAGTAATTGCATCCACTTGACTTGGCAATACTTAAGTACCATTGTTTCAGAGACCTAACATCCTGATTACTATCAGTAGATCTACCTCTGTATTGGCTTCTCATACAGTTGGGAGCGACCTATATGGAGAGCCACTATCAAACTTTGGTGATGCTGGTGCCCCTTTGACTAGTATATCCCAGATGGATGTGATAAATGGTGTGTTATCTGGATTTTCTCTTACAATATAATTATCTTGCGAGTTTTAGGCTCTTACATAAAATAGCCACTCCAGCAAGCCCAATTTTTTTTAATCCTTCTTTTACCATGTGCAATGACAATTCTGACATTTCAAAGGCACTTAGAGTAAGCCACCATGTTCCATTTTTCTCTAAGTCATCCTAGTAGCAAGTCTGTACCATGTTCTAGGGTCCTTTCCAAGTTGTTAGATCCCATATTCCAAGTCAATGTTCACAGAAAAATAAATCCTCCTTAGATCAAGGAACTTCAAAGTTCAATCCCACACATATTCTCCTGTTTTCTGGTGGTACATGCTAGCTTGGTCTTGCAGATCCTTTGGGTTTCAACCCTTTTTCTCCCTTGTCAGATAAGGTCCAGCATATCTTCAGCAGGAAGTGTTGTAATTTAAGTCTAGTTATAGGCCTAATGGGAAGTGGAAGCGGATCCTGATTGGGGAGGAGGGTATGCCATCTTTCAGTGGATAGAACTCTGTGACAACTCATCCCATTACTCCCCAATCAAAGCCCTGACCTTCACATAGCAGACTAGTTTTGTTTATAAATTTAAATTTCTTTGGAGCTCAACTATTCTGACAATTAAATCTTATGCCTGGTTCTCAGTTTTTCCCGCTATCCCACCGCAGGACATGAGAAAATCTTTGCATCCTGCCCATGAAGCTGACAATTCAAGGTTAAAACCCAGATTTAGACTCTCCTGTTCTCTAAATATACTAATAAAAAAATAGTAATAACTGGCAGTTACTGAGCACTACCACATGCCGGATACTACCATAAGTACTTTGAACACAGTAAAAGTTAATTCTCACAAAAAACTGAGCTTATTCTATTGCTTACCGCCTGGCAAAGTTCCAGAGAATAACTCTGACTGCTCCACACATACCTACGCCCATCTCTGGACTAATCAACTATGTCCAGAGGTTGCACGAGAATATGACTGCTCCTGGTGCTACCACATGACTGAACTTAGTGTCTGAGGTGAGGAGGAAAAGCAGTCCTCAAAGGAAGGGATTGGTAACACACAGATATAATTTTAGAAGTCCAATTACAGGCACAGCTTGGAGATATTGCGGTTTTGGTTCCAGACCACCACGATAAAGCCAATACTGCAATAAAGGGAGTCACTCAAATGTTTTTGTTTACCCATGCCTATAAAAGTTGTTTACACTATGGTCTATTAAGCATGCAATAGCATTATATGTAAAAAGCAATGTATATAGCTTAATTAAACATACTTTATTGCTAAAAAATGCTAACCATCATCTGAGCCTTCGGCGAGCCATAATCTTTTTGCTGGTTGGGGTCTCGCCTCGATGTTGATGGCTTCTCACTAATCAAGGTGGTGGTTGCTGGATGCTGGGGTGGCTGTGGCAATTTCTTAAAGTAAGAAAACAGTGAAGGTTGCCACATAGGTTGACTCTTCCTTTCATGAATGATTCCTCTGTAGTACACGATGCCGTTTGATAGCCTTTTACCCTCAGTGGAACTTCTCTTAAAATTGGAGTCAATCCTCTCAAACCCTGCTGCTGCTTTATCAACTAAATTTATGTAATATTCTAAATCCTTTGTTGTCATTTCAAGCATTTCACCAGGAGTAGATTCTGTGTCAAAAAACCACTTTCTTTCATCATCCATAAGAAGCAACTCCTTAATCATTAGTTTTATCATGAGATTGCAGAAATTCAGTCACACCTTCAGGTTCCACTTCTAATTCTAGTTCTCTTGTTATTTTCACCACATCTGCAATTACTTTCTCCACTAAAGTCTTGAACCCCTCCAACTCTGTGAGGGTTGAAATCAACTTCTTCCAAACTCCTCTTAATGTTGATATTTTGACCTCTTCCCATTAATGAATCACAAATGTTCTTAGTGGCATCTAGAATGGTGAATCCTTTCCAGAATCCTTATCTATGGCAGCCACAGCCTTAAAGGAATGTATTTCTTAAATAATGAGACTTGAAAGTCAAAATTATTCCTTGATCCATGGGCTGCAGAATGGATATTGTATTATGAGGTATGAAAACAACATTAATCTTGCTGTACGTCTCCATCAGAGCTGTTGGATGACCAGATTATTGTCAAGGAGCAGCAATATTTTGAAAAGAATCTTTTTTTCTGAGCAGTAGTTGTCAACAGTAGCCTTAAAATATTCAGTAAACCATGTTGTAAACAGATGTGCTGCCATCCAGGCTTTGTTATTCTCTTTACAGAGCACAGACAGAGTAGACTTAGCGTCATTTTAAAAGGTCATAGGATTTTCAGAATGGTAAATGAGCATGGGCTTCAACTTGAAGTCACCAGCTGTGTTAGCCCCTAACAAGAGAGTCAGCTTGTCTTTTGAGTCTTTGAAGCCTGTCATTGACTTCTCCTCTCTAGCTATGACAGTCCTAGATGGCATCTTCTTCCAATATAAGGCTGTTTTGTCTACACTGAAAATCTGTTGTTTAGTGTAGCCACGTTCATGAATTATTTTAGCTAGATCTTCTGGATAACTTGCTGCAGCTTCCACATCAGCACTTGCTGTTTCACCTTGCACTTTTATATTATGGAGATGGCTGTTTCCTTAAATCTCATGAACCAACCTCTGCCAGCTTCAAACTTTTCTTCTGCAGCTTCCTCACATCTCTCAGCCTTCAGAGAATTGAAGAGAGTTAGGGCCTTGCTCTGGATTAGGCTTTGACTTAAGGGAATGCTGTGGCTGGTTTGATCTTCATCCAGACTGCTAAAACTTTCTCCCTATCAGCAATAAGGCTATTTTGCTTTCTTGTAATTTATGTGTTCACTGGAATAGCACTTTTAGTTTCCCTCAAGAACTTTTCCTTTGCACTCACAACTGGGCTATCTGGTACAAGAGGGCTAGCTTTTGACCTATCTTGGCTTTTGCCTTCTTCACTAAGCTTAATCATTTCTAGCTTTGGATTTAAAGGGAGAGATGCGACTCTTCCTTTCACTTGAACACTTCGAGGTCATTGTAAGGTTATTAAAGGGCTTAATTTCAATATTGTTGTGTCTCAGGGAATAGGGAGGCCCAGGAGAGTGAGAGAGATGGAGGAACACCAGCCAGTTGGTGGAGCAGTCAGAAGACGCACAACATTTATCAATTAAGTTCGCCGTCTTATATGGGCACGGTTTGCGGAGCTCCAAAACAATTACAATAGTAACATCAAAGATCACTGACCACAGATCACCATAACAAACATAATAATACCAAAAAAGTGTGAAATATTATGAGAATTACCAGAATGTTACACAGAGACATGAAGTGAGCAAATGCTGTTGGAAAATGATGACAATAGATTTGCTCCGTGCAGAGTTGCCACCAACCTTCAATTTGTAAAAAAATACAGTATCTGTGAAATGCAATAAAATGAGATATGCCTGTGCTAGTAAAGGAAAATTCAAAGGGTAAATGGGGTTTCAAACAAATTTATATTTAGACATCTTAAATACTCATCATAAATATTTATTAATTTAAACCCATTGATTAGGAATCTAACTATTCACAAACAATAGGGTTAAATTGTAAAGTTAGATTTTATAAAGAGAAATAATTATATAAATTCTGAGAGTGTTTAAATTTTTAAAACCAGGAACTATAATTTTTAATGCAGTCATTAATGTTACATAGATGACACATATTTTTTAAGTATATTATCTACAAGATTCTAGTTGGTAACTCCTGTTTTCAGTAAGTGAACATCATCAATTATATATTACCATTAATGAGGCTACAAACATATACACACTCACATACAGTTTTTCACAATTCTAACTTTGCCACCAATTCAAAATTAAAAGTATTTAAGAGGTTTTCACAGAATATTCAACATATATTTACTTATAAACCAAAGCATTGGGGCATATAGAGTACTAAAGTATTCCGTATTAATTTGGGAAGAGTTTGAATCTTTCTATTTCACTATTGATTAGAAAAAATATATGCGCAGCTGTTAAAATATTACCTTCTTCCTTTGTTATTCCTATTCGTGTGTATCACATGTAGTATAGTCCTGAAATTTACACCAAAACTTGGCTAGCCAATGCAAATGATTTTTGGATGTGACTTCCAAATTAGAAAGCCAACTTCTTTTTTATTCTTCCATCTACAGGAGTTCTTTTAAGATACATTTTGATACCAATATTGTTTCAATTAAAAAAATGAAAACTTGTGACTATCATATAGCCAATATAATTTGAGTTTACTGATGAGTTATTTTTTTTGAGCTATGAACTGTTGGTAAGAGATACACTAAATGGTAATGCATAACTCTGAAGACTATTGATGAATTACTAATCTTAATATATGATAAAACAACACATCTCTTTCTATGTGTATACAGATATATACATATGTACACATACACACATATAAGAATATTTTGCACAATGAGACTTGTTTACTGTCACACATATTATTTTGTTCAATCTATATCAATCACTGCCTTGAAAAGATTGCAGTTTAATTCACTTATTGTAGATCATGTTAAAAAGCAACCAAGTTATCCCTCATAAATATGCCTCACTTTTTGTAACTTATTGTCTCTTCTCGGTTCCATGACAGATAGCTCAATGAGGTCACGTAGGAAAAAAAAACAGTTGTCGTACTAACCATTCACAAAATTTTGGACAATAATATGAATAGAGGATACAAATAAGCAAGCCAAATTCAGTTTTGCTTCTGATTTGTGGATGAAATTCAAAAATACAATTTTGAAAGCCAGCACGGTTGGCAAATATGTCAAAATGTGGAAGACATTTGCCTGCATCGCCAAGAGCCCAATTTTTCTAAGTGCCCAACATTGACCCCAAAGTGCTAAAGTAAGTTAGATAGAAATACCTGATGTCAGTCATGGGAATAGCTTGATTGTTCAGCCATCCTTTACAATCTCCTACTGAAACAGGTAGAGGTGAAATGGTGTGTACAGCAAAGTCATGAAGATTGATGGCACGGGCTGCTTCCAAATGTAGCCTATCTGCATGAGAACCACTTGACACATGAACTGATGGAGAACAAAGAGTGTCTGCCAGGAAAAGTGCTTCCGTAAGCTTAATTTCCACAGCCATTTGCACAGCAAAAGCAAGATCTAATAGGTCCCAGAGAAATCAGTAAAGCCATGATCAGAATTCAAAGCCACAAACTAAATAAAAAGAGATTATTAGCTACATTGCAGTAGGCAAACAGTAAAGTCTTAAGTGATCAATACTTGACAAGAGACATGCCACAAACTTCATGTATAGGTCAGGCTCACACACCGGTTTTTAAATAAATCGACTGACTCCTGGACAAGGCACACAAAATGTCACTTTTTATCCTTCAGTTGATATTTTCCTCCAAGAGGCAAAAACCTATCTATTCACCTCCCTGAGAGATTTGATCGAAAAGATAGTCACTCCTGATAGAAGGTTTAAAGGGGAAAACAGCAATCAAGTGGAAATTTTTGTCAGTACCTTAATCTCTGATTTGTAGAAGGTTTTGCTTTGGGATATTTGGTATGTCTGAGGATTGCCACCAAAGAGCCCTTCTGTTCTTTAATGGCTGCACTAAATCTTAACAAACGTGAGCATGAAAACTATTGTGCTGCACTTGTGAGGCATATATCAAAGTTATATTTTTTAAAGCTTGGGAAGGCGGTTGAATCATGCATGCTCTTTACGGAGCTCTGATCAGGCTGATAAAGGCAGTTCAGCTTCAATAAATGCTTTTTAAGTGAATGTTTTGGAAAGTGAATAGGAAATTCAAAGCTCAAACTGTTGCCAAACTGCTCCCACAGCGCTTTGATCACTTCGTTTCTGACATTTTGTTGAAAATGTCTTGTTTTTATTAAAATGTTGGCATCTAGAGACCAAGGAAGTTAACTGTAGTCACCGGAAATATAATATACAGTAAATCATGGAATGACATGACTTATTAAGTACTTTATACACATTTCTTTAAAAGGAAACTATTTTCCTGTGGGGTCACACACAGCATCGCACTTATCTGAGAAAAAGTTCATATTGTTCAAAGAAAGAAAGACAGGTACAGAAGATAAATCAAATAGTAGCCTTTGCCTCAGGCAAAAAGTAAAAGAAGTTATACAGCTTTACTGTCCACAAGAAGAATACCATAATATAAAAATTAATAAAATTAAAGGGACACTCTGAATTGAGAAGCATGCATTTGTATGCTGCCTTTACATGAGGATCACAGAACACATCTTTAACTCGAAGGGCAGAGAATATAGGAGATTATGGCCCTCTCACATTTTTCATGCCAGAAAAGAGCTTCTCTAATTAGTGATGCAGATTTCTCTGATCACAGTGCCATAGCTTAAAATGTATGGCATTTGCAATTTAGGGGTTAAGTTTATCTGAAGAGTAGGATATTTGTCTAAACCAAAAATAGTGAATTGAAAGTTACTCAGATAGAGACACACATGTTAGTATGAAATCAAGAGCATAATTTCTTTATATACACAAATATATGTAAAAGGCATAGGATAACATTCTATGTTGTCATTTTCAGCAAGATAATAATAATAATGAAAACTTGATGAAGAAGAGGCAGTATCTTGCTTGCTTTCTTATTCTTACTACAAATATAACCTGTCTAACATTCACCTGGACATCACTAGCTGCAATTTTTAATACTTTTTCAAAATTTTCATTCCACTAACTTGCTAACTAATGATATCCTCCTGAGCCACTGCATTAATTTATGCTGATTTTCATAGTTGTCATGTACTCTGCAGTATCAGGGAGCATGAAGTAAAATGATAGTTCTAAAGAACTGGGGACAATCAATAAACAGAGATTAAACTCCTAATAACCAGCAAAGAAATACCCACAAAGTAATGAATATATATACATGTATATACAGCTTTTCACTAAGAGCATTAGAATGTTATTATTCACCACCGATCTGAGTATTTAGGACAACACATTGACATGTATCACAGTTATACACAATTTAGATGAATTTTTCTGATTAAATAATTATAGAACCAGAGACTTGATTGAAAACTCATAGAGACAGCTCTCTCTTTGATTATGATAAGTGAGCAATTTGGAACAAACCTCACTCAGAGGACCACTGCCCATCAACAACAACAATCTTCTTCAATAACTGAAGGCACTGGAGAATTAAGAAGATATCAAAGAATCACCAGACAAGGGTGCTAGAAAGAAGCAAAACCAGGGAGGTGGGCCTGGCAATAGAAATTGCTTTTCTTCTGAGATTTTTAATTTTGGAAGTGGTGGCTGAAAGTCAGGAGGTAGAGTGGAGCTTTTGACAACCTCCCAAGGAGATGGGGAAAAGTATTTAATTCTAAGTCTTGCCAAAGGGGGATGGCCTAGCAAACCCCTTCACAATGGGTTGAGACACAATGGGTCGACGCCATGAAAAGGAATAACTCAGAATAGTACAGAGACTGTAGTGTATTTTCAAATTGTATTTATTCCTGATAGTAGTTTAAGATGATACTGGGGTGATTGTGCCCTGTGTCTCCTCGAAAGAAAGAAACAAATTTTCCCTGGAGGAAGATATCATCCTACTCTTCAAAATATTTCTAAAACAATTTTCCAAATATAACATCTGGATACAAACATAACTAGGCATATGAAGAAATAGGACAACACATAGAAAAATCAGTAAAAAAAAAAAAGGAAGCTACAAAAATTGAATGTATAGAACTAAATATGAACACAGATCATAAGAAAATATTTAGAATAAATTAAAAAAGACAAAGTTGAAAAATAATGAAAGTATGGTAAGAGATATACTAAACAGTGAAATGGCCTAATGTATATGTAATTAAGATCCAAAGGAAAGGATGAGAATAGACCAGAAATAATATGCGAAGAGATGATCATTAAGAATATGTTGATTAATGATGACCCACAGATTCAAGATTTGCATACCTCAAGCAGGATAAATAAGAAATTAATCCATATGTAGACACATTATCGTAAACCTTCTGTTAAACAGGACAAAAACCAAATCTCAAAACAACCTTTAGAAAAATACAGGTTACCTTTCAAAGAGTAAAAATCGGGTTGACAATTGATGACTGAATACACACAGAAAAATGGAAGTAGAATACAATGCTGCCAGCCTAGAATTCTAGGCTGAATGAACCTGAAATAAAGATATTTGCAGACATGTAGTCTAATGACTATACAATCCAATTGTTTAAATGCTATTCTCATGCTGATTATCAAATACCTATCTCCAGCCTAGAACTGTATTCAACTGTATATTTGACATCTCTATTTGGATGACTCGTAAACATTTCAACACTACATCTCATATCAAAACTGAATCCCTGATCTTATTACCAAAGTCTACTCCATCTACAGCCTTTCCAGGTGATGGCAGTTGCATGTGCCTTGGCAACGCCCTTTTTCTTATAACCATTTGCCAATCACCATCCATCATTCTGTTTACCAAATGTACCCAGTAAACTGCTAAAACACAGTAGCCAGTCTTATAACTTCTGTCACATCGTGTCACTTATTTCCTAAAACCCTTCAGTGGCTTTCCATTTCACTCATAACAGATATATTTTTCCTTCCAGTAGCCTACAAAACCCTGCACAGTATGTCCTTCATCCTTCCACTTCCTTCCTCTCTGACGTCATCTCCTAATACCCCACCCCCATGTTTTACTCTGCTTAATTCACATTGGGCTCCCTGCTGCTCCTCAAACATGCCAGACATTTAAGACTGTGGGTCTGAGAATTTACCTTCCTGGCAAGCTAATGAGTTAGCCTGCTACAGTTCTATAGAAGCTGGTTGAAGACAAAAGACTCCTGTGTCAGAAACAAAGAACATTTTATTACAGCAATAGCAGTAGTCAGAATATCACATTTTCTTAACTCCTTTCCAAAGCCTCAATTCTAGCAGGGCAGCATGCCAAGAACTGGGTGATGCCTGCCCATACAATAGGCTGTGTTATTAGAGAGGAACTCTGAACTTAGACAATCCTAATTTTTTAAAATGGGCTATTAGCAAACTGCTTAATTGTTTTTTCCAGAGGGAGACATTAACATTATTATACTGTACAGCAAACAAACCTAGACACCTCTATCTTCCAAGGATGTTTGCCTTATAAACAACACTGTAATCCAGAATAAAAATGCCTTTGCTTATGAGATGTAGAGAAACATGATTGACTCATGAAGAATTGTTTCCTAACAAAGGCATCATTTTTTCTTAACTTTCTCTAGAGTGATGTAACGCAAAATGGCAGAGTAGGAAGTTCCAGGGGTCAGTTTCTCCACAAAAGCAACAGATGAGCTGGATAGAGGATTGAAATCAAACAATTCAGAATTCTGGTACTTGATTGGACACTTATAACAACTAGGGGAGTGTGGATGAAGGGAGAGGTTTCTACTCTTAGGGAAGAGGGCAGCATCCATGAACAAGTCACCATACCCATTCCTCAGCCCTGGCAAAAGCTGGTGGGGGGCAGTGCCTGAACTCTGGGAACAGGTATCTGGTACCAGGCAGGCAGTGGGGTCTTTATTCTCCAAAAATTTGGAAATGAGCACTTTGGTTGATATGGCAGTACGCTGAGGGACTGGCATAGATGCTTGCCTTGGTTTCAACCCTCTGGCCACAGTAGCTTTTACCAGAGACAGCTCTCAAAAAGATTTAAAGATCCAGTGCGCATTTCTTTTTTCTTTTTGGAGCCGAACATTTAAGAAAATCTTAGTTAAGTCACTAGCAGACTGTAGAGATAAATAAACAGAATCTTCGGTGACTGCACACAAAAAGGAATAGATACTTTGCAAAAATAGTTTGGAAAAGTCAAGAACAGACAGTTCCAGACCTCAGCAAACAGGACTCAGAAATCCCTGAAGAGTTAGAGAAGCAGATTTCCACAGTTACTGCATTATAATACTCAGAATATCCAACTCTCAATAACTAAATAAACACAAATAATATTATAAATTAGGAAAATATGGACCATTCACAGGAAAAAAAATGATAGAAACTATCAAATACTAGTAAAAGACATTAAAACAACCATGGTGAGTATGCTCAGTGACCTAAAGGAAACCATAGACAAAGAACTAAAGGAAATCAGGAAAATGATGTATGAAAAAAATGAGAATATCAATAAAGAGATAAAAAAGGAACCAAACAGAAATTTTGGAGTATAAAAAGTGAGATGAAAAATTTTACTAAAGGGTTCAGCAGGGGATCTGAACAGGTAGAAAAAAGCATCAGCAAGCTTGAAGATAAGATTTGAAATGATCAATTCTTAGGATCTGAAGGAAAAAAGAATGAATAAAAATAAACAGTTTAAGATACCTATGTGACACAATAAGTATATTAATATATGTTTCACAGGAGTCCTAGAAGTTAGAAGAGAGAGAAAGGGACAGAAAAAATATTTGAAGATATAATGGGTGAAAACTTCCCAAATCTAGTGAAAGATTTGAATACACATTTAAGAAATTCAAAAAAACTCCAAGCAGTATAAACTCAAAGAAATGCACACTGATAAAAATGGCTAGGTTGTTGAAACCCGAAGACAAAGAGAGAATTTTGAAAGCAGTAAGAAAGAAATTACTCATCATGTATGAGAAATTGAGTTAGTAATCAAACACCTCCCAACAAAGAACACTCCTGGACCAGGTCGCTTCTCTGATGAATGCAAACCTTTATTGGAGAATTAACAACAGTTTTTCTCAAATTCTTATGATTGAAGAGGAGGGAACACATACTAACTCATTCTATGAAGCCAACATCACCCAGCTACAAAAGCCAGATGGAGACAATACAAGAAAAGAAAATTACAGGAAATATCCCTTATGAATATAGATGTAAATCTCCTCAATTAGATAATAGCAAACTGAATCCAACAGCATATTAAAATCACTACACACCATGAAAAAGTGGGATTTATCTTAGAATTGCAAGGGTGGTTCAACATACAAAAATCAATCAATGTAAAACATTAATAGAATAAAGGTGAGGGGGGGATACTCCAAATTAACATATGGTCACCGCAATTGAAGGAGGAAAGGCATTTAACAAAATCCCAAACCTTTTCAAGATAAAAACACTCAATAACTAGAAATGTGATGGAGGCCACATATTAAAAACCTACAGCTAGTATCATATCAATGGCGAAAGACTAATAGCCTTCCTCTAAGATCCGGAACAAGACAAGTACACCCACTGTTACCACTTTTAATTAATGTATTACTCAAAGTTTTATTCAGAGAAATTAAACAAGAAAAACACACAAAAGACATCCAAATTGGAAAGGAAGAAGTAAACTTTTCTCTGTATGCAGATGACAGGTAGAAAACCCTAAAAAACCCACAAAAAAACCTGTTAGAGACAAGAAACTAATTCAGCAAAGTTTCAGGATAGAAAATTAACACTAAAAAATCAGTTGTATTTGTGTACACTAGCAATGAACAATTCCAAAAGGAATTTAAGAAAACAAGTGCTTTTCAATAGCACTGAAAAGAATAAAATACTTAGAAATCAAATTAACTGAAGAAGCAAAGACTTCTACACTTAAAATTACAAAATGTTGCTAAAGAATTAGACACAAATTAATGGAAAGGAATCTCATGTTTATGGATTAGAGGCATTAAAATTCTTAAGATCTCAATACTACCCATAGTAATCTACAAATTCAATGCAATCCCTATCAAAATCTCAATGACAAATTTTTGCAGAACTGGAAAAATTAATGCTAAAATTTATATGCAGCTTAGTCAGTTTAGGCTGCTATACCAGGATATCATACATTGAGTGGTTTTAACAATAAACGTTTATTTCTCACATCCTGGAGGCTGGAGGTCAGAGATCAGGGTGCTAGCATGTTCAAATTCCTGTTAAGGACTCTTTCTGGTTAAGACCCTCTTCCTGGTTATGTCCTGACCTGGTTTCCTTTAGTGTGTGCACCAGAGAGAGAGAGCAATATCTCATGTCTCCCTCTTTTTATGAAATCATTAATCCCATCATGAGAACCCACCCTCACTAATCTAACCATAATTACATTCCAAAGACCTCTACCTCTGATTGTCATCATATTGAGGATTAGGGTTTCAACACTTAAATTTGGAGAGGACACAAACATTCAGTCCATGGCAATATGGAATCTCAAGGGATCACAAATTGCAAAAAAAAAAAAAAAACAAACTTCAAGAAGAAGACAAAATTGAAAGACTTACATTTCCCAATTTCCCTCATTTCAAAACTAACCACAAAGCTACGGTAATCAAAACTGTATGGTAGTGGAATACACACAATAGGATAGAATATAGAATCCCTAGAAATAAACTGTCACATACATGATCAATTGATTTTCAAGGGTGTCAAGACCATCCAATGATGAAAGAACAATCATTTCAACAAATGATTCTGGAAAAACTGCATATCCGTATGCAAATAAATGAAGTTGGATCTTTATCTTGTAAAAAAGAATGAAGTGGAACCCTTTCACCATAAAGAAAAATTAACTCAAGATTGATCAAGTAACCAAATTTAAGGGCTAAACTGTAAAACTCTTAGAAGGAAATAGAAGAAATTCTCACAAAGGATGAAGTGGTACACCTACAATGTGACTGACAAATAATAATGTACAACTGAAATTTCCAAGGTTGTAAACTATCATAATCTAATAAAAAGTAAAAAAAAAAAAAAAAAATAGGAGAAATTCTTCATGACCTTAGATTTGGCAATGATTTCTTGAAATTAACACCAAAATCACAGACAACAAAAGAAAAAATAAATAAACTGAACTTCATCAAAATTTAAAACATCTGTGCATTAAAGGACACTATGAGGAAAGTGAAAAAAAGACAACCCACAGAATGAGAGAAAATATTTCAAATCATATATCTGTAAGAGATTAATATACAAAATATAGAGAGAACTCAGAATGAAAAACTGAATTCAAAAACTGGCAAAATCTTTAATAGACATTTCTCCAAATAACGTATATAAATGACCTATAAGCACATGAAAAGATGTTAAACATCATTAGTCATCAGGGAAATGCAAATTAAAACCACAATTAGCCACCACTTCACAGCCATTAGGATAGTTATTATTAAAAAAAAAAAGGGGGGAAAGTAACAAGTATTGGAGAGCTGCTGTGGAAAATAGTTTGGTTGTTCCTCAAAAAGTTAAACAGGAATATACCATACTACCCAGCAATTTTGCTCCCAGTTATAACCCAAATAACTGAAAACAGGGACTCAGATACTTGTACACCAATATTCATGAAGCTTTATTCACAATCAGCAAAAGATGGAAACAACTCAACTGCTCATCAACAGATAAAAAGATAAACAATGGAATGTTATTTAGCCTTCAAAAGAAGTGAAGACATGGTATATGTTATAACATAAATGAACACTGAAAACTTGCCATGTGAAAAAGGACAAATACTGCATAATTCTCCTTATTTGAAGTATCCAGAATGGGCAAATGCATAGAGACAGAAAGAAGAACTGAGTTTGCCAGGAACTTAGGAGAGGAATAATAGGAAGTTATTACTTAATGGTTATAAAGTTTCTATTGAGAATGATGAAAATATTTTGGATATAGATAGTGGGGGTGGCTACACAAAGTTGTGAAGATGCTCAGTGTCACTGAATTGTACATTCAAAAATGGTGCACATAGTAAACTTCATTTTATGTATATTTTACCACTTTTAAAAAATGAGAACTTTGCTCTAGCTATTTCTTCTATCTGAATTGTTCTTTTCCTAATACCTATTTGTCTAACTCTCTCGCCTCCTTCAAGTCTTTGTTGAAATTCTATTTCTCACTGAAGCCTACCTTGACCACCCTATGTTTAATTGCAAACCTCAACATGAGCACTCTTTGTAATTCCTGACACTCCTTTCCCTATTCTTTTTTCTTTTTTTCATAGAACTTATTTTCTAATATATATTTTATCTAATTTTTATGTTTATTGTTTATGTTTGTTAAGCCCACCAGGAACTAAATTTTCCCAAATTAGTAATCTTTGTTTTATTCAAACACAAGCAACAATGCCTAGCACATAGATCATGCTCAATAAATATTTGTGGAATGAATGAATGCTTTGTCTTATACTAAATATTACTCTTGAGAGGAGGTATCCGAATGCTGGTTTTTACTTGGAAAGCAACCATGACTATGATAATGATAACTAGTTGAGGTTCTTGTGATTATTCATAATGGCATAAAACAGTTTTCATGCTTAGCTATTGTTAGCCATTGCTTTTGTTATCATTAAATGGCTGAATAATATAAGAAGTCATGTACTGTGGTTTCCTTCACTGTGACACCCTTGGAAATGTGCAGTATATGAATGTATTAAACTGAAGACTTTTTATTCTTCACTATTTTTCTTATCCTATATTGTCTGTCAGCCCTGCCACGTGGGTTGAAAAGCACAAATATTGATGTAGTTATCCATAGAGTAATCACACATTTTTCACACGTTCATTGACTTTTGGGAAATGTCTTTTGATGTATCATAGAAGAACAACATTGTATCAAGGCTAACCTTAAGAAAAGAGACTTACTTGTTTACTGAATCAAAATTAGCCTCTGTGGGTGTTGAATTGAAATCAAATTTCTGTTAACTAGGGCCCCAAGAAATCAATCGTAACCAGCAGTTAATGACCAGTTTGCTAACAGCTTGAGGCAAAGCCAAGGGCAGTTAACACTCCAACAAATTACTTGTTAACTGTGCTAATGACAGATTTTGCAGGGATTATTGCTATTATAAACAGTCATCAATCCAGCTTTACCACTGAGGCTACAAAAGTTTGCAGCAAAGAAAAGATTTTTATTCTCTCAGTTTGATACTCAGGATTCTAGTTAATATGATAATCTAAAATCGTATAATGCTAGATTTCCTGCTTTGGCAGGTGAAGAAGTAATAAAAGCTCCTTTTCGTTTTCCTTATTTGTACTACAGTTGGATGAATATATAGATTTCTGATTGCTTCCTCTAAGAATCAATAGGTAAATATGATAATAGGAATACACAAATTTTTCTCATTTTGAGTGCATTGTCATCATCAGTTTGTTAAAATACGCATATTAAGATGATCAGAAACCATATAAACAAGGCTAGTTTACCATCTGTAGCAAAATTTCCAATCAAAAATGGAAAATAGAAAGAATAAATTAATCAGAACAAAGTACATAAGGTTTTGGAAATCAATATTAATCTTATTTTTAACATGTTTCTTAAGTAAATTCTCTATTTCTCTACCAATACAAAAAATGAGATTATCCTTGTATTCTGAATTTTTAACCCAAAACATATTAGACTGATCTCTCGTTTAGTTTTACAGTATTTTGAAGTGATTTGATGTTAGTCAACTTTTAATTCAAATTAATTGCCCATATCAGTTTTTCGTAATACATATTTTCACAATGTTGTTGAATAATGTGGTTAAACACTCCTGCTTTTGATTGTTGAATTTCATTTTAAGTGCAGCAACAGAAATGTCATCACTTAAATGTTTTAATATAGCTTCCTTTAAATCCTTCACAAGTATAGAAATATCCACTGGGAACAAAAATAAGAAGGCATTTGTATTGTTATAAATATATAAATATTTTTAATATTTGTGGGTTTTTTTTTTTAAGTATTCTTTTTGGTGGGGAAGATTGGCCCTGAGCTAACATCTGTTGCCAATCTTCCTCTTTTTCTTTTTCTCCCCAAAGCCCCAGTACATAGTTGTATATCCTAGATGTAGGTCATTCTAGTTCTCCTTTGTGGGATGCCCCCAGAACATGGCCGGATGAGCAGGGTGTGGGTCCACACCTAGGATCTGAACCAGCAATCCCCGGGCCGCTGAAGCGGAGCGCAAGAACTTAACCTCTCAGTCACAGGGCGATCCCCGGTATATGTTTAATCAGAGGGTCATAATGATAGTTATTAATAGTTTTACTACACTCTCCATAGCCAGATCTCTGTTGACATTCCATTTCAAACTAAGTAATTATTAGGAAATGTTGAATTACACAATAAAATACACGTTATTCAGTTTTTCTTAAACTACACTGAAAGAAAACTATGGTTCCTTTTGTAAGGTACACCTTGCATTTCAAAAGATATTTTTCCATTGGGCAAAAATATACATTCTAAATTGGTTATAGAAAGATAATGTTTAGAGGTAATCTATGATATCAGAAAAATAGAAATAAAAAGTCATATCCAGTGCCCACATACTCAAAGATCATTACAGAGTTTATTTGAGTAATCACCTTACTCTAATTTTCATATGGGCACAAGAAATAAGAGAAATAATGTTCACCTTGAATGAGTCTATTTTGACTCACTGCTTTTCAATCTGCTCTAATCTTCTCTGTAATAAATTTAAAATAAAATTTGAAAAGTTTTTGCAAAATTTCCATTTGTTTCAACATAGTGTCGTGGATTAGGTATTTTTTAACATTTCAAGCAATCTTTGTGACCTTTCTACTGCTTGAAAGTATATAAATATTGTCCTATGCGCTGTTAATTTAGTAAGTCTCAACATACTCCTAACTACTTCAATTTAGATTTATTCTCAATTAAGCATATAATCCGTGAAGACAGGAACTTTATCTTTATTCATTTTATATCCCCAATAAAAATAATACTCTGATCTTCTTTACACATGATCAGTTTTCCCCCTAGGTTTATCCAGATATAATTGACCTATAATATTGTGTAAGTTTAAGGTGTACGATGTGATGATTTGACAAATGTACATGTTGTGAAATGTTTACTACAATAAAGTTAGTTAACGCATCTTCACCTCACATAAATACTACTTTGTTGTTGCTGTTGTGGGGAGAACTGTAAAGCTCTCTTTTCATAGTAACTTTCAAGTATACAGTACAGTATTGTTAACTACAGTCACAATGGTGTATATCAGATCCCTGGAATTTATTCATCTTGTAGCTGACAATCAAGACCCTTTGATCACACAGTATTTGTCTTTCTCTGTTGCACTTATTTCACTTACCCCTTATAGGGTTTATTTCATGTAATGCCTTCAAGGTCCTTATAAGTTGTCACAAATGGCAGAATTTCCTTCTTTGTATGGCTGAATAATATTCCACTGTATAAACATATACCACATTTCCTTCATCCATTCATTCACTGATGGACTCTTAGGTTATTTCCATCTCTGACCATTGTGAAAATTGCTGTCAGGAACATGGAAATGCAGATATCTCTTTGAGATAGTGATTTGATTTTCTTTGGATATATATCCAGAAGTATGATTGCTGGATCATATGAGAATTCTATTTTTAATTTTTTTTTAGGAAGATTAGCCCTGAGCTAACATCTGCCACCAATCCTCCTCTTTTTTGCTGAGGAAGACCAGCCCTGAGTTAACATCTGCAGCAATCTTCCTCTATTTTATATGTGGGATGCCTGCTATGTCATCGGCTCTGGCCACTGTGTCTCAACACTTCAACTGCTTGGTCCTTGGTGAGCAATGAGGGGGATCCCCTGAGGTTACAAGGGCTGCTGTGGCTCTCAGTGGTTGCCTTCGAGTTCAGTGGCTAAGGACAAGGTCTGGAAACAGAGGTGGCCAGAGCTGGTCGTGTTCACACACTTGACCGTGAGGGCCAGCTGCAGGTGTCTGTGTAGTCTCAGGGCCTGTTGCAAACAAACACATATGGGGGGGGGGCAAGGTAAGGAGCAAGTGTCAGGGCCCACTGCGGGTACATTGGTAGCTGCAGGTGCCCTGACAGTCATCATACACTACTGTGGCTGCTGGTTCTCACCACTGGTGCATGAGAGTGGAGGCTGGGGTCAGGAGTCAGGCTAGGGGTGTGCAGGTGCAGAGCTGGAGGAGTTAGCTGCTGATGTGCCCATGGTGCAGTCCAGTGGCAGGGGAGAGGGCTGGATCTAGACTCACAGCAGCCGTGGCGTCCCTGGCTTCTGACATGCACTTCTGTGGGTATAAGATCTTGCTATGGTGTGCACTTGGTAAAGGAGGCCAGTGATGGGCATCAAGCCAACTGCCTGCAAGTACACAGCTGGGGAGGCTATCCCCAAGCACAGCAGTGGGAGTCAGTGCAGGGTCTAGGCTGGCATCTTGCACTCACACAGCCACAGAGGCATAGGCTTGCTGCCCTTCAGTTCATGGACTCTGGCATGGGTGAGGTGGGTCGGGAGCAGGGAGGGAGTCAGCTAGCTGGCATCAGCGAATGCAAAATGCATGGTGGGACAAAAACCAGTAAAATCTGCAGGGGGTCTAGAGAGGCTGTGTTGGCCACTGGTTTCTTCAGTGGCAAAAGATGCTGGGGTGGTCTGCAAAGCAGGTCACTGGGAATGGTGTTCAACTCCTGCTATGTGGCTGATGCTGGTAGCCTCTGCTTTTCTTCCTTCTTCCCAGCTGTGCCTACACCTCTCAGCTTTCTGGTCTCTGGGTGGGGTGAAACTGAAGCAGGGCCTTTGTGTGATGGCCTGAAAGGCTGGGGAAGCTGATTGCTCCCCCAGCTCTTCCTTTCTCAGCAAACGGAACTCCGTTTCTAGCTGAGGAGGTCTCTTTTTGTGATGAGCAATACCATCTTGGGGGATGGGATAAAACAGCCAAAATGAAGCTGTTCCTCCTTCTCTTTTTGTGCAGTTATTCTCACATTTTTTGTTCCACTGTATTGCTGAAGTCTCTTAAGTGGACTCCAGAGCTCTCCCAGAGCTGCTTTTGTTCATGGACAGCTTTCTACTTGTTGGTCTTTATAGAGGGCTGGAGGCTGGAGTGTCCTACTCCACCATCTTGGCGACATCACCTCACAACATGACCAGTTTTTTAATGGTCAATTCTACTGTTCCCTTTCCTGTTGCCCTATCCACCCACAGCACTTTCCGCATTTGGATTCTGCAACACCTATATAGGAAGTAGAAAATACATATGCAACTCTTAAGACTCAGTGTTGGCCTTAGTATCAAAATCATATAGCAACTTTTTTATTTAGACTTTTGACTCTTTATTTACTCCGGTCTTTGATAATTGCACGTTTTTAGTTTTCATTTTATGCCGTTTAAATCTACTGTTTTAAATGAAAAAGAATTTTTTTTCTACACAAATACATCCTCTTTAGTCCTCTTGGTCTATTATTTTACTCTAATGAGACTTGTTTGGCCTTATATCCAGTACTTGGATCTCTCAGAATTATTTTGTCTTTAAACTGGTTACTTACAGTGCTATTTATGGTCTAGATACAGTTTATGATATTGAGGTTATGGCCTCCCACATGCTCTGTAAACATATGTGAATAGAAAATAAATGACTTCAGCCCAGCAGCACATATAGTTTTTCTTATGCTATTACATCCTTCTTTTTTTAACTTAAGAGACATTCAAGGTTCAACTTGTATCTCCTTTGATCTGTGATGGCCTAAAAGTAACTAGAGGTCTAAATAAGTTTATCTTAATTCCTATAGGGATTTGTCTGTGCCACATAATTTATCACTGCCCAATGCTATTTATTAATCTTTTGCTTGCTTCATTTGTTTACTTAACTAGTTTTAAAATTTTTGATAATGAGGAATTAGTCCATATTATTTTTTGTATTCCATACTTGCATTTTGATTCTTTTATACAATAGAGCTTAAATATCTATAGTATAAAATTTAATGAACTAAAGGAAAACTATTACACACATATTAGACTCAACATTAAATATGCATTGGACATCCTCAAGCTGGAATTGTAGACATTCAAAAGAGATGGTCACTTCCCACCTTAACAATGAGAACAAGCTAGGTAAATTGGAAAATTACAGTTTTTTTGAAGACATATTAGCAAGTTGAGAATTCCAAACAAACCTAAATGAATAAAATCCAGAAAGTAATTGGATCTTTCTAGAGGGTATATGATTCAAAGTGGCTTTTCTCTATGGACGATCAGCAGGTTCTGCATGATCAAGTATAGACGGGTATAATGAGAAAAGATATGGTATTTTAAATAACATTAACAGCCACATGTGAGCTAGTGTCAAGTATTAGAATCTTGTGGGGTCCTAACCACAATCCAGCAACTCTATCCCACAGTTCATTACTAAGTTTACAGAGACAATACACCAATGAGCAAAAGAGTTCATTCATATCCATATCCATCTAAGTTATCCCAGGACTTCATAGAGAACAAGACATTGGCTGCTGAAGATGAGGGTGGACAGGCATATGCTGATTCTCACAATGTTATCTCTATGTGCAAAGCAGTGGTCCATAGAATTCAGACAGAAGGGCAAAAGAGCTAAAATAAATAAAACATATGTATATATATATATATATATATATATATATATATATATATGTATATGATCAAATGAGGAATTCACCTGAAAGGATTTAAGTGCACCCTGGACACAACTGAGTAAAGTACCAGTGGCCTTAAGCACAGTTCAATGGAAATTATCCAAAATGAACAGAAAAAGAGAGAGAAAAAAAGAGAGAGTTAATGGGACAGAAGAAATATTTGGAGAGATACTAGCCAACAATAATCCAAAATTGCCTAAAGGTATCAATTTACAGATCAAAGAAGCTGGCAAAACCCAAGCAAGATAATACAAATAAAACACATGGGCACATCAGAGTCAAATGGCTGAAAACCAAAGACAATAGCAGCCAAAGAATAAAAATACATTTCATGCAAGAAAGACAGTTGGCTTCTCAACAGAAACAATGTAGACCAGAAGATAATGAAATATTGTTTTTAAATTGATGAAAGAAAAAAAAAAAGGCAACCTAGAATTCTATATCCTATAGAAATTACCTTCGAAAATAAAAACAAATAATTTTCAGCTGGCAAAGCTGAGACAGTTAGTAGTTAGTTACCTTAAAACCTCTGATAAAAGAAATGTTAAAAGAAGCTTGAAGGTTAAAAGGAAATAATATCAGATAGAAGCCTGAACCAACATAAGAAAATAAAAGAATAATATTTTATGTTACAGGGTTTCTTATATTTCTATAAAATAATAAATAACTATCACAAACATTAAAAAATAAAAGGATAATATATTGTATACATACTTGAGTATATATTATACACGTTTTTGAAGACATCAGTTCACAGGTGTCTGTCCCTGACCTTCCAGAAATTCACTTTAATGCTCAAAGACTGTCGAACTTCTATAGGGGCTTTGAGGTATCAAATATTCCTTTTTCATCTGTCAATCAGTATTCTGATATGTTCTATTCATTCATTTATAATCCTACTGCTTTTACAGCCATCATGATATTGATTATTTAGGAGCATATATAGAAGAAGAGACTCTTACGTTAGCAGCTATTTGTTTGACTATGTGATATTATCTGATACCACAGAGAGCCCCTAGGTGCATCAGTTATTTGACATAATAAATGGAAATCCAATGCTTCTGCTCCCTACTTTTTTTGAAATATCTTTTTTATTAAAGGCATTTTCATCAAAGGGTCTCCAGATGTAGTTAGGAGAAAAGAGATGAAAAAGAGCATTGTCTTATTTATCATAAATATATTAAAATAAGAATATTACCTCATTGTCATATCATTTAATTATACAAAAAGGCTCATTGCCTTTTGTGGGTTATATTTGTTCCTTTCTTAAATACTCATGTGTGATAACTTTCTTTAACTATCACTTCGGGGACTAAAGCATAGGTTTGAGCATCTAACACCACATCTTGAAAGCAGCACTACTGACATATTAGGGCAGATTGTCACTATAGAAAAATGGATTATCTATCCAGGTAATAGTGTCATTCATCTAGATTTGAGGTCTGTTCAGGTGTTCATGAAATAAGAACAAATTTTTTCTCCCTGAGACACCAAACATCTAGATTAAAATGAGATAAAAAATTGCCATAGACTCCGATCCATTTAAAGGTTGATGTTTGCAAACATTTTACAAAATGCAGTGTTCTTCCTTGACCCAGACTATTTAAGTTTTTAAAAAATAGCTTTATGCTTAGTTTAACTTGGAGTTTATAATTTTATTGAACACTGTGAATTTTAAGAAACTAAAATATTATAAATTAAGCTGAAATAATGGGATTCTGTTGAAAATAATTGAAACCACAATGAATCATAAGCTCTTCGGAATATGATTTCAGTACTATTGTGTCATCATAATAAAAATCTCATGCCATTTTATAGTCTTAGATTAGAACAGATGGCTAGAGATCTGCCAAAATTTCTGCTGATCTTAACCTATGCATTAGAAATTACTACCCTCAATAACTATCTGATTAATTTAGACCTGATAGAATAAAAAACATGAATATATAACATTTTATCTTTATGATTCATGGAGTAGCTGTTAGTCCTGACTTTACAGGAACTTGTAATGTAGACTAAAAAGATTTTGCCATGTGATAATCTCCAGATTTACAATAGTTTTTGTTCTGTATCTCACAGACATATCAAAGCATAGTGTAAATTTCATATCTTTTATATAGTTTTTCCTTCCTACTCTAAATGTCAGTTATCGCCGCCATTATCCAAATTTTACAAAATGTACCTGTAGTGGGCAGAAGATTAACCCTCACTGATGTTCAACCTCTCATCCCCAGAAATGGTGAATACTTTATCTTACACAGCTAAGGAAAATAAAGGTTGCAGAGAGAATCAAGGTTGCTAATCAGCTGTCCTTGAAATTGGAAGGTTATCTCGGGCTACCCATGTGAACCCGATGTAATCAAAGGTTCCTGAAAAGTGGAAGAAAGAGGCAAAGAGGAGGTGACAGTGATGTGATGTGAGAACCAGACCCACTGTGTCTGGCTTGGAAGCTGCAGGAAGAGAGTTCATGAATGTCTGTGACCTCTAGAAGCTGGAAAGGGCAAGGAAAGGGATTCTCTCCTAGAACTTCCAGAAGGAATGAATGCAGTCCTGCGGAAACTTTGATTTTAGCTCAGGAAGACCCTTTTCAAACTTCTGACTTTCAGAATTGTAAGATAGTAAATTTGTGTTGTTTTAAGCCACTAAGTTTTTGGTAGAGTCTTGCAGCAGCCGCAGAACAGTAATACAGTACTTTCACACGTAATTAGTAAACTTTATGATATTTTTGTGTCTTATTGTTTTAGATAGGTGAATGTCTTTTCTCTGTGAACAGCTGGCAGCTTTGAGATAGAGAGATTTTATCTTTCCTTCATCTTCATCCTCTCATGTGGCTTGTACATAGCAGGCTCTCAGAAGCTATTTTTGATTTTGCACACAATGTGAAGAAGAAACTAGATGAGCAAATTGTTATGCATTGTTTAGAAGACAAATTTATTGGCACAAGGGGCCAAAAATCGCCTGGGTTGAAACAAATGAAATAGAAGTTGTAAGTCATGATGGTAGTGCTTTTCCTTTCTATGGGGATATAGTTTTAAATATATATCAAGATTAGTTTGTGCAAATAAATACATACGGTATGATATTATATGAAACAATTTTCTTATTACGACACTGTTGACTTGTACTCCATCTCTTCTACACATCCTTAATAAAATAAAAATACAATTACTCTTGATGATTTTTCCTTCTTAGCTACACTTACTGGTATTAGAACATTGCATACAGCATTATGAAAAGCATGAGTTAGTATTAATCAGCATCTATTACTTTTCTTTTTCTCATTTCAACTTCTTGATTGGTTGGCTGTATAAATATACCTGTACAAACATAACTTACTTTTGGCTTAACTCATTTGCCCTTTGACCAAAAAACAGGCTCTTGTGTAGGTCAGATGCAACAAGCTATTAATGCTGAAGAGTATCACTTATCTAAATTACTTTATAAATTCTTGTTGTTCACAATACGTAAATCCAGAAAAATAAAATACAAAACTCCTTTGGGTTATATACTCCCTCCCCATTTTATCACTACCTTTCCTTCAATATCTTCCTCCAAATCCTTCTTTATAGTTCCTATTTCTCTCCTAAATATATAGACCTCTTTCTAGTATACTTTTAAGATTTTCTGAGCAAAGTTTTAAGTACATTTAGTTAATGGCAGAATGGCAGTTATTTCATCGCTTTTTTATGGAACTATATCATGATTATATTTACTTTGTCTCTGTAGAAAAGAATTCTATATTCTGTTTTAGAAGAAATTCAGTGGACTTAACTTAGATATATCTATGTTGCATTGCCTTCTATAGTAAGCAGAATTGCTAAAAAAAAAATACACACACACACACATACTCTTATAGCCTTTCAGGAATTGCTGAGAACATGAAAGTGTTAATCATAATTCATCATATCTGGAGAGTATAAACTGTTTTCATAACCATAGTTTAGTATAAAATAAAATTCAGGTTTTTTCACCAAATGTAGCTTGTTTACATATTTAAAGTAGTCATTTTATTATTTGTTCCTGTCTTAGAGAAACTATGAAACTTCACTGAGAAGATAAATCTCCACTTTAAACAATTTTGATAATAATAACAATCACTATAATAACAGCAACTTCCTTTTTGGGCGCTTACTATGTTCAAGTCAACTTTACCTGCATTATCTTGTAAGCCCATGAACTGTAGTGACTCTGGGGGCCCACACTGCCTGTATTTAGTGGTTTTAAATGTTCCCTCACTTTCTTATTCTCTACTCCAAATCTCTCATTTCTAACAAAGAGTTAATAATGGTTGAATTGTAATTATGTAACTTCCACTTATCCGACGTCTGCCTTATGACCACCTAAGTCACAAAATTTCTTCTCTACCATTCGCAGTACTTAAAGAAACGATTGTTTAAATCCAGAGAATACTAAACGTTTACTTCATCACTATCAGCCTCCTCAAATACCTACTCAATCCAGCTTGGCCTAATCACTAGACCTCATAGGCATGAATTGCTTCCATCACATCAGCTACCACGCCTTCTGCAAGAAGGTACACTGACAGGTAGTTTGTTTACAACCCTCTGTTCTCATGTGTTAATTTCAGAGAGAGTGTTGCTCTACTTATCCTGAAATGGCCCTACAGCTCAGAAAATAAATTTCTTAATTGAATTTCAATCCAATGTCTTAATTTCTTGAATGTGGGTTTGTAAACAAAGACAATGGATCATGTGCATGAGCAGAGGAGTTGCAAGCAATATGCAAGTCTGCCATTCCTTGCAACCTTATTCATCTATAGCGCTGCAGCACTTTGTGAGCATAGAATTCCATAGGAATCAAAATGTGTGGAAATTTAGTGAGAATTAAAGTCAGTACACGGCATAGGAGAGGCTACACTTTCCATTCAAACCATAAGTTGCTGCAAACACAGAAAGAAAGCAATGGCATTCTAACAAACGTGAACCACCAAGAAACCCCATCACATTCTTTCTCACTTATGTTACTTCCTCATATTAGACAACTACTTATGCTGAAAATGAAGGTATAGAAGGAAAGGGAAAGATAAGGCAACCCACAATTCCTTTGTTTTAGTCAACCCTTACTTAACCTTCAGTAAACTTGAAGTAGAGAGTGTTGGTGGACTATGCACAGCGAAATAAGTGAAATAAGTGAAATAAGAAGTGAAGTAAAATAAGAACAGCTCAGTTAATTTAGTGCAGGATTTCCACTGTTCTGGCAACAATAAATGCATCTGCATATGTGAGTTACCAAACACAAATTACATATTTTTGGTAATTTTGCATTCGAATTAAGTGGCTTTATATTAGCCTTTCAAAACCACATTGCACAATATAAAGACGAATGGATAATACATGCTACTATTTTTTTTTTCCTGAGAACAATATTAAATCACAAATTAAAAACACTATCACAAGTCAAGAAAGAAACTACAGAAGAAAGGAAAAAGGTTTTATATTTTAATATCGTAAGAGACACTTTTTTCTTGATTTTTTAACAAGACAGCCACATTTTCAGTTTGCATTGTGCCCTGCAAATTATGTAGTTGATCCTGAATGGTAGCGTACTAACTTGAATGGAGTTTGATTCTAGAAATAGTTAGCCTCAGCTTTGAGTTATAGCTTGTCTCTCTGGCTGTGGTTACACGGATAAGTTACCGAATCTGAATCTCTGAGTTCCATTTTATTTCTTGAAGTAGAAACAATAACATTTTCCTCCAAGAGTCTTTGAAGTGATAGGAGTAAGAAGATTATTTCCCCTAATACAGTGCAGAGCAGGTACTCATTAACTGATATGTTCCATTTCTTCTATTTCTTCTTTTCTGGGTACTCTGAGTATTACTCACTTAAGAATTGATCTAACATAATCAAGTTTCATTCTAATTGTAAAGTAGACACCCTACCACAAGCAATGATGTAGGAATGATACTTGGAAACAGTCCCGTCAATGTAAGCTGCTCTCTACTCTCAAAAGCAAAAGAGTGCTAGGCCTTCTATCATAAAACAAGAAAGAGAATAAAAGAGCTAGATTTCTATTCGGCCTCAAGACTCTTGTTGTATTTGTTAATTTTCATCAGTCCCTTGTAATAGGACAAAAAATGGTGGCCCTTCTCTATCCTGTGCTCCTAGCATCAGATATGGGTAGATGCTAGTGTCAAACTGTTAAGAGCAATTCTTCAGTTTGAAACCTTAATTCCAACTACTTTCATTCTCAACAATCTGTCTTTCCCTACGCACCATCCCCCTTGTTCTAGCAAGATTATGCTTAAATTAATTCAGTCTTTTATTGCAATGAAATAGAAATTTCAGGACACTAGGAAACAGATTACACTAAAAGAGTTTTCTTTCCTATCAAATGCACTTGCAAGGAATATTTAGATATTGATCAATCTGCCCTTGCTTTCTGCCTGCATGAAGGATCCTTCAGTTGTCCAAACCCTTATGAACTCTATGTAGGAATGTCTCTTTACAAAATAGAAGCCGACTTCAGAGAAATTGCCCATGGTGCAAGTGAGCCTATGTAGTCGAACCTCTGCACGAACATCTGGACAAGTTTGCAAAGGAGAAGTATAATTGCTTATGGAAGCATGATCTCAGAGGAAAACGGACATTTTACTGGTTATTTGAAAATATTGCATAGTCTTCTGTCTTGTTGACAATATGTAACCCAGTTCTTAGAGTGAGTAAAGAGAGCTAAACACACTTGAAAACATTAGCCTCAGGCTAATAATCTCTTTCCCTTCCCCCTTTCTGGCTGCCCTACCCACCTCCACTTTCTTACCCTTACTCTCAGCAGGAGAAAACAGCGGTACCAGGAATCTCAGGCATCATAAGGGAGCTAATTTGGGGAAGACTTCTTTTAAAATCCTCATATATCTCCCCTCTCTTACTAAATGCTTTGTGTTGCATGTCTGTCTCCACTAAAGGAAAGAAGGAAACATTAAGGATGTAGAATAAGCATAAAAGCGACCCAGTAATATTTGCTAACTCTATTAAGAGTTTCTTTCTATGGCGTAGGGTGTAGGAAATGAAGTTATTCATTTGTTTAAACATAACTTTCCATACAGCAGTCTCTACATGGAAAAAGTAAAACATGGTTTTAGAAGAAGCAAATTTTATCCTAAATTGGTCAAAACAGCCAAATGAACCCAAGCAGTCAAATATTGTAATCTCAAATGGCTATTGAAATCAAATTTTTCTGCCACAGGACCTGCCTTCTGTATTTGAGACATTGAAGATCTTGAGTTACATGTATGAATACATATTGATATAGATACATTAAATAAATGCAACATTTAATTTCATATTTTAAATCATTTGTCATTTGTTGATTTCTATACACGATGTTCTTCAGCATGTGAAAAATTTCACATATACAAAATTCAACTTTCATGTACCAATAAAGCTAAAAATACACGAGAGTTCTTAGAAAAGTATATCTTTGAGGAATAGAGTATAATTTATTCCATAATCTTTAATTAAATCAGCTCCAGAAACGTTCTCAGATGTTAATGAGTGGGAATTTCCCTTATCTTTTATTTTCACGTTCAACTATGACATTATTTTTTCTCTGGAATGCTATCATGAATGCTGATACATAAAGATACGCAATTTTGAATAAAATATTTCAAAATGTGTTCTATTAATTTTGTCTTTTCTTATTGTAAAAATGATCTATTACTTTTATTCCGAGGGAACAATACTCTATGATTCCTCAACACATTCTTTATGGTTCTCTATTAGGTAAATTTTGGAATATAAATATGGAGCACGAACTTAAAATTTGAGTGATAAAAGGTGTATAAATGAGAGCCCAGTATCATCAAACAATATTATATCTGGTATAAAATTGGCATCAGACAAGTGCTTTTAGGGAAAACGTGAGCTTGTCAATTAAAATTCCTTTTCTGTTTCGCTAGGTAACTGTCTTGGTTACCTTAGAAATCTTTGACATACTAGCATTAGTTCCACTGATTTTGATTTTAACGAAGACTCTGTGAAGTCTAGACAACAGATGTACTTATCCTCCACATCAAACATATTCTCAGTAATATCCAAGCATGTTTTTCAAATTTGAGAATTTGTTGCAACTTTTTGTGGTATTAAGATTGCCTTGGACTTTTTAACTCTTCTATTTAACAGGTGTGTTGAAGGGGGGTAGGGTGTAAAACACTTTTTTCCCCCTAAAATTAATAGAACTGGCATTAATAGACAGGCAAAATATTTTAAAAGTCCGGAATATAAGTGCCTAAAAAACTTTGATATCACCTAGAACAACACTTGAGTTTTATAGAACAGGAAACTGAGATCCACAAATATAATGATTAACCCAGCATCAGTCAGCTAAGAGGGGTTCGATAAATATTAACTGATGATTATTTGCTGTCTGAAACTGTAACCAGTTTTCATATGTTAAGAGCAACAGGTAACTGTGCTAGGAATCCCTGGCATTACACACATGATAAGGAGATCTCAAGAAGGAGATGGCATTTACATAAATAACTGAGAATCTTTAGCATTGAACAGACATTTATTGGGTGATTACAAGGTAGCAATCATTGTGCGATTAATGATTGAATGGTTGTGAACACAGCAATTGTGTTCACAGTTTCTAGAGTTTACAGTCAATTGAGAAAAAGTTGGTCAACAATTGAATATATTAAAAACATAATTACAAATTATACTAAGTGCTATGATGGAAGCAGATTACATTGTGAGAGAATGTATTAAGGGAATCTAAACTATATTGAGGTTTAGGGGAGCATTCTATAAGACAGCTACAATAAGCTGAGATATACAACAAAACAAAACCAAATATGGGTATTATTCTGGAACAAGAGAAATTTTCGTATGCTTGAAAATTTTAGGAAAGATTAATGTGGCTGGATCTTAGAAAGACATGGAGAGGACAACATGAGATCAGGAATGGAGGTAGGAGAGAATTCACCAGAGGCACGTCTGCAGCATGGATTTTGATCATTTTAAGTGCAAAAATCCTGATAGCAGATTTTAATCAGACTCATAACTGTTGTTAAAAAATATATCCTTATTATATGTTCTTGTATTTTTTTCCAACTTTCTTCTGGCGCTAGAACACAGTCCTTACCCTACCTTACCTCCTTTCTTACATGGATTTGGAAAGACAATACTATCAGATAGCAATTAAAAGTTAAGTACTACCCCTCCAATCCTCCACAGATCTATATGCTTGAATATTTGAGTGAAAGAAGATCACAATAAGTTTTACTTTTAATTTGCAATTTGGTCAGGCTGACCCTGCCTATTATTATTTTGCCCGATATGTCATACAAAGTGGCCACTCAGAAGTTGACCAACGACAATAATTTAACATATACTTTGAAATTAATGCAATTTGATTAATATTGAGGTATGATGACATGTGGCAAGGCCAGAGATGTCAGGGACACAAGACTCTTGCACTGGCTGAGTTACCTCTACTTCTCATAAGACACCTAAGGAAGCTTTAAATACAATGGATGATTTTTTTAAAAAATATCACTCTATTATTTCTAGGCTTGGGTCCAACACTCCAATGCAAACTGTGTGCATACTTGATGGAGTATATATTGTAGGCTGATGAAAACATTCTCGCTTTCTGTCCTCATCATTCCGTGATCTACTAATACCCACTGATAAGACTATGATAAGATTGGAACTTGGAGACATGGCATAACAGAATGTTTATGTGGGTAAAAAAAAAAAACTATATATTTTTGAAACTATCAATATGTAATTACCATCTTCATTTACTTTATTATTTTATTGTATTTAAAATTATAAAATACACAGGCCTATAATAAAATTAAACAATTTGAAATTTTATAAGGCAAAAGTCAAGGATCATTCATGTCCCACCTCTTACCAACTCACCGTGCACATTATCTAAGAGGAAACATTGCAAATATTTTGGTGTATGGTTAGACTGTACTTCCAAAACTTTTCCCATGCATTTGCAAATACACACGTGTGCACATGTAGTTTTTCTATTACAAAAATTTTCAAATATAAAATTTGAGAAAATTGTAGAGTGAATAATTAATATTTTTATGTTTGCTTTAACACATACCTATCTGACATCTCTTTAGTTTCCTGCTATCCCTCAACTCATCTTACCATTTTGACGCATTTTAAAATGCGACAAGACATGTGTACTTCTGTCTAAACACCTCAACATACATATCACTAATAAAGGTGCAATATTTGTTCACAATCCTTTTTTAAAAAAAAATTTCAAGTAATTTTTACTAATGTATAATTTACATAGAACTAAGTTCACCCTTTTTTGATGTAGAGTTCTGTGAGTTTTGACAGTAATGTCAAAATCAAGATATAGGATATTTCCCCTACACCCACATGTTCCTTCGTTGCTTCTTTATAATCCATTTTCCTACTTAGCTCAGCCCCAATCACTGTCCAGATGTTTTTCTTTTTAGTTTTTCCTTTTCTAGAGGGTCATATCAATGAAGTCATAGGATATCTATGACCATTGCTGCCTTCTGGAACATTGACTTTGTATTTCCCAGAAAAGTCGTTTAAAACATCCTTTCATTTTCAGTAATCTGTTCAAATTTTTTCTTTTAAATTGTTTCCTTTTGGATTCTGTTTCCCACATGAATCCAAATCTCTTTTCAAACAACCACCCAGTTTTTACACGTCTTTAAGTAAGATATCCATTTAAATAGGATAAATTCAAGTTTAAATGACCCCACAGGCCTGTGTAACACCTTCTGCCTTCCAACCCAAGAAGGAGAATTTGTATTTCCTGAAGTCCGTTACTGGTTTAGCTCCAACATCCTGTAACTTGAATTCAATGCAGACTAAAACTATTCTCTTTTTTGCCCTTGTGGATCTCAGAATGTTTTGTGGCCAGAACTTCTCTCTTATGGGAGATTGAAAAAGAACACATACAGAGGGCTGTGCTTTTCTTGGATACTGGGAGATTGATAAAGAATACATACAGATGGCTGTGTTTTTCTTGGATATTGGAACAAAAGTAGCTATTTGATAACGTTTAGTGAGTTTTGTGATTTTTAAACATCATATGAAGAGATAAGGAAATTGAGAAAAATAAACAGTACAAGACATCCTTTATTTATGACAGCACGCATTGTTTATTTTACATGTACTATATGTTTATTTTGTATGCACTATAGTGCTGTTTATGGTTTAGATATAGTTCATGATATTGAGGTCATGGCCTCTAAAATGTTCTGTAAATACATATGAATAGCAAATGAACGCCTTGAGCCCTATTTACTCTCTGGCCTCTCCTTTCCTCTCTCACAGATTCTCTCTTTGTTTCTCATTTCTTCACTCTTTGTTCCCTACCGCCTGTTACTTAATCTCATTACTTGAACATAGAAAGGAAACGGTTGCCTTGTAACCACCCTGCAAGAATACAAATAATTGTGAGACTTAAAAATATAAATCTACATAGCACTAGTAAATATCACAAATGTTTTGAGAGTACTTCTCTTCCAATAATTGAAATCACTTTCTAGATAAAATACAATTAGTTCCTATTGTTTAATGCTTAATTAGAAAAGTGGTTTGCGAAACACTTCTATCAATGGAGACTCTGATTGTGTTTTATGTGTGTGATTTCATCATTGTCATCTAGGAATTACACAGTAATAAATTCATCTTTCTCCCAAGTCCTTCATGTGTGTATTTTGCCTATCATCTATATAATACTACTTTTCTCAGCATGACCACAACACAAAGTCAGAATTAAAAGGACATTTTACTTGGATTAGTTTAAATGCTGTTACTTTTGGTCACATTGTGAGATCTATCGCTCCCTTTTTCTATGATCATATCATGTGATCTGGTGAAGATTTATGCATCTCCAGGTACCTATGTTTACCAATTATGGAAATTTTGAATCACAATTGTAAAAGGCATAATAATATAAGAAATTTGTACCTTTCTCTTGTCTTTCAGATATTGACAATTGAAAATAAGGCTGTATTAATAAGGAGATCAAAAAAATCTCCAAAAGTTCCAAGATCTTTAATTCACATTATTTCCTTCCTTCACTTTATTGTAGTTTCAATAACATGAAATTATAAGCCATTTTAAAGTTTAAATTTATTAAAGGAAAACTACAGAATAACATAAATAGTATTATCTTTTAACCTCTTTATTCTCTGGCTCACTATCAACAACAAGACACATATTAGTTCCTATTGAAAACAGACCAAAACTTGATATCCTGGGTCCCAAGATTCATTAGACTCTCTCCTACTCTCTCCTACCTGTCACTTGCCTTGCTGTTTCAGTTAAAGGGCTGCCAGTATTTTTAAAAGAAAAAAAAAATGAAAGAAAGAAATTCTAGCTAATTTTAGTTTAAGAAATGTCCATAAAAAAAACACAATACAATTCCAGTTAAGCAGCAGCTTTCTAAAAGCATACCAGCTGACTACAAAAACACATAAACACTCAGCAATGGCTCAGTAAACTGCCCTGTGTTTTCAAAGGTAGTCAGTTGTTTGTTGATGTGTTTAACATAAAAATTTTGCAACAAATTAGGAAAAACCCTCAGTTATTACAGGTTATACTGAACTGAGTTTGAATTAAAACTGATAGTGGACATAAAAGGTCATTTTATTTAAAGAGAGAGCATAACTATGCAAAGGAAGCTGCTGAACCTATGGGGACCCGATCCAAAGAGGATTGGAGCAGTGAGTGCCAACTGAGTCCGGAGCACCAGGATGATGATTTTAGATTAATGTGGAGCAGCAAACATTTTAGTAACCACCAAATTTACTTACTTTATAGTGCAATTGAAGAGATTTTGTCTATTTATTATCTGTGTGTGTATAATATAACTAAACACACATACATGTATGTAAGTGTATACAGATAGAGAAAGAAAATAATGAAGGCAACATAATATCTCCTGCCTCTGTGTTAAACAATACTAATCACAACAAAGAATAACATCAACTTGCTCTGGAAAATGGGTACATGAAACAACTAAGAGCTTACTTCTCAGGTTTAAGCACGTGCTCACCAAGACTCACATCTAGGCTCTTTCTTCTCCGTGATCCCCAATTCAAAGATATGACATCTAACTCTGACCATCCAAACAATTACTTTTCCTTTAAGACTCTCCTTAAAATCATTCAGTCTTTAATCTAAATGCCAGTAAATATCTTTCACTAATTTTCCTGCTTTGAAACATTTCCAAGATTCTGTGAAGGAGGTCTTCCCACGACTGCAATAGACTGAATAAACCTCTTACTGCTTCATGGCTTGATCATCAGATTTTTCTGGAGATTGTATATATACATATGTGTGCATATGTGTGTGTGTGCTTTCATTTATCTATACATATAGTGCATTATATATATATCAATCTATATATATATATGCGCTACATAGAGCTATATTTAACTCTAACTATAAATAAGAGCTAAAACTATGTCATGAATTAAATGTTTATAAATTGCCGCAAAATGTGCCAGGTACTTTGTCTCTTTAATCCTGTCTTAAATTCTATCAAGCAGGCAACAGTGTTATAAACATTTTATATGTGAAAAAATTGGGGCTTATAGAGGTGAAGTTACGTGCTTACTATATCATAAGTATGTGCAGGAATTTATGCCCAAGCTATACAACTCTAGAGGTCAATATGCTAAACCACATGTTCAGTGCCATACAGAGGCATATAGTAGACTGAGGCAAATGAAAGTCAATAATAAAATGTGTCTTTACTTAAAATTTTGATATTTTGTTAATAAAGAACATTTTAAATTGATTTTTACTTTTAAAAATATTGCATTATAATATTTATCTTGATTACTGAGGTTTTCATACCCCATTAAATTTTTTACCCAGGCAACTGACTCACTCCTTTCACTTACTTGGCCCTAATCCTGCCTCTGTGACACATTCATTGTCATTAGCACTGCAGGAATGAAGAGTCTGATCGAAATTTTGATCCCCCACTTATTGGTTTAATGAGCATGAGAAACTCATATAACGTATTCCTCCAGCTATGAAATGAGAATTATAATACATAACATATGAGGTTATTATGGATATTCAACTAGTGATTTACAAAGTGCTTTATAAGATTCTTCAAATATTATTACCTTTATTGTAAGTAGATTTACTATAAAGTAAAAGAACAACGAAGAAAGGTGGGTCTAATGATCATCAGCCTTACCTATGAACATTACATTGGAATTTATAAACATTTCAAACGTCAATAAAATGGTTTTCACTCTCTAAACAAACACGTTAAGGATATTTGACAAGAGAATTTAAACACATTTTATACTGAGGAAAATAAGACATCCAAAAGTAATGAAGTTAGGAGTAAATCACTCTCTTCTCTCTTAGTTCCTTGCTGAATTCTGTCCTTGCTGCTGTGCCCCAATTACCCAATAAAAATAATGATATATTTTGAAAGGTAAATTGAAATTGCTCTAATTTTATTGCAAGAACAACATCATGCTTCAACTGAATCAAAAACACTACCTGCCCATCTTCCTTTCCATTATCAACAACACTGTATATGGTTATGGCAGCCTGAGCTGGATCAAATTGACAACGGTCTGTGGTTATGTAACATATTATTACTGGGGGAGGCTGGGTGTAGGGTACAAACAACTCTCTGCACCACATTTGCAACTTTTGAGTTTTAAAAGACTTGAAAATTATTTAAAAATTAATTCTGAAAAAGCCTAGAAAAGAACAGGGGAGAAAATTTCTTGGGGAGAGAGTGTCATAGACTTCTTTGAATGATTTTTGGACATCAGATACAAATTCTTTGTGCACTTATTTTTTCTCTTCCCAATTTGAATAATAAGACTGAGATTTTAGTAGAGCAGGCATCTTTAAAACCTCTTAGTAGAACTTTTTTTCTTCTTCAGAACTGTAATGAGAATGAAATGAGTTTAAAAACGAAATTTCCTTAGGATAAAAGTAATCTACAAGTGGCTATTTAATGTTATATATCATAGAAATTACATTATTATTTACATAAGAATGAGTTATGTATAGTTCTACATAATGCTTGAGATCATCTACTAAAATCCACCAATTTTGTAGATAATAAAATTATCTGTGCAATGTTAACCAAACCATCAGTTCTAGCATGGTGCCTATTAACAGAAAAAAACATTCTCATTTCCACATTTCACGCAAATAAGCCAGAAGCCTGACAAATTCATTTCTGTCATGTAACTCAAATTAAGCAAGAAAGATTGAATAACTAAAATAATTTCCCAAAATAGTATATATTAAAGAATAAGATTTCTGCAAAAAGCATTTAAGCCCCCTCCCTCCATGAAAAGTCTAGACAGATGTTCTAATTTAAGGAACTTCTTTACCTATTAATTTCTTTTTCTTTTAATCAAGACATAATTCACATATCATAGCATTCACATTTAAGTTTAAACTGTACAACGAAATATCTTAAAGTATATTCATGGAGTTGTGAAACCAAAATCACAATATAATTTTAGAATATCTTAATCACAGCAGTATAAACCCTGGAGAAAGGATTTCCTGAATGGCAGTGTGAAGAGTTCTACAGACCTGCTGCCCAATGAAACAAGCATAACTGATTAAAATTATAAAAACAAACATAAACTAACCACTTAAACTCTCTGAAAGTTGTCCTAAGGGAATACACCAAAATAAAAAATTATTTATTCAAGAAAATGTATAGGAACAAAGCAAAAACAAAAACCAGCAACAGAAAACCACCTACAAGAGAGCACAGATGCTGGGCTTAGCACATAAGGAATTCAAAGAACTAAAAACGATGCTTAAAGAAGTAAAGTAAGCAAAGGAAACACAGATGACAATGTTTCATCAAATAGAGACTGTGATTAAAAAGAAATTATTTTTTAAAAATGGGAAATTCAAGAGTTAAACAGTACAATAATTTTATTGAAAAATTAACTACTAAGGCTCAACTGTATCTACGAGCTGGCAGAAGTAAGAATTAGCTAACTTGAATATAGATGGAGAACTGTTATGCAATTTGAATAACAGAAAGAAAAGAAACAATGAAACCGAAAGAATAATCTCAGAGGAATGTGGAATAGCATTAGCCACACCAGCATATGTGTAATGGGCATACTAGAAAGAGAGGAGAGAATAGAACAAAAGAAAATTTGAAAAAGTGATGACTGAAAACTTCCCAAATTTTATGAGAAACATTAATCTACATGTTCAAGAAACTTAATAAACTCCAAGGAGGATAAACACAAAAAGATCCATACCTAGACATGTCCTACTAAAAATGTTGAAAGATAAAGATGAGGAGAAATTTTTGAAAGCAATAAGGAAATAAATGTAACGTATAAGGTAACTTCAATAAATTGTCTTCTCATTATAGACAATGCAGATATAAGTCAGAGAGATTACAACTAAACAAAGTGCTAGGAGAAACAACAACAAAAAACAATATCTGTTAACTAGAAATTATATAACCAGCAAAATTCTTTCAAAAATGGTGAAATAAAGATATTCCCAGATAAATAAAAAGTGAGAGGATTGCCTTAGAAAAAATACTAAAAGGAATTCTTCAGGCAAAAATTAAGTACACATACATGCATATTTTTCTTTTCTTAACTAATTTGAAAGGTAATTGTGTAAAACACTACATGTGTCAATGTATTATTGAGCCTATAACAAACAGCAATGTAATATATTTGACAATGGAGTTGGTAAATGAGGAAATTAATATTAAAAAATCTATAAATGTATGTCTGTTCTTCTTCCATCCTTCAGCTTCTTCAAAAGATATAAAATAATATAAAGTAATAATTACAACACTCTATTGTTGGGATTGAGACATATGTCTGTAATATGTTTAACAAAATTCTCACAAAAAGCAAAAAGAGGGATTAGAAGTATATAGAGTAAGATTTCTATTTCTATCTGAAATTAAGGTAGCTTCAACCTGAAGCTAAATTCTGGTAAGTTAAGATTTATATGTTAAGACCTAGAACAATTAGTAAAATAACTCAAATAATATAATAAAAAATAATTAAAGGAATTTAAACATGGCATTAGAGGATATTCCCTAAATGAAAAAAAAGTCAGTAAAGGAGAAATATAGGAACAAAAGACATTTTACTTTAAAAATTTAAAGTGTAAATCCAAATATATCAATGATACAATGTGAACGGAATAAACAATACAATCATAAGATAAAGATTGTCAAAGTGGATAAAAAGAAGATGCAATGATATATTATCTATAGAAGACACACTGTAGATCAAAAAATACAAATAAGTTGAAAGTAAAGCCATGTAAAAAGGCATATCAGGCAAAGAGCAACCACAAGAAATCTGGACTGGCTACAAGAAAATTAGAAATTTCAGATTTTATAAACGTTATTAGCGATACAGAATGACATTTTGTAATGATAAAAGGGTTAATTTATCCAGCAGATGTAACAACTATAAACATATATTCACATAAAAACACAGTCTCAAGACACATTATGCAAAAATTGACAGAATTCCAGGGAAAAATATTCAATTTAGTAATAATAGTAAAGATTTCAAAGCCCCAGTTTTCCATGTTTTCCATCCTCCACTGGCAGACATGTATTGAATACTATCCCCAACATCAGAATACACATTCTTCTCAGGTGCTCATGGAATATTCTCCAGAGTACTATATGCTAAAGTGTAGAACAGTTTAATAAATTTAAAAGGATTTCAATCTTTTAAATTTATCCTGTGACCAAATGTATTACAAATCAATTTTAAAAAGTTTAGAATTTGTGATGAATGAAAATGTGGCATAATGTACCAAAACTTAAGGATTCCAGCTAAAGCACTGACAGAAAAAAAATTTATACTTGTGAATTCCTATATTAAAAAAAAGGAAAGATCTCATATGTATACCCTCACCTTCCACCTTAACAGCCTAGACAACTAGAGCATAATAAACCTTAAAAAGTAGAAGAAATGAGATATTAAAGATGACAGTGAAAATAAATTAATTTGAAAATAGAAAAATCAATAAAACCAAAGGATGTTTCCTTGTAAAGATCAATAAAATTGATAAAACTTTAGACTGATCAAGAAAACAATAGAGAAACTTCAAATTACTAAAATCAGTAATGAAAGAAAGGGTATTACTATGACCTTAGAGAAAGAAAAAAGATTATAACACAATACTATGAACGACTCTAGGCCATTAAATTAGAAAACTTAAATGAAATGGACACACTTACAAAGAGACAGAAACCACTAGAAAAAACTCAAGAAGCAATAGAAAATCTGAAGGACTTATACAATATAAAAAGATTGAATTATTCATTTAAAACCTACCCACAAGGAACCCAGGACAAGATAGCTTCATTGGTGCGTGTTACCAAATATTTAAAGAATAAACACCACAAAATCTCCCAACACACAAGAAAGGAGAGAGCAATACCCAATTCATTCAAGAGGCCACTATTACCTGTATAGCAAAACAAGAGAAGGATTTCCTAGGACTAAAAAATCCCTACAGATCAATATTGGTCATGACTACAGATGCAAAAATTCTAAAATAAATAAATAACTCTGGCAAATTTAATCTAGCAACAAACAAAGACAATTGTACATCATGATCAAGTGGGTTTTATCCCTAGAATGTAAGATTGGTTTAATATCCAAAGTCAGTTAATATAACGTACCATATCAATAGGATAAAGGACAAAAACGCGTAAAATTCATTTGACAATATTCAAAGTGACTTTCCAATAAAAGCAGTCAACAAACTAACAATAGAAGGGAACTTCCTCAACCTAATAAAGGGCATCTACAAAAAGCCCATATCTAGCACCATACTTAATGGTGAAGGACTGAATCCTTTCTCACTAAGATCAGGAACATGACAAGGAAGTCAGCTCTTGCAACTTCTATTCAACATTGAATGGGAGATTCTAGCCTGCGAAATTAGGGAGGATAATGAATTAAAATATACCTAGATTGAAGAGCAAGAACCAAAACTATCTCCATATGAAAATATGATCTTATATAGAGAAAATAGTAAGAGATCCAAGAAAATATAAAAAACTAATAAGTGAATTCAATGCTCTTGCATGCTACAAGATCAACATGCAAAATTTAATTGTATTTGTGTACAACAGCAATGAAAAATTCAAAAATAAAATAAAGTAAAAAATTCCATTTACAATAGTATCCAAAAGAGTAAAATATTTAGGAATAAATTTAACAAGCAGATTTATATACTGAAAACTACAAAACATTGTTGAAAGAAATTCAAGAAGATTTACACAATGAAAAGTCATTCCATATATATGAATCAGAAGACTTAATATTCATAAGATGGCAATAGACTCCAAACGATCTACAGATTCAAGGCAATCTCTATCAAGATCCAAGCTGGCATCTTTGCACAAAATGACAAACTAATCTTCATATCTATATGGATATTCATAGGACTCAGAATATCAAAATAATGTTGAAAAAAAGAACAAAGTGAGGACTCATATTGTCCAACTTCTAAAGTTACTACAAAGCTACAGTAATCAAGACAGTACGATATTGGCACAAGAATAGACACGTAGATCAATGGAATAGAATTGAATTTTCAGAAGCAAACCTTCATATTTACAGTTAACTTCTTTTTGACAAGGATGACAACAAACTTCCATGGGGAAAAAAAGAGTTAATTCTAACTATTTTAAGAATAGTTAAACTTTTTAAGGCTATCCTATCCTGTATGCTGTTTTTGGTAACTGCAAGGCTGCTGGTTTTCACACCTGCCATAATTACAAGACTGCTGTTATTCAAGGCCTTTGTGGAGCTGGGCAGAAGCAGATGCTAATAGAGCAAATTAAAAAGCCACAAACTCTGCTGTTCTTACCAAATATAGCAGTTTTTCTTGAATAAGTGCTTCTTAGATTGTTACAAGCGTTTGGTTAATTTCTAGAGTTCTTAAAAACAAGATTTTGATAAATTTTTCAAAATTTTTATTGCTTTTATAGATGAATGAATTTAGAGATACTACTCTGCTAATAAGAAAGTCTTTACACATGCCAATTACTAAAAAGTATATAAGTATATAAAAAGCATATAATTAGAATATAGGAGTGTCATTTTACAAAGTGGCGCAGTGACAGCCTTGATGTGTGAGCAATGACAGTCATAATTCAGGTCGAATCAGGTTCAAGGTCAAGAATTATTGGGATCTTGTTAGCATTAGTCTAAATATTAAATAAAAATTATATAAAAGATGATAAACACTTGAGAATATATGTTTAAAGATTCTCCAGAAGGGAGAAGAAGCTGTTGTTAAGTAAGAATCAGAGTTGCTAAACTACCTGAGTAGCTGGGAAGATTGTGGTAAAGTATTATCCACAGCCTAGTAGAGTCTCCAAATGTGTTTGGGAAATCTCAGGTGTGTTTCTTCCAGGTGGAAGGATGAATAATAAAACACTTCTTACATTAATTACTTCATCCAATAAACACTGAAAACATACTGTACTTAGGCACTATGTTAAGAGCTATATAGTCAACAAACGCATCAGATCTTTTTGTCTTAAACTCTGTCTTAATATCTACTGGATATTTTCATTTGGATGACAGACAATTAAAACTCAAACTTAGTAAAATCTTCTCCCCTAAATTTGCTTCTTCTCCTGCAATCTCTGTATCTTCTTTAATTACCGTCTATTCTGTTGTCACAGTCAGAAACCTCACTCATTCTCTGGCCTCACCTACTTAACATGAAGTATATTTAATTACTTTGCTTCAATCTCTCTCAGAATGTTCCACGTCTTCATATCATCTCTAGTTCAGGCTACTAAAGTCTCTAGCTTGGACTCCTTGTCTGGTGCATTACAAATAGTCTTCCATATGCCAATTCCAGGATACTATCACAATAAGAATGCTATAATAGAATACAACTATAATAATGTCAAACTTTTGAATTTGTTCTCATTAAAGTTTCTGAAAAGTGGTTCTATTGACATTTTGGAATGGATAATTCTTTGTTATGTCCTATCCATTGTAAGATTTTCAGCAAGCAGCATCACTGGTTTCTACCTGCTCAATATCAGGAGTGCAGCCATCCCTACAGTCTTGAAAAACAAAACGTCTCCAGATCTTGCCAAACGTCCCCTGCCAAGGCCAAATTACCCCTCATTGAGAACCACTCCTCCAGACAATCAGGAAAAATTTCACATCCCTGCATATGGCATGTATGAGCCTTCTTAATCAGGTGGTATTTGCCAATTAGAGAACTGACTACCTACCCCTCTTCATTTATTGTAGTGTTGCTTCTCTGATTCAACGTCTTTGAGGAAAGACACATTGGGTTTCTTGCTTATCATATTGTTCCAAACAACTTGTGTAAAAATAATCCCAAATAAATCCAATACTGGTTTCCTAGAAATACAATTAATCTTACTCAGTCCCTCACCTGTTGAGATGAAACTCCCAATGAATTCCCTGCCCCATTAAGTAGATCCTCACGCGCTGGAAAACCATGATTTATAGATGTAAAGGGTTTCGACAAGGAATGCTGAGGTTGATGCCAAACACCTTTCCTGAAGGGGATGGCAGGTTTACATAGATAATAGAGAAAACTGAATTAAAATTTTATCTCAGGAGCCGGCCCCGTGGCCGAGTGTTTAAGTTTGCACACTGCTTCAGTGACCCAAGATTTCACTGGTTTGAATCCTGGACATGGACATGGCACCGCTCATCAGGCAATGCTGAGGTGGTGTCCCACATAGCACGCCAGAGAGACCTACAACTAGAATATACAAATATGTGCTGGGGGGTTTTGGGGAGAAGAAGAAGAAGAAGAAAACAACTTCTCTCATAAATGAGCAAATTGAGACCCAAAAATATCAGGTAAGTTGCTCTGTGTCCCTTAGATTATTATTGGACAATTTAGGGCTCTATTTATTTGAGTAGTAGTCTAGTACTATTTCAATTAAATCAAAAAGTTTTTGAGACAATAGCAATGATTGAGAACTTCTCAACAAAGGAAATTATCTCTGGACAGTTTAAGAGGCCCTAAGAATTATCTGTTTTTCAGTGTGATCCGGTAAACCATGGTTTATTCATCAGGAAAGATAAAATAACCTTTGAAGAGTACTCTGTTTAAAGAAGATTATATTATTTAAAATATTTCACTTAAAACATTCAACAAACATTGTTAAAATAAAAATGTTTTTTGAGGAATTTGGAAGTCAATTTATAGGGAAATAGCTTTCCTAGAGATTACAGGACTTTTTTTGAACAAAGATAAAAGACAAAATGTCATTTACTCTGTGGTTAAAATGAACAACTATGATATAGAGTCAACTTTTGGAAATATAAATTATTTGAGTTATAAATTGTGAAATTGAATAAAATTTCATATCATAATAATTTAAAGCAATTTAATATATTGTACATATATATGCCTTAAACCATTAAGTATGTGTTAAAAATTATAATTTATCTATCATGTAAAATAAGGTCTGGTTTTCCAAAGTAAATTTATAATGCCAGTAGTTATGTGAATGCTTAATTCTAAAAGACAGTACTGACAATATAGCAAAGTCCTTGCTGAGGCTAATTTATGGATGCAAGGTAGGAGGTGTTAAAACTGTAAAGCATTTGGAGACTCATGATACCATGGCAACTCATTTTTTAAGAATTCACTATAGACATAATAAAATACTATTCTCACAAGGAACTTGGTACTCTAAAAATTAGAGATCTTTCATTTTAACACTTCTTCACTTTCCTATAGGACTCTGCTAACTTTTGCTAATCTCCTTGTGACTAATTTCTTGAGTATAAAATAAGAAATGGTAATAATTACAAGAAAACTCTCAGTGCTAGTTTTTTTTCTCAGCCATACCAAGCAATGTTATTTTCATATTTAAGAAATAACATGTGTTATATATTGTGTGTGTTTTGGTGTTGTATAGTAATAGTAGGAGCTTAAAATATTTTTTGAAAGAATAAATGATTAAGTAAATTAATCAATTAATGAATAAACAGCACTTACTGAAAATCTATTTAGGTCAGGCACTGTGCTACACTGCTTACAGCTGACATTTGTTGACTAATTTTCTTTGGCACCCAATGAGTGCCAAGGAAATATTAATTATCATACCCAGCCCTCAGAACAACACTCGGAGGTGGATTTAATTGCTCTCATTTCTTCCTGATTAAAAAATTGAGAAAAGAACCTCAAAAAGACAGAATCATTCCCCACTATTACATACCTTGTAAGAAATAAATTGGGATGCAAACTCTGTTTTTCCTTCTTCATGACTACTGTATCCCTTTTCTACTACAACACATTGCCTCTGAGTGAATGAATGGATCAATCAATATTCTTGGCTTTACCAAAGGATACGCTTCTAAGATACCTTTGTTTTGTATGAGCTAGTTATTCAACCTCTTATTTTAATTAGTATGGTAGGTAAAATAATTCTACTCGCCTCCAGAGATGTCTTCACCTTCAGTCCCAGAATCTGTGAATATGTCATGTTAGACAGGAAGGGGAATTAAGGTTGCAGATGGAAGTAAAGTTACTAATCAGCTGAGTTTAAAACAGGAAGATTATCTTGGATTATCCAGAAAGGCCTAATGTAATCAGAAGAGTTAAAAGTGGAAGCAAGAGGTAGAATGTGAGAAATGATGCAATGTGAAATTTTTCTGTGTTCTTCAAATTTGTTAAAGCCACTGGATTGCCACAAAATAATCTTGATTACTATTTATAAGATTCAGGCACTTTTATGTGTAGACTAGATATCAGGTGACTTTTCCTGAAAGGATTCTGTAAGCATTGACTCTACATGTTAAATACTACATAATGCTTCCTTAATGGTTAGTTTGTCATACAAAGTTACAGGTGGATGAACACTTCTCAAACATTGTACTACATGGAATAACTTTGTGGCACAATTGATGGACTGCATGTTCCTTAATTTTTTTATTCAAATAACTACATCACCATGAAAAATTAGAAGATTCATTAAAATTGTTTGATTCTAAATTCTGAATTTTGGTAAGAATTAGACTCCATTTAAAAACATTTTATTTCAGTTTATAAAATGATAGTCCACTAATTTGAGAGTTAAACTAATAAAAAAGAAGTAATTACTCATATAAACGTGAGAAAAATGAAACATTAAAAAATAATACCAATAATATTCCAAAACAAATAACTACAATTACATTTCTCTCCTTGGGTCATTAGGAAATGACCCTTGTTCCTTTGAGTCTGGGTTCACCAATGAGCTTTCATATAGTCGTCTGCTTCTGGAACAGTGTCCTTGAAATTCTGACTTTGTTCATAGGTATACTCTTGTAGAGTTGTCAAGTCAGTCAACTTGAAGCTCTGAAACCTGTACTAATAAATCAATTTCTTGAAATACCATTAACTGAAAGTACCTGATATCCTCTTTTCCATGACACTCTGAGATTGTTTTTCTTTGTTGAAGAAACAAAGTCTAGCTTGGCTTATACAGCTAAGCCTTCAGATAAGCATTAGAAGAAGGTGGAAACTTTTTGTTTGGTAATACAGCTAAATGGTTGTGGTTAATCTTTTTGTTTATCGTTTCTTTTTGTGTTTTGTTTTGTTTTGTTTTCCCCCAGATTTATTGAGATATAATTGACACATAACATTGTGTAAGTTTAAGGTTTACAATGCGATGATTTGGCACGTGAAAATATTGTGAAAAGATTGAGTGATGGTTAATTTTTATAGTATCTAACAATATCTGAATACAGGACAGTAAAATTTTCTTTTGAATAAAATAGATTATTATATATTAGTTTGATTAAATTTCACTTTAAAAATAAAAACGTATGTATATTGAGGAATTAAGATATATGTAGGACATTTTAATCCATTCTGCCAAATGTACAATTTCTGAAACATTTATGTTAAAATATTTTTAAAATTGTCCTTTGATTTGACAACTTTTCTCATGAAGGTCTTACAACAGTATTGGATCTAATCGAGAAATATGAAGCATTCTAAACAAATCAAATTATCTAGCATCCTTCTTTTTACACAGTAAGAGAACAATTCTTTGAAATTGCCTCAAAGGACCTCTAAGAAAAATCATAGTTTTAAGAGTGAAAGGTACACTACTTGTTTTTTCTTTCTAAATTTAGAGTTTGATCTTGGAAAGGCAAAATCAAAAGAATTATCAATAGAGACTTGGTCACTTGATTAAGCATGAGAATAATTGCTGAGAAATTATTGGCTTGATTACTTATTAATCAAAGTGGCAATATAATATTTTAAACAAAGATAAGAAGTTGCACAATTTAAGGAAACAGCTTTTCACAATCAAGGGCATGCCAAAGTCAGCAGAAAGCCAAAAAATTACTCTTGTGATACGTGAAATCTTCCATCTGAGAAGATTGTACAGGAGATAACAGCTACACTTTTACTGCCACTTGTTAAGACGGAAGTAATGATCTCAGATCAATTATCATTTCTCAGATAGAAAACCAAATTCAAGTTTGAATTAATATATTTGTGACTAAAGAATTCACAAGCTCCCTCCTGCTTTTTAAAATTATCTTATGAATAACATGAAACTTTGTAAAAAAAATTTTAACACATTTATGCTGCTTTTAGATTTCTTATTTACAGTTGCTATACAGCAAAGCAAATAATTTACTTTTGAAAATTATAATTTTCTGTATTGATTTAAATATTGTCTGTGTCCATCCTCATTTACATTCTGAAACAACCAGACACCTTAGTTTAAGACAAAACTAGGCTGAATTTTTTTTGATAATAAAAATTCATTCCATTATCTTCATGAAAAGTGGTACTTTTCTGCCACTTCCCTTCTAGTATAGTCTTCACACACATTAACTAAACTTTTAATCAGATTACTCAAATTCTATTTCACCACAAGCATCAAAATGAGCTTTAATTTTACATGCCATTTCTGACTACTTGGAGAGGAGGAGGTGCTCTATTTATAAAAATATATTAACAAAACTTGGAAATCAAAATGCAATTTTCAGAAACATAATCCAGATAAAATATTTATATATATTCTTATCCCCAAATTGACTTCTTTTGGAGATTGAATTTCTCAGTGGAAAGAAAATGAATTATCTCTAACTCAAACATATCCATTCTTAATTGTTAGCACATAAATAGATAGCCAGGGTGTTTCTAAATCAAAAAAATTAAAATTCTGCAAGAACATCCACTATTTATGCTTTGTGTAGATCAGCCCCTGGGATTTGTTATGAAACAGCATCTTCCAGACACATACTTTTGTTGTGATCATGGTGGTAGTGCTGGTTGCCTTTTATTCTCTGCTACAATCCAAATTAACTTCTTCGTGATGACTCAAAAAACTATGCTACTCAAATAAATTACTTAAGGTTTTCCTTCTTCAATATTGCTTTAAGTTTAGTCTCAAAATAATTTAGAATGCAATAATGCTTCAGTAAATGGATTGCCCCTGTCGTTTTCTCTGTGTTTCTGATATAACCATGTTGCTCAATACTAAACCGATCTACCCTCACTTCCTTCCTTGAATTATGTAACTTCCATGTACATTCAATCTCAATTTTTTAAGTCCCTATTTGTTCATATAGCATACCTTTAGGAAAAAAAGAAAAGGACTCTGAATCCATGTACCTGGGTTTGAATCCTGCCTTCATTATGTGACTTAAATTTTTATTTATCAGTCTCCTCATGAGTAAAAAGACTGTTAACAATAGAATCTGACAGGGATCTATGAAAATTTTAAAAAATAAATATATGTAATGCATCTTTTACATTTAGCAAGAACTTTACTAAGTGTTAGCTATTATTAATCCTGTGTCCTGGAAAGGTTGCACAAAGTTGGGATAACCTAAAACATGGAAAATAATCATCTGAGATTAGAAGTTACATATTGTTCTGCCCACATTACACCCTAAGTTTTCAAAGAGGTAAATTACTGAAGGAAATGATTTTACAAGATAAATTAAGATGGCATCAGAAGAAAGGATTTGAATACGTATGTGCATATCTGTGTTGGGTGAGAATTAATTCGGGCTAATGGGAGTGGGACAAGAATTGGTAAGCAATGATTGACTCAGAAATAAAAACAGAGGTGTTCTCACATAATGCTTAGCAGTAAAACTTTAAACAAAATTATCTGTGCATTTTTTTTTCAGAAACAGTAAGCAAGAGGAGCGTGAGATGTGTCAAACTTTGCTGAAAGAGACACAAGTGGATGAGTCCAGAAGTCAAGAAAGGAAGAAAACAGAAGACAAGGAATCAGATATGATCTGAGCAGGGGTCCGAACCCAAGCTATAAAAAATACCCCAGATCTTGTACCCCAGGAGCCTGACATCATGTTTTCTGAGACTTCTGATATATTTAGTCTTCCACTTTCTATGAACTTTTCTGTCCATTTCTTTGACCAAGTAGATGTTTGATCTTCTCCAAGGATTCCATGTTTATTATCATTCTTCATAGGACACAACATTTCTCTCTTAAAAAAAGGGGATGGTTGGTCACTTCAAATTCCTGGATATTAGTAATTATCATCAGTGACCTCTACTCTTTTGCTTTCCAAAGTGCTCATTTATGCCACTCTCTCTTGATCGATCTATTTTACCGGAAACCAGGATGTTCTAAAATCCCTCATGAAAACTTTTTTTGGTTAGTTCCCTTTCTAACCTTCTCATAATCTTTAGTTTTCTCAGTGGTTCATCTGTACCAAAAAATGGCTTTGTAATTCCTTGAACTTCTTAACTTAAATAACTTTCACATCCTCCACATTTCACTTCCACGCCTACACCCAAACCATCTGGTTTACCTCTTCAATAAAAAAGTCTCTTCTAAAATGCAGTGCACATCTGATGTCTGTACAGTTCATAGCAAAAGCATGGGCCTGAAAATTTTGTTGCTAACTCAATAGCTTTTCTACGAGAACAAGACACAGCATGCCTTTGTTTTACATCCCTAATGCACATATAAAATGCTCTCCTCATCTTCTCCCCACCTGGCACCAAGAACATATAAGCTCTTGTTTAAAAGGAGTATATAAAGTAAAGAATCTGTTTAAAACTAGAAATTCTCATCCATTGGTAACAAGTAAAAAATTGTTTTTAAAAAAAAACCACATAGACAAAATAAGTGATTTTTCATAGCCAGTCATCTCTATCTTCGAAATGTACCACTTCTTATATTTTCTTTCCTGCCATATTGATTTCTTCCATGTAGGATCACCATTACTTGAGGCTTTGATTATAGTGATAATCTTGAATGAGTCTGACTTCAATGCCTCGATACTATATTTTGAACACTACATCTTTTGTAACTTAAAAAAACTATGACCTTGTAATTTTCTGACTTAAACATCTTAAAAAATCCATAATATCTTACATTTTTAAATTTTATTCCTTGAATAAATATTTGATGCTTATTATGGTCTATTCCCTACTCTAGGTGACATGGAAAAAGGGGTATATAAAACACAAAGTGTCTCTAATATCATGAAGCTTAAATTCTAATTTTAAAAAGTACAGAGTAATGTGATGGAGAGTGATAAAGTGAAAGCTACTTTATAAGGGTGGTCAGAGAAAGGCCTTCTAAGATGCTGACCTTCTAGATAATTTATCTAGGGAAGTCAGTCAGGAAAATGACTGGAAACAGAGAATTCTAGACAAAGCACAAAAACCAGCATAGATACTCTAGAGAAAAACAAACTTTGAGAGTCTGGAAAGTAGAGATGATCTGTCCTGCCACAGAGAGCGAGGAGGAGACTGGGAAGAGATTAGAAGGGAAAAAAAGGCAGGACCAGATGGTACTGGGAGGGCATGGAAAAAGCTTTGTATTTCATTTTAAGCGCAATGTGATACTTTTGGAATTAGGATTCTTTTGGCTCCAAGTTACAGAAGCCCAATTTGAACAACATTTAGGAACAAAAGGGGGAATTTAATGGAAGAATACTGGGATATCTCACAAAACACAAGGCTAGCAACAAAGCTGGGTCTCTGGAACAGGATCAGGGATTGGAGATCTACTGTAAAGATACGATGTCTTCTCTCTTCCATCTTCCCAACTTTAGGTCTGTCTACTTTGTCATTTTCTCTTTCTTTGGAGAATTTTTTGTTCGCTCCTTGAGGAACATGGCTATCAAAGGCTACCAAATATAGTTATGATACTGGCATAGGACTCTGGCCTCTTGCCCCCATCCACCCCATCTCTCTATTTCTAGTTTTTTTATTTTAGAGTTTCTTTTGTTTTTTATTGCAGTAACATCTGTTTATAACATTATATACATTTCAGGTGTACATCATTATATTTTGATTTCTGTGTAGATTCCATCATGTTCACCACTCAAAGACTAATTACAATCCATCACCGCGCACATGTGTCTAGTCACCCCTTTTGCCCTCCTCCTTTCTCCCTTCCCCTCTGGTAACCACCAATCCAATCTCTGTCTCTATGGGTTTGTTCGGTGTTGTTTTTATCTTCCATTTATGAGTGAGATCATATGGTATTTGACTTTCTCCCTCTGACTTATTTCGCTTAGCATAATACTCACAAAGTCTATCCATGTTGTCACAAATGGCCAGATTTCTTCCTTTTTTATGGCTGAATAGTATTCCATTGTGTATATATACCACATCTGCTTTATCCATTCATCTCTTGATAAGAACGTAAGTAGTTTCCAAGTCTTGGCTATTGTGAATAATGTTTCAATGAACATAGGGGTGCATATATCTTTATGCATTCGTATTTTCATGTTCTTTGGATAAATACCCAGCAGTGGAATAGCTGGATCACATGGTAGTTCTGTTCTTAATTTTTTGAGGAGTCTCCATACTGTTTTCTAAAGCGGCTGCACCAATTTGCACTCCCACCAGCAGTATATGAGAGTTCCCTATTCTCCATATCCTCTCCAATACTTGTTGTTTCCTGTCTTGTTAATTATAGTCATTCTGACTGGTGTGAGGTGATATCTCACTGTAGTTTTTATTTGCATTTCCCTGATAATTAGTGATGTTGAATGTCTTTTTATGTACCAGTAGGCCATTTTTATATCTTCTTTGGAGAAATGTCTGTTCAGATCATTTGCCAATTTTTTAATTGGGTTGTTAGGTTTTTTTGTTGCTGAGATGTATGAGTTCTTTACATATTTTAGATATTAACCCCTTATTAGATATATGGTTTGAAAATATATTCTCCCAATTCTTAGGTTGTCTTTTTGTTTTGTTGATCGTTTCCTTTTCTATGCAGAAGATTTTTAGTTAGATGTTGTCTCATTTGTTTATTTTTTCTAAGTTTCCCTTGCCTGGTCAGACATGGTACTTGAAAATATGCTGCTAAGACTAATGTCCAAGAGCATACAGCCTATGTTTTCTTCTACAAGTTTAATGATTTTAGGTCTTGCATTAAAGTCTTTAATCTATTTTGAGTTAATTTTTGTGTATAGTGAAAGATAATGGTCTACTTTCATTCTTTTGCATGTGGCTCTTCAGTTTTCCCAACATCATTATTGAAGAGACTTTCTTTTCTTCATTATATTTTCTTGGCTCCCTTGTTGAAAATTAGCTGTCCATAGATGTGTAGGTTTATTTTTGGACTCTCAATTCTTTTCCATTGGTCTGTGTGTCTGTTTGTTGTCCCATTACTATGCTATTTCGGTTACTTTAGCTCTGTAGGCCAGGGAGGAAGAACTCTAGTGGCGTCTGCCAGCATCTATGTCAGCATGCCTGTACTAGGTCGCAATAATTGCTGCTACCAATGTCTCTGTCCCTGGGGAGGTCTCCCCTCTCAGAGGCACCCAGAGCCTGTCAAGTGAGTCTCTTTTCACTAAAGGACTGTGTACCTTTCTTTCTGGTGATTTTAGGTTGCTTTCTGAAATGGGTGAATTTGTGCGTGGGCCTTTTAAGAGCAGGTTTTTTTCCCCTTATGTCTGATAGCTTTTCTAGGGGTATTCCTCATTGTAGTTAACAGCCAGCAAAGCCACTTGTCTTGGTTGTGCTGAGTCCAAAAGTTGCTTATTGTGGTAATGCTCCCCTGCTCAGATTCTGCACTCCTCCAGGGAAGGCTTCATACCTTAGGATTTCTCCTGGCCAGCTGCAAAGCACTGTGGCTTGAAGGTGGCTTTTTTTGTCTCCAGAAAATGCATAGCCCTAAGCACAGAGAAAGAGTCAATATGAGGAGACAAAGGAATATGTTCCAAGTAAGGGAATAGGACAAAACCCCAGAAAAACAAGTAATGAAAAAGAGAGAAGCAATCTACTTGACAAAGAGTACAAACTAAGAGTCAGCACTGTCTCTTTTTGTGGGGGTTCTTTTCATCCAGTTTTAAATTTTCTCTCAGGGGTAATTGTTCCAAGAGTGGTTGTAAATTTGTTGTGTCCATGGGAGGAGGTGAGTTCAGAGTCTGTCTATACTGCCATCTTGATACCATCTTCTCTCTGTCTCTATTTCTGTCTCTGGCTCTCTCTCTCTCTGTCACCTCGAACATATGTGGGAAGAAACACTACTTTTTGAACATTCATCAAGTCCTGAAAATGAGGAGGTAGACCAAAAATTACCCCAATAAATAGCTACCTAATTTTATAATATTTATACTTTCTAAACATATTATTTTATATGTTTGTCTTAGCAATAGTATCAAGTAGACATGCAATCAGTTGTCATACCAATTTTAGAGATAAACATACAGTTAAACATTTAATATCTTGTTCAAGGTCACCAGCTAGCTGTTGGCAGAGGGCTGAATTCAATTTTAGAGACAAAGTCATCTTCATATTCATATACGTAATGCAATCCATAGGATTAAAGCAAGTATTTTACCCCAGCATTCAAAGTCCTCCATAATCTTTTCCCAAATGATTCTTAAATAAACCTTTTGTGCAATTTTTAATGGGTTACTCAGAGACTCTTGAAGGACACCTATATTCTACATCTCCACCAAGACCAATTCCATAAGGTCTTATATATCTGTTTACTTTAGCAATCACTTAGAGTACAAATCTCCTTGATAATCAACTGTTATGCACATATGACTCAATATTGTCATTAACCTGATAAAACTTGCCAACATTTAATTCCATACAGACTTCTTGTTCCATCCTCTGAATTCTCCCTTAGTGATTAGAAAATTCTATGATATCCTCACAATATTCTCACATGTTCTCCTAAGCCGAAGGAATATGTGGCTATTCCTTGGTGATGCTATTTCCCCAGTGACACACAAAAGCAGGAGATATTTACTACTCTGACACCATATAGTTTTGAGAAAAGAGGCATGAGAGCTGCCCTCTCTCTCAGAAATATTTATTCCTGGTTCACAGTCTTCTTCTAAACTTCTCCTCTCATCATTCTTGGTGAACTCAACATCTAGGTTAATGAAACCTTCAGAACATATTTGTACTCACTTCCTTTCTCAGCTACCATGTTTAAGAGACTGTTACCATTAGCCATCAAATTGTTTTCTCAAATTTCTTATTTTTCCCCCTCCAATCTATCCATTCTGCACACATCAACTTGAGTATTGTTTTGATATCCCAAACATATAATATAAATGCACTTCTTCAAATCTTTATAGTATTCATTATTTTCTTTAGAATAATACCCAACTTCCTGCCTTATTTTTACCAAGCCTCACGAGACCTGGCAACTCCAACCTGCCAAACTCATCTGGCGATGAACTCTTACATTTCTGTCCATTCTTTTGATTTGTTCTTGTTTCAAAAGAACTCTAACCTTCTCTGCATCATGTCATGTTTTCTTTCTGCTTCAAGATCTTTACAGTAACTTTTCTCTCTCTGAAATATAGTTCCTCTATATTCCTGAATATATCAATAGTGACACAGACACCCTTCTCATCCTCGAATTTAAAGGCCAACCCATAGAAAGAACTTCCATCATCACTCTATCTCTACATTCCTCTTCTTAGTGTTTTTATAACACCCTGTTCATTTGTTGTTTTCTTCTGTTGCAAACTGCTGTAAGACAAAGAGGCAATAAATTACTGTTTTTCATATATATCTATATCTTTAGCAGCATCTTTTTGACTACCATGTCGACTCAGGCAGGGAGAACAAAAGAAAAAAATTAACAAATAGGACTACAAGAGACTAAAAATCTTCTGCAAGGCAAAGGAAACCATGAAAAAAATGAAAAGACAACTCACCAACTGGTAGAAACTAATTTGAAATCATATATCCAACAAGGGGTTAATTTTGAAAATATATGAAGAACACATACAGCTCAACAACAAAATAATGAACAACCCAATCACAAAATGGGCAGAGAATATGAACAGACATTTCTCAAAAGAAGATATACAGATGGCCAACAGGCACATGAAAAGATGTCCAACATCACTAGTTGTCAGGACAATGCAAATCAAAACTACAATGAGATATCACCTTACATCTGTCTGAATGGCTATAATTACCAAGAGGAAAAATAACAAGTGTTGAAAAGGATGTGGAGAAAAGGGAACCCTCGTGCACTGCTGGTGGCAATGCAAACTAGTGCAGCCACTATGGAAAACGCTATGGAAATTTCTCAAAAAATTAAAAATAGAAATACCATATGGACCAGCTATCCCACCACTGGGTAACTTGAAATCAACAATCCAAAGAGATTTATGCACCCCTATGTCCATTGCAGCATTATTCACAATAGCCAAGATGTGGAAGCAACCCAAGTGCCCTGGTACAGATGAATTTATAACAAAGACATGGTATATATACAGAATGGAATACTACTCAGCCATAAAAAAGACAACTATGTCCCATTTGCAACAACATGGCTGGACTTTGAGGGTATGATTTTAAGTTAAATAAGCCAGAGAGAGAAATAAAAATACTACATGATTTCACTCACATGTAGAAGATAAACAAACACTGGATAAAGAGAACAGATTAGTGGTTACCAGAGGGGAAGGGGCTGGGGGCTGGGCAAAAGGGGTAAAAGGGTACAGATGTATGGTGATGGACAAAAATTAGATTACCAGTGGTGAGCACAAGGCAGCCTATACAGAAAGTGATAGATAATAATTCACACTCAAAATTATACAATGTTATAAACCTTTATGATTTCAACAAAATAATTTAAAAAAATAGCTAGAGAGAATGAGGGATATATATCTCTTCTTAACTTCATAGGTAAAAATGAAAATAGACCTCAGATCAAATTCTGCCATACACTCACTCAACATCTGTTAGCAAAAAAAAAAAAAAAAAAAAAACACAAAAAACACAAAAAACACAAAAAACAAAAAGCAAACAACAAATCCAAAACAATTTAACAACTTGCAAGATTCTGTGTTATTTTAGGTAGTTCATCTGCCCATTCCATAAAAGGCACATTAGAATCAAATAGTATGCTATTAGAGATAGTCAATTAACCATGCAATCAAAGGAAGTTATCAATAACCCTCTAGGTCAGTGGCAAATGCAGTAGTATTTCAGGTTTAAATATCAAGTGTCCGTTCAAAGAATATAGATAACTGGGCTCATCAGATCCAAACACACTGTTCATGTAAGGATAGATGTGTCTATACATCACTTTTAACTAAAGCAGTTCTTTGAACACTATTCACTTCATTGACAAGAATTTATTTCTAAAACTGATTATGTTCATTAATAAAGCACGTTATGTTGATCAGAAATAAATATAGCTGAATGAAAAGGTTGTTGTGTCTTCTTTTGAAGTGTTTTTAAGATACTATTTAATAACTGCAGTAGAATGTAACCCTGATCAGGACATTGGACAATTGGGTATATATTACACACATAAGTGTGTGTATGAGTCTGTGTATTGTGTGTATACATATACACATTGAAACCATTGATATCAATATGACATAGCATTCTCTCCCTCTCCCCCATATATATATCTACATATATATGTGTGTGTGTGTACACATATATAATACAACCATTAGAATCAATATGGCATGGCTCTCATAGTTCTTAAGAGTGAGAACTCAGACCGTTTACATCTTGTTCATTCTAGGAAACTGATTAACATAGATACGATTATAAACCAATAACTAATATGGCACTTTGCTTCCAGAAATTCCTGCATACTAATTTATCTGTGACAACTTTCTACTTAGCTAGAGAAAGACTTCTTATCAAGCAGCATTTAACTATCAAAATCCTTCAAGACCGTCTCTTTGCAGTTTAACCAATCCTCAACTATACCATCACATATTTTGCCCAGTCCCAACATGTTCCTAACTTGAGAGACCGTCTTAAAACATCTGATCTCAGGCCCAGACCCTATAAATATCCTCAACCTACTTCTACCTTCCAAGACACTCTTAAGATTCTGTCAAAGCTGTGCTCTACCTTATCATAGTGAACGTAATAAATACAGCTTCGCTTTATTAACAGGTTTTCAGTGAAATTACTTACACGCTGAAGTTTTTAAAAATAAACTGCAGTTAACATAACTACGTGTTAACTGTTGGCAAACATAATGAAAGTTCTATTAGAGCAGGAAATACATCCATCTTGCTAACCATTATATTTTCTATGGCTAGCCAATACCTGGTATAGACTTGGGACTCAACTGATATTTGGGAATGAATGCCGACATGAATCACTTCTGTCTCTTTCATTGTACTGCCTCTCAGATTTCCTCTGACAATGCGAATTTTATTCTCCTACATCTCTTTTCAAATTTTACTTCATTCAGATAGTTTTCCTGGTTTTTCCAATCTGAACTGCCTTTATTGTTTTGCTACATGCTGTGGTATTAATTTACCACGTGATAGTTATTTTGTGTGTGTTACTTACTATGTTTGGGTGCGTGGGATTCCTTCAAACAATTATCTGTATTATGAGATTATTGAGACCAATGTCATCTTTTACACATCTTTTCCTTTTTAGCCACGGTGCTGCTCCCACCTTCATCCGGTACTTCAAGATCTTTTACAATCACAGGGATCTAAATATTATGTTTTAAAATTTAATTACTGATATTTCATCTTCTTTTCCTGCTTCCTATTTTCTCCATTGCAACTTTTAATTTAAGGAATGTTGAATATATTTATCTCAATTAACTATATCTTAAATATATCTAACTTGTATAGATATATCTTAAATATATTTTAAATAAATCTCATCCACAGAGTTGTAACTCACTTACAGTATTTAGAAAATGAGGATGTGCCTATATTTCCCAAATATTATGATGTGATCTTGACTTGACATTTATGTTAAGGATGGCTATTAGTGTCAGAAAAATTATTCTAAGTTCAGAAATAGGTAAAAGAGAATACTGGGTGTCTTGTCAGCACAGTGTTGGATTGATGTGTTATTGTCCATTTTACAACTTTATAGAGGCAGAGGTTACTTTGTAGAATGGTGGCCAGTAGAGGTGGAAGTATTTTTCATCCTTTGGGACAAATAACATTAAAGATTGTAGTTTATGGCCTTGATGGACATTAATTAGTTTTGTAAATAATTGAAAAATCTTCCCCTAATATTTCTTTGTTAAATTGCCTAAACTGTCAAATGTTCTTTCGACCAGTTTTAACAACGTATTGGTTCCCTCATTAATTAACAAGTTAAATAAAATCACTGACACATCTTTACTTTGTACATTTGCATTAAAGTTACAGTATTACCTTTTTGAAAATTATACTGTAAGATTAGTCACTTTTAATGGAATCATTGTTGATAGTAGTGTTTTATTCAAGTTTATAGTCATTTTATAAGGAAGATAGTATTTGATGTTAGTGGAACTACAGTCTGAGCAGTAACCTAACTTAACAAGGGTGCTAAACAGCCATTTTCTCATACAAGTCATAAGAGAAAGAAGATCTTGCTATTTCAAAAACTGCCAGCAGTGTGAAAATATTTTCTAGGAACATCTTGCAATTCATCTTAGAGAATGAGGAGCTCGATTGCTTGGGAAAACTTGGTTAAAATCTTTCAATAAACAAAGATATGCACACTGTAGTTCTTTTGCTGGGAATATTTCTGGTGATTCTCCTCAGGGTTCCAAACTTTAATATGCAGAAATTCACCTTGGTTTCTATTTATTATATGTAGATTCTTGGGTTCTAATTCCAGGAATTCTGATTGAGTAGTTCTGTTTGGAATAACTTCGAATCAGCCTTAAAAAAAAAAAATAGTACCCTATGCTGGTTACTCTCCCTAGGCCCTCTCAATTCGTGTTCCATCTTCCTCTCTCCTGCTCTGAGCCCTGGGAGACTGAGTGCTGCACAGATTGCATATCCACGGATTCCCTTCCGTCTGGCTTCTGGTTGGTGTCAACCAATGAAGGCATCTAGCAGGAGGTCAGATAAAGGAGAAGAATGAGTTCGGGTTATGAAGCCCCTTACAGCTCTGCTTTCATGTAGTTCTGAAGGGAGCTGAAATCCTCCAGAACTATAGCTTGACAAGTGACTAAATTCACACTGGGATGTGCTGCCCGAAAGGGTTTCTGGCTGTTACTAGTGCCTCAGTGGCTTGAAGCCTGCTAGGAAACTATGTAATTCCATCTACCACACTATAAATAGTTGCTTCAATCAAGTCTTTTAAAAATACAGGTTGAGTGTGCTTTTGATGGAACCATGATTGATGTAAAAAACTGAGATGGAGATTGTCCTTGCATTCTACTTCCTAGGAACAATGCTCTAAGATCCCTGGGCATACTTCAGCCAATTTAAAGGAGTTCTTTTCTTCTCACAATCACATGCTAGACTGGGTAGCCAAGTAATTTTAGTAATGGCGGTTCTAGAATAATGAAATTACTTTAGAAATTACTGATTCCAGGACTTCTTTGGCTTAATATCTTATATAACATGATAATCATATTTCTTCTACACTACACACACACACACACAACATAGAATTTTACATGAAATCCTGAAGGCTTAGGCACCTCAGATTAAACAGAACTCTTGCCTAGAATATAGGTGCTCAATCCAGCAGAAAATAATGCTGGCAGGGTAATGCACTTTTGCATCCATTTTTGCGTGTGTGTGTGTGTGTGTGTATACACACATATATATGTATAGACATACATATACATATATGTATATATGTGTGTGTATATATGCATTTAATCTCATCAAATTCATTATCTACATTTAGATAAATATATTAAAACAAACATGCATGCATAATAGGCACTTAAGAAATGTCTAGATAAATCGAAATAGAGATCACAGTGCACTTCTTATCAAATCTGAGATTTCTTTTTTAACAAAAATTTTATGTGCCAATTCCTTAAAGTTGTAATTCTTATTCAATCAATATAATATGATTATATTTCTTAAGTTCTTTTAGGAGAACAAAATGATGCAGGATTTTATTGTATGGATATTTCCCTTTTCCTCTGAACTATCAAATCTATTTTTAATCACAGTGATATAATAGAAACCAAAAGAACAATATTTTTGTTTCCCACCTTTGCATGAAATTACTACACAATTAGACTTTTCTTGTTTTATTTTTAAACACAACATAATCGCAGCTTTTCACATCTTCTCATTTGCCTTTTTTGGGGATGTCCTTGGCTGGTGTATCAACTGTACTCACAAAAAAACCACAGCACCCACGTACTACATTCCTCCTGTTTTCACAACTTTAGATAAATTTATTAGTAACAGTTTAAATTAGTAAAGCTCTGTTATGTTCCAATCTTGTTAATATAAATATAAAAGTCACTTAGAAAATATTACTAAAGTATGAAGAAAGACTGCCGTTAGCTTGCTTATTGTAAAACAGTCTCAACTGGGAAAGGATGAGACTGGGGATCCAGGTACAAATTAGATTGATGTGCTGTCCTCAGCATAATGGCATTTTCATTTCAGAGCCCTACCAAGTCCAAAACAAAACCATTTTTTATAGTTGTTCAAAATCCCAGGAGAAATGAGTTCAGGTGGTCTCGACTTAGTTTCTCATGTACAAAGGGACACATCAAAAAGCTGTCATAGACTGATAGTAATTTATCACTTTCACTTTTAAGAAGCCCTGAGATTACAAGCATGAAGCAAATAACAGCAAAAAGAAGTACTTCTAGGAGCATTTTTTTCCTTTTTGCTTCAGCTAGAAGTTTCTATTTTATTGGAAGAACAGTCTTATAAAATAAATAAAAATTATGTGTTTTGTCATGACATCTTCATTGAAATTTTCTTTAAATATTCAATTATTAACATTTAAAGTAGGAAAACTATATCACTTGTAACCATTGTTTATGATAAACGTAGTAGTTAAATGATTTTATCACACATCTTTAAAGCCACCATAAATCAGACAGACAAAACTTAAATCTAGGTTTTCTTATGCATTTTTATCATTCAGATGGAAAATAGTAGGCTCATTAAATATACAATATTCACAGATTTTTATGTTCTACAGATTTTTAAAATTTTTTGTATTAATGTGTTTTTCAAGGAAACCAAACAACAGTGGAAAATAATTATAGTTAATATAAGTAATTAAGTAAAATCCTATAGAGTCTGAGGCAATCACAAGCGCAATGATGTGACATTACAATGTGGATAAACTATTTTAGATGTTTGCTCTAGATATCCAACTTTTCATTCACCTTCAAATATCTTGTGACACATTGATCTCATGGAAATCTGAAATGTCAACAGCGTGACAGCCAAGAGAAGTATGTCAGTATTTGAATCATTACAGAGATGTGGGTCACAAGGACAGGACACAGTGTAATTTATTCAAATATTATTTGAGTCTTTTCTCAGATATTGGCTAACCAAGAATTATTAAATCAGACAAGAAGTCAGAAGTATTTTAGTAATATAAAATCTAAAAGTTAGTAGGTATATTACAGTGTATTTTCATTTTGAATACAAGAAATAGAGGAATATATTCAGGTGTCCTTTAAAACAAATTAGAAGAAAGATGGAGAATGTCACGGCTTATTAAGAAGCTACAGCTACTCTATTCCATTGAAAATGTTGTAAAAAAGATAATACAAAAATTAACTCTTGTTGGCTGACACTGAAATAGAAAATTTCAGCAGAAATTCATTATGATTATCAAGCTTATAAGAGAAAATTCTTTGGATCACACAATAGATGTTTTCTTATTATGAAAGATGTATATTAAAACTGAGCTGAACAAATTGATAGTTTATCGGATTTTACTTTCACAAGGTTTCAAGGAATCATGGCTGAACTCATATGAAGAAAAATATAGCATTAATGCATCATTTAATAAATATACATTGGAAAGAATGTACTATTGCTCTATACATTATGGAATTTTTATAAAAGTTTAATTAATTTTTATCACATTTTGCTAAGGAGTATTGTTGAGGTTATTGTTATTCTCTCCAAGTAACTAGCTTTCACACTTTCTGAGAAAAAAAAAGTGTCATTATTTTCTCAGAGAATGGGCAAGAAAAGGACTTTATGAAAAAAAGAGAGTAAGTGATGAACAGATCCAATCTTTTGTTTAAAAATTAGAAAACCTTTTTACTTTAATCAGCATCCATAAAAAATAGAGGAAAACTCAAATCAAACACAGACAAATAACTTCTAAAAGTGATTTTGGGGGCCAGTCCAGTGGTGCAGCGGTTAAGTTTACACGTTCCGCTTTAGTGGCCCAGGGTTCACTGGTTTGGATCCCAGGTGCGGACCTATGCATCGCTTGTCAACCCATGCTGGGGCAGGCATCCCACATATAAAATAGAGGAAGATGGGCACAGATCTTAGCTCAGGGCCAATCTTCCTCAGCAAAAAGAGAAGAACTGGTTGCAGATGTTAGCTCAGGGCTAATCTTCCTCAAAAAAAAAAATGATTTTAATATTCTCCAAATGAAGTAAATAAAACCCCTTTTCACTGAGATGGAACAAAACTAACATGTTTAAATTTTCTGTAACAAATCAGTGATTATGAAAATCTCATCACGAATCCTTACAAACTACATGTTGTTATTGCTCACTAGAAAAGCTAATTTTAAAATTCTCTAGAGTCCCCTTCATTTTTAAGACTAACACGAAAACTATAACAAATACATCATTAAATTTAAATATGTATTTAAATTCTTTTCCAATGAATCTAAGATGTTTCATTCAATCCAATCTGTCTTTACATATAATTAATCTCATCATGATGTAAACATCCTATGAATACTTTCAAATTTGAATACCTTACTTTATCATATTTGCTTCCAGTCTTAGTATTAAATTCAAGTTTATTTGTCCTGTTACCCTCAAATAAACACAAGAAAGGAATTTAATTGTGAGTATCCTCACATCTTATTATTAAATCTTATTATTAAAGATAAGAAATAGTATTTAACTCAAATCCATATAATTTCACCACTGAGGATTAGGAACAAACACGATTCAAATCGTCTCAGTCCACATTAGATATGACTTGTACATTGCTTCTTTCCAAAGTTTTTTTGTAGGAAATCATAAGCCATAAAACACTTTTCAGCTAGGGGGCAACTTTGCTCTTCAGTTTCTGTAAACAATGTTCTACCTATATCTTTATCATATTATTTTTTTTTCTTTTTCTTTTTCTTTTTAGTGAGGAAGACTGGCCCTGAGCTAACATCTGTTGCTAATCTTCCTCTTCTTTTGCTTGAGGAAGATTGTCACTGAGCTAACATCTGTGGCAATCTTCCTCTATTGTTTGTATGTGGGATGCAACCACAGGATGGCTTCATGAATGGTGTGTAGCTCCACACTCAGGATCTGAACCCTGAACCCTGGGCTGCTGAGGCAGAGCATGTGAACTTACTCACTACACCACTGGGCCAGCCTCATCATATTCTTATTCTAATAATTTCATTAGGTCTTGACTGAAGAAAAAGTCAATGTCCTAATGAAAGAGTTATATGATTTGAATAAAATTAATCAATTTATTGAAACAATTGTTCATGAAAATAGTTTTTCAAAAACATGAAATTTAACTGAACTAACCTATTTTTGGTTAATTGCTCAATTTGAATCAAAAACAAGATTAGATTTAATAAATATTTAAAAACAAAATTATACTAGGCTCTACACAGGATACAAAGGTAAATAAGACAAAATATTTATTAAGTGCAATAACATATCACCATGAGAGGCTAAAGATAAGTGCATAATAAGTTCATAATCTAGCACAAATTAATAGTGATGATTGAGACCATTTACAGTAATGTAACTTAACTGCTTTGACTGACAATTCAGGTAAACTTTGTCATAACAACTATTTGCTCCACAAAATTCTTGCTCAGTACAACAGACTGCAAAGTGGTCAATATCTTAGCTCTTTGCTGCAGGAAAATTTTATAATTTACCTTAATAAAAATTTGCCCATCAGGCAAATTGTTGTCTCAATGAAATAATAGTTTCTCTACCTGGACACAAAACTCAATAGTCAGAACAACAGTTTTCTTATGAAACTTTGTCTTAAGATCTGCATCTTTCCGTGTGAACCAATTCTAATCTATTGTGTTACAAACTTTGCCAACTGGTCCCCTGCCTTGGATGACCTATACTAGATTCATCAAACTCATACTCCATAATCCATTAATATCTTTTCCTAACGTCCCCATTTTGAACCATTATTAAGATTCTGCCAAGGCATGGTTCTCCCTTGGTCCTGTGAGTTTACACATTCAGCACCTCTTAATCAGTAGGCATTTTTTTCTTTTTCTAATTTAACTACTATTGAGTAGTCAACAGTAGACAGCTCTGGAGATCTTGCCAAAATGGCCATTAAGGCTCTTACAGAAAACTAGATTACTTGAGGCCCCATGAGTCTCCTGCCTGCTGTGTCTTTCTGACTATGAGGGTGAAGTAGTTCCCATTTTGAACCTGAGCTCCTGTTTATTTTATCAAGTTTCCAAATTCTGAGACAATTTTGTCTCCTAGAAATAAAAGAAATATTCTAAAAGTAATCTTCTGCTTATCTCATCAATTTTAAAAAGGCTTTTCTTGGTCTTAGGTCAGTAAAAATCTGTCCTTTCACTAACAGCATCAACATTTATTTCTCAGACTGTCCTTTCCAGTTTCTGTTGTGAGTTTATAAGAGGAAGTTCATAGACAAGAAGATAAGAGTAGATGCAATAAATCTGTCTCTAGATCCAGTCCCAAGGGCCAGCATGTCCCAAAGGTCTTGTCAGACTGGCATCTTTATAGGACAAGCTTTGCCATTGGTTAGTTATCTTTGTAAATGAAATAATTTCACCAAAATTACAGTGGCCACTTGGGGAAACTATTGATGTGAGAACAATTATTCATTTGAGAAGCCTCTTAGAACAAAAAATGGACAAAATTTAAAATATCAAATGGTTTGTCTTTTAAAAACTGTTTGAAGGAATTTCCAAAAGAAATTGAAACTGTAAATTTACTTTGTAAAGGATATCTTGAAAAAGGAAATTAAAAACATATAAAATTTAATAGCCTTATTCTTTTAGATCTTGTGATTGTTAATTATTAATTTATTTTCTTTTGGTGAGGAAGATTGGCCCTGAACTAACACTTGTGCCAGTATTCCTCTATTTTCTCTGTGGGGTGCCACCACATCATGGCTTGATGAGCAGTGTGTAGGTCCATGCTCAGGATCCAAACCTGCAAACCCCAAGCTGCTGAAGTGAACACACGAACTATACCACTACACCACAGGGCTGGCCCCATCTGATGGTTAATTTTATATGTCAACTTGGGCTATGGTGGCCAGATATGTGGTCAAACATTATTCTGGGTGTTTCTGTTAGATGTTTGGGGATGAGATTAACATTGAAATTGGTAGACTTCAAGTAGAACAGGTTGCTCTGTATAATGTGAGTGGGCCTTATTTGATCAGTTGAAGGCCTGAATAGAACAAAACGATTGACTTTCCCTGGGCAAGAATGACTTCTGAAGCAGACAGTTTTTGTATAGAACTGTAACACTGGCTCTTACCTGTCTCCACTCTGCAGATTTTGGACTTGCCAGGCTCCAGAATCACATGGACCAATTTCTTAATATAAATCTCTCTCTGCATACGCATATACACATCCTATTGGTTTGGGTTCTCTGGAGACACCTGACTAATTCAGATCCTCACGATCTGCAAATGTTCTGTGCTAGCTAAGAAGCTGCAGGATGGAAAAATAATGTGGGTACACAATTCAGGTACTCTGAATGGGAACGAAGTACTTAATCCAGTTTTCTCAACTTCCTAGAAGAACCTTCGCTAAATATTGAAGAACAACCTTAGAAAAATTTGTATTAATATCATGTGCTACAATACTAACCTTAAACTCTGCCACTATCACACAATCTCACCCTTGGAATGAACGACTACTCAGGTTGTAGAAATTTATGTAACAAACTTCAGACATTGCCTATTCATCAGCCAATAAAGCTCACCAGTGTGCCTCCAACCAAAGAATATTCTTTTTTCTGTTGTGAAACTACATCTGATAACTTAATAGAGTGAATTCATTTTGGAAATGGAATTACCTGCTTAAATGCTCTCCTGGAGACCTCTTGCTTGAGAGAGAGATAACCAAGGACTCTCGTATTCATAATCAGGTCATAGGTAATTTGAATCTTGACCACTATTTTGTGTCTAAATTAAGCTCCAACTGAAGATCTCCAGTAGTTCATGGACTTTTTATGGTCCAAGCATTCTTCTGATATTAATAGACTTACTGGTGCCAATATATTAAAGTTTAGATGATCTCATACATAGATTTATACAACTTGCACATTTTCTTTTAAAACAATAAGGCAAAGAAGGACCAAAATCAATCCTTGAAAGCCTGGTAGAAAAAAGACTCATCATACTTGTACCAATTATTGTAATACTCTTATCCTCCAAGTCACAAAACACAACAGGAAAAGATACTAATTTGTTTAGTACTCCAAGAAGATAAAAAGAAAATAGTAATCCCCTGCTTTTCATAATACTGAACCCAAGCAATATTTTACCTTCAGGGCCGCTTAAGACTACACATTTCAGAATTGTATGTCTGCACTCTGCTTTTATTTTTTAATGCCCTCCTCATTAAATTAATTAAGCATTTATTGGCCTTTTCCTGGGAAGGTCTAAAATATACAGTACTTAGAAGTTTACTAAGACACTCTCCATTTTTCACAAGTCTTTAACCAAGACCTCGATCATCTTAAATTTCCCTATGATTCTTATCCAATATATGGATCACCTCTTACGTTCTATTGATAATGTGATGCCTAAGATTGATTCCATATATTTAGTCTGCTCAAAAAGTACATAACACTTGTAAGGAAAACTTATACCTTGTCATAACAAAGGATATGACTTATCTCAGGACATAATACATTCTAAGAATTCAAGTCTTTCATATATGACAGATTTCATATCATTAATTATTTTTTCATTGTGGTCAAGAGATAATTAGCAGATTCCTTGGTCTCACTGACCAATATAAGCAATGGGTTTATTGCTTTTCTGAAATAACTATGTATATGTATAATTTAACCAAGTTTTCAGGGATTGAGCCCCTAAGCAGGAGCAAACATGTTATGATTTAAAATGAGGGCATCAACAACTTCCCATCCATTCATGAATGAGTGATGTGGCCAGGCCGTGATGTTCTGACTCAACTTCTTGGGAATCATCAGACGCCAATAGCTTATAACATTTATTTTCACTCTGTGGCAAAGGCCTACCCACACTGTTTCACATCAATAACAGCTTTCCCGCAAATAATGGAAGCTTCTATGAATTGGAATTTAGGTTTTGTTTTAAACTTGATGGTTCCCCATGCTGAGCAATCTTTGTTGCTCATTTAAAAACTCAATATTTTTCAACAAGTAGGTTTATTGCCTACAAAATTCTTTTGCTTCCTGACACATTTCCAAGCATCAACGTAATTCTTTAAATTGTGGAACGTTATTTCCATAATCAGAATAAGGGGAAACAAATAACTGATTGGACTCTGCTGAAAGTTATTATCCATGCTCCAAACATTTATTTTTTAAATTCCTATAGAAAATACAGATATCATATTCTTTGTTAATGTATCTTGTCTTAAGATCAGAACAAGAAATTTTCAGGATTTATCAAAACAGAATTCAACTAGTCCATAGTGTAGGACCCTTTACTAGAGACCAAATCAGCCCAGAGGGCAGAACACAGCGCACACCCTAGATCTTGGTGAATGGGTACAGATAAGAGAGCTAACATTTATTGTAGTAGCAGACATGTTTTGCATGTAGTATGTGATTTTGTAATGCTTTGGAAACAGCAAGCATTCTTCATACCACTCTGAATTCCAATTCAGAATATCCAATAGATTAAAGAACTCTTTATGTGCTGATACTTTTGAAGTATACATTCATTATAAAATTAGAAGTCTGCACACAAAAGTATAACTTGAAGGCAAAAGGAAAGGTTTTAGGTAATCATGATGAAAGAAAGGAGCTTTAATTAAGATCTTGCATCCCTTAATACTCCCAAATGCCAATTCTTCAAAGAAGTTCAAAGAAGCTATTATGGAATGCTAGTGACTAGTACCACAGTTTTTCTTTTTTTTAAAAAAAAAGGAAAAGAAAAAGAGAAAAAACATGGAGAGAAATCTGGCTGTATATTACGTGAAAATAATCTTTGGCACTTTCAGATGAGCCATCTGCTGTCCCCCCAAAACACTTGCAATAATTTTACACTGAATTTTCTACCACAGCAAGGACAATTAGGATACTATACTCAACCAATATTAGAGTGGGGGTTTTACTAAAATTTCTGAGGAATCTCTGCCTTACATCTCATCTGTCATCACCATCATCCTGGTAAACCTGTAAACATGCAATGTGGACAAGAGGCCCAGTCTTAGGGTACCTTTGAACACATTCAAATGAGTTTCATAAAGTACGCTCTGCAATGAATTGGAAATACGTCTTCATCATTTTCTGTTTACTTTCAAGATGGATTGAAGCTTTTACTTGATGAAGGGATACTGATTTAATGTTAGCAAAAATATTGCTCCCTTCTCGGTCTGGGGATTTCTAGTTTATCTCTCCAGTGAAAGGAGTGCCAATTTAGAGTGACTGATATTACAGAGAATTGCACAGCCTTGCTAGTTACTCAGAAAGCTCACTGTTCAAATTATACTCAGTATTCAAGAAAGTTAGAAAGGACAAATGTAACTCTAAAACTAAAATTTGCAAAGCACTTAATGAATCTTGATCTTCCATGGCCTAAGATTTGCTATTGGTTTTAATGTCAAAGAAATTAACTCTTTCTGTGATTCATCTACACTATCCTATGATTTAGTAGGACAACTATCCATCTAGGGATATCACTCTGATTATAAACTCTGCTCCATTGCAAACAGGCATGCCCAAATGTGGCAAGGGACTTGTGCAAAATACCATGCTTAGCAGGACCAACAGTTGAACTTTTCTCAACATTGTTTTAACAACTCTCGCATGACATAAATCCTGGAGACCTGATGTTCCCGGAGAGAAATCAGAGAATGAGATCCTGCAAAGTCTTGTGGAAAGGACATTGTCAGCATGTGAGCAAAACACAAAGAGGTTGGTCTCTGGAATCACAATTATTCATTTCAGAGACATAAGCCATCCTCATAGCAGTGAAAGGATGTTCTGGCTAGAGATTTTAAACTGAGAATGCTTAGAAATTCTCCAGAAGCTGACACTTTCAGGCTCATGTAGACAACTATGTAAAGCTGAAGCTTCTGTCAAAACCCAGAGAACAAGATACGGATGACTGAAACAGCAGAGTATCATGCTTCAGTGTATGTTAATGTGCTTTTTTCTAACTATTTATTTTCTCTTTGCTGGTTTAAGATTTTGATTTCAATAGATGACAATTAGCTCTGAACTATGATGCCCATGAGGCCCTTGTTCTTAATATACCTTGTGCCATTCCTAGATACTCCCTGGTAGGAATCCCATGTGTAGCTACAGTTTGCCTATGACTTGGCCAAAATCTAAAATCCAATCAACTTTTTGGTCTGCATATATATTCCTCTGGGTGCCATCCAGCTCTGTTATAATGAAACAAATAGCTTCAAGTTTAATGTTCACAACCAGTAAACACAATTTTAGAAGCAAACATCCCAAAAAGACAGCTAAACACATAAAACTCCCTCTACCAGCTAACATAGGAAAAACTCTGGGGAGCTTTTGTAGCAGCTTGTTTTTGTAACCAAACTTTCATTCATATAGAGCTTGGAAAGACACTATGAAAGACCCTGTATGTATATTGAAGCTTTCTCACTTTTATAGACTTCAAAAGGAAGGCTCACTATTAAGGTGAATTTTCTGACTCAGATCTTTAACAAATGATCTCTTACTGTCTGGTACCTGATGGCTCTTGTGGAACGGCATTAAAAATGTACAATACTAGCCAGCTACCTTTAATGGCGTTTTTGTTAAAAACCAGAATTAGGCTGCCCTCAACAACTGCTATTTGATGTGTAGCACCAAAGCCTATGGGTTACTGCAGGCAAACCGGGCAGGGACTTGCCTCAGTAGACTGTTGCCGGCCTTCCTAATAGTCTCATATTCAAATGGATCCAGGGGCCATTTTTGCATATTGATTTCTCCTATCAAAGAAAAATGAGAGAGAGAGAGAGATTATTTGATAACTTAATTCAAGAAGGAAAATATCCAGTGCTTGACCTCTGACCCCAAAACCAACAAGAAGGAATTCTAGTTGGTCTTCAACTCTTTTCAGTTTACGTTTAACAAGGGGCCCAAAAAATGGGAAAAAAATTCTTCATTCTGTGATTTGGGTAATGACTAATAAGCCAGACAAGATCACTGAGGCCAGAGAACCACATGCCCCAGAAATTCATTAGATTGGACAAAGAGTTAACCAAAACAGAATATCCCTAGATATAATATTGACATCTTAAGAAGAAGCATATGCCCTTTTAGGGGAAGAATGCAGTACTTATATCGTTAGACTTTCCTATGATCTTTGATAATATGAAAAAGATCCAGGAAAACCAATATAAAATTAAATTAGGTCATTTGGCTGATACCCTATATCTGATTCTACATTCTCTTCACATTGGGATATAATCTTTTCTCTTCACATAATTTGGGCACTCTTGGTTCTCAGTTTACAAGTGAATAAAAACTCTGATCGAATTCAGCTAAGACTGGATAATCACACAAGGCAGGGACTGAGAATTGAGCCCATCAGCATCATAACTGTTGGGACTCAAATTTGAGAACATCTGTGTCAACATAACCGCTTGCTCAAAGAAGTTCCTGCCCAGGAGGTACAGCTATAAATCATTAATAACTTTACTATTTCTTTTAGGAAATGATTGGAAACATTTTTTGTCCATGCAGTTTGCTCATCTGGGAAATTAGGTGTCTAATCATGATGATCGTTTGCACTTCTGTATAAACAGCTCACATAAAATTCGCAAACCAGTTTGTTAAAACTTGCCTCAGAGCCCTTACCTCACAAACCCAAAATATTGTGTCATAGATTTTGTCATAACAAATCATTTTCCTCCTTTAGCCACTTGAGTCCAGGCCCCAAATCCCTATAAATAATACTCACTATTTCCTCTCTTTTGCCACACTCCTAAAATTTGTTAGGACAGTGTTCTCCCTTGCTTCAGTAAGTGAAATAAACTCAGCTTTCCTGACTAATGGGTTTTTCTAGTAGTCTACATAAGGAAGTTAATATCAATAACAGAGACAGGAAAAAATGCTAAGAAGACAGAAGATGTTGGAGTGCTATCGAATGGGACATTAAAAGATTTTTCATGAGGGAACCCTTGTGTACTGTTGGTGGGAATGCAAACTGGTACAGTCATTAAGAAAAACAGTATGGAGATTCTTCAAGAAACCAAAAAGAGAACTACCATGCGATCCAGCAGCCCCACTTCTAAGTACACATATTTAAAGGAAACAAAATCATTATCTCAAAGAGATATCTGTAATTCTTTGTTCACTGCAGCATTATTCACAAGAGCCAAAATATAGAAACAACCTAAGTGTCTGTGGACAGATGAATGGATAAGGAAAATGAGAGAGATATATATGTATATAACATATATGTGGAATATATAGTATGGAATATTATTAGCCTTTATAAAGAAAGAGGGCATTATGCTAAGTAAAATAAGCCAGACAGAGAAAGACAAATACTGCACGGTATCACTTACATGTGAAATCTAATAAGAAAAAAAAAAGTCAAATTCACAGAAATAGAGAGTAGAATGGTGGTTGCCAGAAGCTGGAGGGTGGGGTAAATAGGGAGAGGTTAATAAAAGGGTGCAAACTTTCAGTTATAAGATAAATAAGTTCTAGGGGCTGGCCCCACGGCTGAGTAGTTAAGTTTGCATGCTCTGCTTGGGTGGCCCAGAGTTGTACCGGTTCGGATCCTGGGCATGGACATTGCACCACTCATCAGGCCATGCTGATGTGGTGTCCCACATAGGACAACCAGAGGGACCTACAACTAGAATATATAACTATGTACTGGGGGGCTTTGGGAAGAAGAAGAAGAAGAAAAAAAAAGGAAGATTTGGTAACAGATGTTAGATCAGGTGCCAATCTTGAAAAAAAAAAAGATAAATAGGATCTGAGGATCTAATGTATAACACAGTGACTATAATTGTTTCTATGTATCATGTAATTGAATTTGGTAAGAGAGTAGAATTTAAGTGTTCTCACCAAAAAACGAAAAAAAGCAGTTATGTGATGGGTATGTTAATTAACTTGTTGAGGGGACTCCTTTCACAATGTTTACATATATCAAAACATCACATTGTACACTTTAAATATATTACCATTTTGTCAATTATACCTCCACAAAGCTAAAAAAAAGGAAAATCTTTATGAAAAGCTAGCTTGGAATTAAAGCTGATATAAAGACATTGACTGGTACTAGGTAGATACTGATGCCATTAATAGATATAAAGTAATACAGGAGAACATGCAGATGTTGGGGAAAGATTCTTTCACTTTTGGGATTCTCTGCTTTGAATACCCACTTACATTGCATCTAGTTGGTTGCACGCCTAAGGGCTGTCCAGTGGATTGGATGGGAGATAGCAAGTTGAATTACCAGTAAAAATATGGTTGTAATTGTAAAGAAAATAAAAAGAGAAGAGAGAAAATAATGTAACCCTCTGGGGAAAACAGATTGATCCCTAGGTAGTAGAGGAGAACACTAAAAAACACCATGGAGGAAAAGCTAGAGCAATGAGGGTGTAGCAGACTTTGAGTGTCAACCAGGTTTTAATGCCACAGAAATGCACTTAGAATTTATTGGAGAAAAAAATGGTACCACTGTAATTTGAGCATAGAATTGAGTTTGGGGAAAGCTGAGCATACATACGTCCAGGGCAGAAGAAAGGGTGATAGACAGAGGCAGGTTTCAAGATGGGACGCATGCTCTCTTAGTACAGGGACGCAAAAATAAAAGTCTACTCTAGAGCAGTAATGTATGGAAAACAAAGGACAGATCTGAGCCAGGTTGTTCAATACAGGAACATAGTAAAAATCTGATGCACAATTTACTGGATCTATATGACATGTATTCTGTTTCAGACTTTCTTCGTTCCATTTTCCCAACTGTTTCTCCACCACATTTACTTGATTTACATTCTCCTTCTCATTTTAAGCTTTCTTTTAGAGCTAAAATAGGTCATAGTCTCCAATCTGTTCACTCAAAGCAATAAAACCTCATATAAACATTAAAATGTGTAAAATATTAATATTTAACTAACAAAATTATGTATTTAGTACTAAATGCATAATAAGAGAATGAATTTAAATATACTTCTATATTTTTCTCTTTGCATTTGGGTGTTCTGCCCTCTTCTTAGTCAGCCTCCGAGTGGAAAGGGGACCGATGAAGAGTGAGAAGTCATAGGAGTGCTAGACCAGAAATTCCAACACACAAAAAAGTAGATATGCAGTTTCTGACTTCTCAAATAACAGACAAGAAATTTGAAATCCAGATTTCATTGGGAAATAAAGGATTTTCAAATTTCTGTATGTATACTGGCCAACTGGCATACTAGAGTTTTACTATATGCCCAGGAAAGGAATAAAGAAGACATGTTCATAAAGGAATAAAATGGCAAATCTTAATCCTTCATATGTTAGCGTGCTGTAGAAAAGGGAGCAAGGCCGAGGCATGAAACCCCTGATGATAGAGCAGCTAATGGTAAACAGTGGCTGAAAGTTTTGAAGAGAAATTCCAAAACAGTTCATTTTCATTTCAGAAATTCCAAAAGTTCATTTCAGTAAAAAAATTGTTCAGTGACTTTGGAAGAAAAAAGCAAAAGAAAACCTCTCTTCTTCATGGCCAACACGTGGTGTGCAGGAAACCCTGAGTTCCCAGTATTTCCTGAGTCAACATGGAGATAGAGGGAGGTTTGTGGTCATGATGAAGAGACCACTATATGTGGGAATATCAAGAACAGAGGCAGGTGTTCCCAGCTAGGGAACCAAGTGCTAGCTTTAGATGAAAGCATATTATTTTCCATTGCCAATGATGCCAATGGTGCCAATGCATCATTTTGAAACAGAAAGGGAATCTGGAAGACATGGATTTGTGTGGCTCATTTCTCTTGCTCTGCACCATGACATATCACCAAGACACACATACACATAACAGGCAGCCAGCCACCATCTTGGTTAGGAGCAGCACCACATGGGGTCAGAATTCTGAAAATATAAGAATTTTGAATAATTCATTCAGAGTAAACTATATTAAGATACTAAAGAAAGTATTAGGTTGAATTAAGGTTGCTGCTTAGTTCTAAGTGTTATTTTATCTCCTTTCTTTTTTTTTTTTTTTTTTTACTACTCTACGTGGTAGAATTCATAAGGAAAAACATTAACGAATAGGAAATTATTTTTAAGGAAAGATTTCTTTGTAATCTGAGTGGGTTGTGAATCCTGCTACATATTTTTCTTCCTCTGCTCTTATATAATTCATGCGTTTGGCAGAAGGTAGTAGAGATCCCAATGCTTTCCCTGTTAGAATGAATCATTGTATCAAGTTGGTAAACTGGAAGCAATAACTTAGCAAAATATTGTCTTGCCTCCCAGTTTCAAGTAGAATTCATTGTTGTAATTGTGATTAAATTCACATTTCTGGCACATTAATGTCTTTCTGAAATGTAGATATAGTGATGGCTCTATCCTCACAAAATTATCTATTGCAGGAATCTCTGCTTTAAAGCTGGCAATCTGGGAATGGGGCAATGAAGGAAAGAGGTCACAGGATATAATAACTGTGAATTTGAATTGCTGTTTTATTTCTAATTCAAAAAGAGTAATTTATCCAGAGCAGTTTTAGCTAACCTAGGTTCTAAACAATTTCCATTATTGGTAAGAAAGAAATTGTTCATATTTTATTTAACACATCATGAAATCAAACTGCTTTCCCTGTGAATCTTCTTCAACATCACCAATTCATTCTATTTTATCACTGTCAACAGTATGGAATCTGAGGGAACAAGATCATAGGAAGTTATATTGGGCATCTAAAAATTTATAACATTTTTAAATAATAATATATTTTTGCCTCTTCTAAAAAGAGAGAAATTTGCAAAAGAAAGCAAGAAGCCTTGTTAGGGATTTTAGAGGTATCTATCTGTATGGAAATAATAAATTGGGGACACACACAGTGTTCACCATTATTCAGGTAACGCACTGGAATGCATTTCACAATTATTCTTATACAGTGGTTGTATTAGGTTTTCCAATGGATAACTTTGTTACACAGTCTCTACATATTTAGTGCTATTTCATGGGTATTTTTCCAAAAATTCTTCCAAGCTAAAGTTTTGCACAGATATGTAGAGGAGAAAATATAGAATACTCTTTTTTGAAGTATCATTTGTGATGACTAAAAAGAAGGTTTTCATAATTGCTGTAATCTTTGTATTGTGTCACAGCTTCCTGAGAGGAAGCCATGTTCCTTTATATGAGACAAAAATGGAATGTTGTTAAGATATCTTGCCCTGAAACCATCTCCCTTTAATTGTATGCTTCTCATAAAATGCCAATTGCCAGAAACCCCAGAGATAGACCCAAGTGTACCATGGATGCTTTACTTGCCAAGGAAATTGTTGAGCTTGAAGGGAAAGATGGAAGCAAAATAGTTGAATGAAACGTTTGGTAATGCTAATGAAGGAAATCTGGAAATAACGATATGATTGACCTAAATATCACCAGTTCCCCATTGTATTTGCTGACTTTTTGTAAGAATCAGGTAGTGGAGAACGTAAGCTCAGAAGTCAGAAAGCCTGGGTCTCTGACTTTGGTCAAGTTACAATACTGAAATTGTTTCTAGTGTTATATAAAGTGTTAACGCTGAAGGTTTATGAAAAGCTTCAGCTCTGAGGTGATATGATTAAATGTATTTTTGTTTTTTTATTTAATTATGCAACCCCTGGGTCACTTTGAAAAAACATTCAGGTGATACTGAGAGAAAATCTTTTAAATGAACCTTAAGAAATCAATACAAAATTTCAAGACTGGGACATACAATGTGATGCTTTTTATTATATTATTCTTTGAAGGGTATTCCTTGTGTGAAATAAAGTTGCTGTTAGAAGCATTCTTTTAATGCCTATTTCATATATTCTTTTTGTGGAAATAAATGTGATTTTGAGTGTATGTGTGTGTGTGTGTATCTTACCTTACTCTAGAAAGTATTTAAGGCAGTTTGGTAATATATAAAGCGCCTCAAAAGAGAGATGCCAGCTATGAATAAACTAGTTCAGATATTATTTTAAGTCAAATACATTAACTATTTTTCTTTTTTTCTATTAGATAAAAGTTAATGTCATTGTCAGTCATATTGGGATAAAATATTGATTGAACCAGTGTACACTTTTTTCTGCACTGACTAGATTTAGAGATTTGCAAGCAATCAAGAGATTATTAGATCTTTTATTCCAGATAAGCATTAAAGAAGGTCAGCCATTTATAAGCATGCAGTGCCAAACTTCCAAAACCCTAACATTTACCTGGCTTTAACTTTAAATTTATTAAATCGTATTTTTTGGAAACAGCAATATGTAATATGCCAAACTGGATAAAATGCCGTAAGTTATGACATACTACTTTGTAGTAGTAAAATCACGAAACTCACGTCCACCAGAAACACATGACATTAATCTGTTTGTTTCAGAGTCACACACTCTCTCTATATAGATATATAGTTTTTAAGTATTAAGGATTCTTTCTTTCATAATAATTATGCCATATAAATATATACATATACACACATATATATTTATCTACATGTATAACATATTCATTTATAATATTCAAATTGTAGCCTTTGACAATTTTAGAAGATTCACGTAACAGCTGGTCAGCACCTATTCAGCCTAGAAGACTTGAAAATCTTCTAAAATTACTTTTGAAATATCAGGCTAAAAGCAACAGAAAGATTAAGGGGAGAGAAGAGGTAAAGGGAGAAAGATTTAATATTCACCTTGACTGATAGTTTCCCTTTGCTAATTGCAAATTCTGGGGTATAAAATCAGAACCTATGGTTTGTAATAATGAAAGTAAGAGCTGGCTTTAACTGAATTTCTACTACTCACTAATTCAGCTGTGTTGAATTAGGAAAGTGAAATGACTAACATCCATTTGAGTACAGACCAAAATAAGAAGCAAGATGGCAAATAGACTTGAAGATCAATTTTATTACTAACAAGAATAGAGAACTCAGCCTAGCTACAATGACACAACCAAGACCCCTGATACTTCCTCTTAAATCTTGATTCTTAGATGGTTAGAATTCTTAGATTAATGGAACGTTTGGAACTTCAACACTGAAACACCCCCAAAGTGGTGTCTCACACACTCTTCTCCCTTGGGGAGGGATGGATGGTTATTCTCCAGATCTTCCTGTAGAATGTATAGAGTCTGGACATAAACCCTCAAAAATGGAGGAAGATTTGGGAATAACATCCCACTCTGAACAGGCAGACACAATACAGAGCAAGAAATTAATTGAGGCATCTGTGCTGTCTTATTTTTTCCCCAAATTCTCCAAATAGGTAAGTCACTCTTCATTCTATGTGAATATGAATTTGGAATTCTATTTGGAGAATTGGTGAAAAAATATATTGGGGTGGTTCTACAAAAGAAGTTCCAGTTTAATAGGATTGAGCAGGAACAAAGTGAAAGGTAAGAGGTGGTTCATCTTACTAAATACTTTTTATTTCTAACAAGTTGTCAATCTGGAGGTTTATATTGAAGTGTTAAGTTACAAAATATTAGATGTCAAAATAAGTTCTAATATAGACAATCCTCTGGATAAGTCTAAGCAAGTATCTAAAACCCTGTTCAAAACTCACAAGCATCAGTGATAAATATTGGAGAAAGAGAATATGAGAAGATGATTTTTGGAGAAGATTCTTAGTGTCCATGCTCCTCTCAATGAGTCTTCAGTGGACTCACTCAGAGAGCTTGTTATGTGTTCCTGGACGCTTGCAGAGTACCTTGGACTGAAGTTTGACCTCACCTCCAGGTGTCTAGAGCAGGGTCAACAATTTTTTTTCTATAAAGAGCTAGATTGTAAATATTGTAGATTTTGCAGGCCATATAATGTCAGTCACAACTATCAATTCTACCTTTCTAGTGCAAAAGCAGCCATAAACAATATATAAATAAGTGGGCATGTGTACCAATAAAACTTTATTTACACAACGGGTAGTAGACTAGATTTGGCCAGTGAGCCCTACTTTACTGATCCTTGACTAGAGGATAAGAAAACAGCTGTCTAAATGTTTTAGAAGTGGAGCTAAGGAAAGTGTTGCTGTTTGTGGATTAGCCTTCTCTCCTCTAGTTTATTGGATCGAAGGTTTTGTGATGCCCAAGAAAAGTATAAAGAGAGACCACATGGGGGAAAAGCCAGTTTGAATCATTTTACATCCTGCCAAAGGAACCACTTAGGGGATATGATTATGGAAACCCAAAAGACAGAGAATTGGTAATGACTTGGTCACAGAAAAAACCAATAGCTAAAAGGGGAATAGTCAGCTAGAGTAAAATGCATCATCTGCATTTATAGAAAATGCAAAATTGATTAAAATGTCATGAGAGTGAGTCAGCTTTAACATTTGCCAACTTGAGACAGTGCCACCAGAGCAAAATCTTTTCTCACCCTCTGCTTCTCTCCCTCCGACTCTGGTAGAGTCAGAACTATAGTTAGCAACCTGGTGATGGAGGGAAAAATACTAGTTTGTGAGAGAGAGGCCACTTAGGGCATTTGGAAAATTCTGTTACACTGTGTTAGAGTTACACTCAGCTCCAATTATTTGGGAAATGCTTCTGAATCAACAATGAAAATTTCAAATAAACCTCATTGTCAATATTTTTAATTCTATGGAGTTTACTAATAAAATAAGTCCTCAGGCATTTACTCACAGCATTCTCACCCTATATTTTGTCCATGCCAACAACTTTGATTATAAAGATTTCTTGCCCAGTGTAGATTAAGGTCAGTCCGTTTAAAGCAGAAGGGAGTAGGCAGTGGGAATGCTAGGTATGAGTCATAAATATTCATATTTTGGCATTAAGGAAGAAGGAAATCCTCAAACAAACAAGCCAGAAGAAAACCTATTATGATACATTTCAATACTGATATTTATTATAACTGTCAATTATTTTTAAAAAGTTGCAGATTTGGTACTTTAAATAAAACATACAACAAAACATTGTTTTCAAATGTTCCATTGCAACAGACTAATTGATATTTAATTGAAATATCGACTTACTGTGAAAAGTTCATTTTCTGAAATATCCCTGATAATGTGTCCTTTTATGTAGGATTATAGACTTAACTTATGTGTTTACTTTTTAACTGAAAACTACAGAAGTACATTAGAAGTCAACTGACTACTTGTAAAGAAAGCATATTTTTTAATGTTGAAAGATCTAACGGTGTCATTTATTTTTTATTGAAGTAACATTGATTTATACCATTGTATAAATTTAAGGTGTACATCATTATATTTTGCCTTCTGTATCGACTACATTGTGTTCCTCAGCAAACGTCTAGTTGCCATCTGTCACTGTACACTTGTGCCCCTTTACCCCTTTTGCCCTCTCCCCACCTATCCTTCCCCCCCCAGTAACCAGCAATACATTCTCTGTATCTATGTGTTTGTTTGTTTATCCTCCACATATAAGTGAAATCATATGGTATTCATCTTTCTCCATCTGACTTATTTCACTTAGCACAATGCCCTCAACATCCATCCATGTTGTCACAAATGGCAAGACTTCATTTTTTCATGGCTGACTGGTATTCCATTGCATATATATACCACATCTTCTTTATCCATTCATCCACTGATGGGCACTTAGGTTTTTTCCAAGGCTTGGCTATTGTGAATAATGCTGCAATGAACATAGGAGTGCATATATCTTTTCAAATTACTGTTTTTACATTCTTTGGATAAACACCCAGCAATGAAATAGCTGGATTACATAGCAGTTCTATTTGTAGTTTTTGAGGAATCTCTATACTGTTTTCCATAGTGGATGCACAAATTTATATTCCCATCAGTGGTGTACAAGCGTTCACTTTTCTCTACGTCCTTGCCAGTATTTCTTATTTCTTGTCTTTAATTATAGCCATTCTGATGGACATGAGGCGATATCTCATTGTAGTTTTGATTTGTATTTCCCTAATAATTAGTGGTTCTGAACATCTTTCATCTTTTCATGTGCCTGTTGGCCATCTAAAAATGGTTCAGATCCTCTGCTTATTTTTTAACCAGGTTATTTGGTCTATTGTTTTATTTATTTATTTTTAAATTTTATTTATTTATTTTTTTGAGGAAGATTAGCCCTGAGCTAACATCTGCCACCAATCCTTCTCTTTTTGTTGAGAAAGATTGACCCTGAGCTAACATCTGTGCCAATCTTCCTCTATTTTGTATGTAGGATGACTGCCACAGCATGGCTTGATAAGTGGTGCAATAGGTCCAGGCCTGGGATCCGAACTGGTGAACCCCCGGCCACTGAAGCAGAGCATGCAAATTTAACTGCCATGTGACCAGACTGTCCCCCAAGTTGTTTGATTTCTTGTTGTTGAGTTGTATAAGTTCTTTATATATTTTGGATATTAACCCCTTATTGAATATATGACTTGAAAATATCTACTCTTAATTAGCAGGCTGTCTTTTCATTTTGTTAATGGTTTCCTTCGCTGTGCTGATGCTTTTTAATTTGATGTAGTCCCATTGGTTTATTTTTTTCTTTTGTTTCCCTTGTCTCAGGAAAGATATTGAAAAAAATGTGGCTAAGACTGATGTCAAATAGCGACCTGCCTATGTTTTCTTCTAGGAGTTTTATGGTTTCAGGTTTCAACTTCAAGTCTTTAATCCGTTTTAAGTTAATTTTTGTGTATTGTGTAAGATAGTGGTCTACTTTCATTCCTTTGCATGGGGCTGTCCAGTTTTCCCAACACCATTTGTTGAAGCGACTTTCCTTTCTCCATTGTATGTTCTTGGCTCTTTCATCAAAAATTAGCTGTCCGTAGATGTGTGGGTTTATTTCTGGACTCCCAATTCTGTTCCATTGATTTGTGTGTCTGTTTTTCTGTCAGTACCATTCTGTTTTGGTTACTATAGCTTTGTTGTATATTTTGAAATAAGGGTGTGTGGTACCTCCAGCTTTGTTCTTTTTTCTCAGGACTGCTTTGGCTATCCAGGGTCCTTCATTGTCCCATATAAATTTTAGAATTCTTTGTTCTATTTACATGAAAAATGTTTTTGGGATTTGATATGGATTTCATTGAATCGGTTGATTTCTTTAGGAAGTATGAACATTTTAACTATGTAAATTCTTCCAATCCATGAGTATAGAATTTTTTTCCATTTCTTTGTGTCTTTTTCAATTTCTTTCAACAATATCTTATAGTTTTCAGTGTACAGGTCTTTCATCTCCTTGATTAAGCTTATTCCTAAGTATTTTATTCTTTTTGTTGCAGTTGTAAATGGGGTTATATTCTTGATTTCTCTTTCTGCTAGTTTGCTTTCAGCGTATAGAAACACAGCAGATTTTAGTATGCTGATTTTGTACCCTGCAACTTTACTGTACGTGTTTATTATCACTAATAGTTTTTTGGTGGATTCTTTAGGGTTTTCTATACATATAAAATCATGTCATCTACAAATAGTGACAGTGTTATTTCTTCCTTTCTAATTTTAATATCTTTTATTTCTTCTTCTTGCCTAATTGCTCTAAGACTTCCAATATTATGCTGAATAAGAGCGGTGAGAGTGGGTATCCTTGTCCCATTCCTGTTCTTCAGGGGATAGCTTTTAGTTTTTCACCATTGAGTATGATGTTAGCTGTGGGTTTGTCATATATGACTTTTATAATGTTGAGATACTTCCTTTCTATACCCATTTTATTGAGATTTTTTGTCTTAAATGGATGCTGGATATTGTCAAATGCTTTCTCTGTATCTATTGAGATGATCATGTGATTTTTATTCTTCATTTTGTTAAGGTGGTGTATCACATTGATTGATTTGAGGATGTTAAACCATCCTTGCACTCCTAGAATAAATCCCCCTTGGTTGTGGTGTATAATCCTTTAATATATTATTGTATTTTATTTGCTAATATTTTGTTGAGCATTTTTGAATCTATTTTCATCAGTGATATTGGCCTATAATTTTCTTTTTTTGTATCATCCTTGTCTGGTTTTGGTATCAGGGTAATGTTGGCCTCATAAAATAAGTTAGGAAGTTTTCCAACTTCTTCAATTCTTTGGAAGAGTTTGAGAAGGACAGGTCTTAAATATTCTGTGCATGTTTGGTAGAATTTACCAGAGAAGCTGCCTGGCCCTGGGCTTTTGTTTTTTGGGAGGTTTGTGATTACTCCTTCAATCTACTTACTAGTGATCAGACTATTCAGATTCTGTATTTATTCTTAATTCAGTTTTGGAAGGTTGTATGATTCTAAGAACTAATCCTTTTCTTCTAGGTAATCCAATTTGTTGGTGTATAGCTTTTCATAGTATTCTAATTGTTTGTATTTCTGTGGTATCTGTTGTAACTTTTCCTCTTTAGTTTCTGATTTTATTTATTGGAGCCTTCTCTCTAAGAAAGCAGTTTTTGTGAAAGCTAGGGATACCTACTTAGAAGTGGGTAGCCCTTTACATCTTGGGGCTACACCAAGGAAGAAGCTTCTGTCATCACTTTCAGTCAGAGGGCCACATAGGAGACAGACAATATGAACCTAGATGATTGCCTCAAATGCCTGCCTCAAGGAGGGACAATAATTTTATTAAGAATTATATGGCCCTTTAGCACAATGTTACATAATCTCATAAATTATTTCTCTATCAATAATCATTTTCATCTTAATACAGAGCAAGGAGGTATGAAATAACTGCCAGAAGGGCCAAAATCAGTCTCCTTGATAACTGCCTTCATAACCATTTTCTCCCCTTGGTAAGTTGCCTCTCATCTCATACTCTGAGGTCTTGTCAAAACTGTGATCTCCCTTATCTATCTGTCAGCTATGAAAACTTTGGACTTCACTAGGAATCTTGAAGTTTCCCCTCCATAGTTATTTCTGGGTAAATACCAAAATTTGATAAAATCTACATAAAGAAATTTGGGGATCATTCAAACACAAAAATAACTGAATTATTTCCTGCTAATTCAATTTAATAGAAAAGACAATGTTTTAGAATATTGCCTGATTTCAGAATGAATAGCCTGATCTTAAAACAGCTACAACTGCAGACCTCTAATGCCTAAATAGTAAGGCCAGATTATGCCTCTTATTACAACTGTGATTATTCTAAAAGAGTGAGTTGTCAAGCCCACAAAAGCAGCCTACTAGAAGTAGATCAAAGCCCCCCCACTCCTAGTTCATCCAGTTTTCTTTCGACTACACCACAGCTCCGCTGCCTGCACAATCTCAGCTAAAGAATGGTACCCAGTTGTGCAAACAAAACTTCTATGTACACCTTTAATATACAAAAATTATGAAAACAATAATTTAAAACAAATATATTTTGTAAATTCAAATTTATATCATTTTCCTTATAAAGCCAATGAATGAGAAAACCTAAGACTACTTATATAATTTTTATGCATTAAAAACTATCCTATTCGTATTTGGTAGCTGTTTTATAACTGACCATTACTTACTGAAGAGAGTAAGCAACAAACTTACATCTCATAGCTTTATTTACTATTTAATTGGGTGCGTAGGTGAACACTTTAATAAAGGACTTGCTGGTTAATTTTAAAGGTGTTGAAATGCTCACGCAGGAATTAAAACCATTAAAAGATTAAGGCAGAGCTTTAACTTTACTAATCAGTACATATTAGAAGTCCTTTAAATATGCTACAGAGATGACAGGGGTAACTTTATTGAGGAATGCACAAAAGCAAATTAACCTTGCAGTTTAAGTTAACACATCAGTGGTCTCCAATGTCTTAAAATTTGACAGCACATTTGAGTGGTTTTCTTTAATTACCACATTACCAAATGTTAATATTATGAACCAATGTTTGGAACCCTTGAATCACTTCAGTGGGACTCAAGGCCTCCAAGGCACAGGTTTGGAAACCACTACACCACAGTGTGCTGCATCTTTGAGCCATAGGCTTAAAGGAAACACTGCACAACTGCCCCTGAGTCACTTTGGTTAGGCAGGAGAGAACAAAGGCCAGCTTGGCACAAAGACATATGATGGTAGAGCCAAAAGTGAACAACTACGTTTATCATATGTGAATATTCGTAAGGCATTTATCTGACATTTCTAAGACTTTTGGTCTTTATAAAATAGAATTTTGATGTGAAAGAGTTGGAGAAACACATTAAAGATAAAACTAGGTGCCTGGGGAACTTGGAATAATCCTGCCACATCAGGTCAAGGGGGTTTCTTAGACATTTGCCAAAAACCCTTCTTTCATCTGAACATATGGTCTTAATAGACCTTGACTCTGAGAGCATGGTTTAGTAAGGCTGAGGTTGTTTTCGTCCCCTGCAGTAATTTTTATAATTATCACAAGGGAATAGCCAACTTTCATATTTTTTATGTTTCAATTTATCATGACAATTTTGCATTTTTTCTACTTTGTACAATTTCTGTTAGCAGGTGGAGAAAGTCATCACGTCAGTATCCCAAAAGAGAAAAAAAGTATAATTCAATGTCTTCACTGTCAATCATGTAGGGTACAAAAGAAGGCAGGTCACTTTGGGGCAAAAACAAACAAACAGCAGCGACAATGTCATTTCTACTAAGCTTGATTGTAGGTGAAACTGTACATCCTTCTTCTTCTAAGATAAAGAAGGGTTTCCAATTTTGCTTCAACCAGTTAAAAATGAGGAATCTCACAAGCAGAGGCTAATGGCTAATTATTCATTATTATCTTAAGTAGAATACAAAGATGTTATTCTGAGGAGAAAAATTTTATGTGACAATCTCTTAGAACTCAGACTCTTTCACCATTGTGAATTAATTTGGGGTCAGGAAAGAATAGAGCTTATTTTGAACTTTGGCTAGTCATTCCTCTAAGGTACTCTGGTGTAGTGACATCAGGAAACTATCCTGATATATACAAATCCCCATATACAACCATTAGCATTCTAATGATTATATTATTGAATTGAGATGTTTATGGAACAAATCCCTTAGATTCAGATTAGCTGAGATTCTTGACAAAATTAAAATCTTAAATTTGCATGTGAATTCCAACAAAGCTCCAGGAAGAATTCACACTGGAGCAATGCTGTTGATGTTATCAAAAGCCAGCGAGCCTCTCTGTCAGGTTTTGCACACCGGGGTAACCAAGAGTGTGCCTAGATATAGTAGGCCTGGAGCATAGACTCTGCCTTAGCACAGGTATGGGCCCAAGGTGTTCTTGTAGCCACCACCATCCAACCTGAGGCAGTAAAACTTGAGGCAGTACACAGTGTAATATTGTGGCAGAAGTAGTGTAAAGTAACTTGTTTCTGAAGTCTCTCTCCCTTCCCTGGGCACACTGGTATGCCCAGAGCACAGTCATATACCTCTTCAGCAGAAAATTCATCTTCAGGCGAAGGCACTGATTTCCTGGTAAAAACTGCTACTCCTGCAAATACATTAGAAGTCTGCTTCAGGAAGTTGTTCAGAGATGTGGTAGGTCTGTTCTCTAGTAGCTTACCAGGGAACACAGCTCACAGTCAAAATAGTCCAAGAAGGGCTTTAAAACATAATATATATATCATCCTAAGCAATAGGCATACTAGGTCAAACTATGTTCAAACGTTAATGAACAGACTACAATTCCATCTCAGACCATTTACCTGTTCAATACTAATGGCATTTGTAAGATTTACTCCTCAATCACAAATTTCAATGATGGACCAGAACAAAGGAGAGGTAAAAAAAGAGAAAAAAAAGTGTCCTGGCTCTCAAGTCTGTTTAGCTCTGGTGAAGAAACCTGATGATTACAAGTTAATCTTGAATTTTAGTTTGAAGCAACAAAGAAGAAAATAGGGGTAGAGTTGCCCTTTATGTTGGATTGGTACAAAGATATAGAGATCATTGCAAACCTAATTGAAAAAGAAATGTAATTGAACAAAAAATATAACGGAATTTCCCTATCTTATCTCTGAGATATTTGACTTAAGCCAAAATATCAGTTATAATATTATTTATAGTTTAAAAAAGAGTTCTGAGTTCCAATCAAATCAATGTTTGAAACACATCTGTGACATAAATAGGATAATGACCTGCAGGCATATCAACATTCCTTGGTCAGTTCTATTTTAAACTGCATGACATCAGTCAACTGTCAAAAAAAGACTAAAGAAGAAACAGAAAACATATCCTCGATTTCAAGTGTTTGCAATCTAATTATTATATACCCAAATTCAAAATATGTTTTATGACTTGACAGGATCTTCTAAGGTGGCTAAAGAAAGAAATTAAGAGTTCAGAGACTTGGGTACAAATCTTAGCTTCTCCGAAGGTTAGGTAACACACTTGCATGTCAATACTTGCATCTTAAAAATGCTTATGATCGTATTCACCTGCTCTATATACATGTGAAGAAATACCTGCAAAAATATAAGACAAAATAAAACTTGGTGAAATAGTCCAGTGTTGCATTATAGATATTTTTCCTAAGATCTGTGGTACCTCTGATACCTTTATTTAAGGTATATTTTACCACACAAACATTTAAATGTTGTGTATTTTAACTTCTCTATTTTTTTCTCCAATAGTATCTGGTATCCTAGGCTTGGCTGAAAAGGTTTCTCTGCCCCTATATCATAAGAGCAATCTTTTGTATTTTCTCGCAAGATGTTTTTGTATTTTTTTAACATATTAGTTTTACTTACCAGTACTGTACTTCTTATTATATGGCATATGTGCATATCATTATCTTCTTTCAGACAGACAACCGGATATGCCAACGCTATTATCAAAGGGATTATCTTTTTCTTACTGAAATAAAACTTTCATTTTTTTTCTTTTTTTGTTGGCCGAGGAAGATTCGCCCTGAGCTAACATCTGTTGCCAATCCATGTATGATTTGGTAGATTTGCTATAGTTTCTCCATTATTTTAAAGTTCCCTTTTCCTTTTCTGTATCTTTTAGTTATACATATAGTCTACTTTAACTTCAGAATGAGATTACAACTCTTTCTACAAGCAAGATACAGTTTTCACCATTAATAAGCTCTAGTTTCCTCAAATTGAAATCTTTAGAATGCTATTCCTTTTCTACTCCCTTCCTCAAATATCCACCACCTTCTCAATGGAAACTTTTGAAAACTTTGTTTTTCTTCACCTTTCTTACATGTGAACACCTAAATTACTCTACCTTAGATTAATAAGCATAATGCAAAAGTATATCCATATGTTATTTATTCTTAGATATTTTTTCTCATTTTAACCTCTTTGAAATTGGAACAGATCTTAGATGGCAGGCCATGGTTTAAATAGAATGATTTATTCTTTCTTAGGATTATACAAAATAATAACATGTCTTACATAAGGACTATTAGCTTTGATTTTAAAAAAATTACAGTATTAGAATTTCCCTTAGTATTTGCCTTCTACATCAAGATTTCTCATTTGGCATTTATGTTCCATGTATTCAGTTACTCTATTATTTCAGGCCAAGTGTGTGTGTGTGCGTGTGTGTATAGGAAATAAGACAGAGTCAGAGATGGAGGAGGGGGACGGGTGAGAGGGGGAGACAGAGAGAAAGAGAGAGGAGAGCTATGTTTTGCTCACCCCTAGCTCCATTTCTCTTCATTGTCTGGAAGCCAGATATTTGTTCTGGTTCATTGGCTGGTTTCAAGAGTGACTTGAGTACAAATATCCCTCATTACATGAATGCTCTCTCTTGAACTCAGCAACTGAATAGATCAAGATACGTTTTTTTGAGACAGTCCTTGTATTAGTTTCTGTGGCTGCTATAAAAAATTACCACAAATTTAGTGGCTTAAAACAACACAAATTTATTATCTTACAGTTCTGAGGAGCAGTGGTTCAAAATAGTCTCCCTGGACTAAAATCAAGGTGTGAGCAGCGCCGCATTCCTTTTGGAGGTTCCAGGGGAGACTCCCTTTCCAGCTTCTACATGCTGGCTACATTCCTTGAGTTGTGGCCCTTTCCATCTTCAAAGCCAGCAATTGCATCACTTTGACCTCCATTCTCATTGCATCTCTTTCTCTGACTCTCCTTCCTCCCTCTTTCACTTATAAGGATCCTTGTGACCATTTGTGCCCATTCAGATAATCCTAGATTGTCTCCATCTCAAGATCTTCAAAATCCTATTTGCCACATAAATTTAGGAAATATATTCACATGTCCCAGGGATTAGGACTTTGGACATCTCTGAGATCCGGGTGACCACAGTACTCAAATAAAGGAACTCTGGCTACTTAACTTATGAAATTCAGAAACCAAATAGATTTGAATAATACAGCCTCATTCACTATCCAAACTCAAGAATGAACAGATTCAGACAGTGGAATGTAGCTTTGTTTTCCTCTGGTGGAGTACTGCTGTGTCATCCTCTCTGAGTTATTCATATCATCAAATAACTTTCTCTAGCTATGGCAATTGAATGATATTTTGGATGAGGAGAGAATTCTCCCTGCTGTCTGAATATACAATCTCATGGTTTTCTGTTTTGTCTTGTAATGTGTGTTAATCTGATGCCATTTTAATCTCACGCTATCTGATGCTCTTTTGTTTTTAAGTAAAGTTTTTTGTCTTGGATTTTTAAAATACTTTATCTAGATTCTTCAATCTAGACAAATTTCTTATTTAGTATGTTTAATGATTGCCTTTTCTAAATCTGTCTTATGTATTTCTCTAGAATTTTGATCTTTTTATATTTTTTGCCAATTCTTTAAGATATTTATTGTACTAGGTACTCTACTTATACAGCGTTCAACAGTGTCACTCTCTTCTACCATTTATGCACTGAATTATTTAGTTGATAAATCACTCTTTAGTTGTAGAAATTTAATTTGTGCAGAATTTAAATCTTCCTGAGTGATAGTATCAGCAGCATCATCATTTTTAATTTATTTCAAGTTGTTTTTTATGTCCTGCTCTCCCTGACCCCAAGAAGTGAAGAAACTGAAAGAAGTTGAAATGTTGCCCCAATTCCTAAACTGGTTGGGTATCCAAATATTAGAGATCGAGGATCAAGAAGGCTTCTTAAGGTGGGGCTGGCCCCGTGGCCGAGTGGTTGGGTTCGCGCGCTCCGCTGCAGGCGGCCCAGTGTTTCGTTAGTTCGAATCTTGGGCGCGGACATGGCACTGCTCGTCAGACCACGCTGAGGCAGCGTCCCACATGCCACAACTAGAAGAACCCACAACGAAGAATACACAACTGTGTACCGGGGGGCTTTGGGGAGAAAAAGGAAAGAATAAAATCTTTAAAAAAAAAAACAAAACAAAAGAAGGCTTCTTAAGGTTCAGGAGGGCCTGGCAGATAACCTTCTCTGGCACAGACATGGAAACAGTTTGCCTCTCGCCATCTGTGTTACCAACACCATCCATCAGACCTGAGTGAGCCTCAGTGAGTCAACTAAGGAAAATTGCAAATGATCTAAGTAATGCCAGCCTCTGACAATTAGAGCAAATAAACACAAACTCAGTAAAATAAAACTGTGAATAACACAAAAGGCAACTTGAAATAGAATAACAACAATGATAATAGTGATATCATCTCGGAAGGCACAGATCTCTGATGGTCAAGCCCTTCTCAGGATCTGCTGCCTTCCTGTTTTGACTCCTGGCTCAGCACACTGAGCAGAACACATATACCAATTATGTTGGCGTAAGACCCCTCGGAACACAAATTTCTTCTATGCATACAGCTGCCTGAGGGCCCTGGAGTCCTTTGAATCAAGAAAGAAAAATGAATTGAAGGTAGACGTGGAGGGAGAGGAAAGGAGGGAGAAGAAAAATGGGTTACTATGTTCCCATGTTCTCAGAATCTCTCTGTCTTATCCTATCTTTTGAACCAACATTTATTGAACACTCAAAATCTGTCAGGCCTAGGCAAGGTCCTTGATCAAATTAGTTCTCCTGTGACAGACGCTGGAACCAGCCTTCTGCGTTCACTGCCTGCCTCTCCAAATACTGGTTGTTTGAGATTAGGAAAGTCCTCTAACAATTTCAAGATTTGCGCATTGGGGAAAATAAAAGCACCTATGTACGGGGTTTTTATAAAAATTAAACACACACACACATACACAACTCAGTTTCTGGCAAATGTTAAGCATTATGAAAGGGTTACTGTTATTACCAAATTATTTTATTTTCAAACCAAACACGCTAATTATCATTAGCCCCATTTCGTTGTTGTTGTTCCTATTATTGTTGTTCCAATAAGAAAACTTAGGCTGAGGGAGGTGAAGTATCTGATCCAAATTTAAATCGTTGTAGGATGGAAAGCCGAAGTTTGAAGCCAGGGAATTTTGGAAGGTAAAGTCCACATTCATGAATTGAAGCTGTAAAATGATCTATTTGCCTTTCACTAATAGAATTCATTTACACATTTGATCAAGGTATCTTTTGGTATAGGAATTAACACATTTAGCAGAAAGAAATTTGAGGAAAACAAATGTATTTAATGTATTTTTTGTCACTTTAAGAGTAAGCTATATATTTAAGAAACTAACAAAACAAAATAATCTCAGAGAGGCTTTCATAGCAAGAATTAAAGGTTTACTTCCTCCTCTCTTATCACTTGAAACTTTTTACCTCCAAACATTTGCTTCTTTTGTATTGACTAAACTTCAGCTGAAGTTGTGACTCACTCTCCACAGTATTTCTTATGAAATCAGTTGGCACTTTTTTTGGCTTTGTCCCTGATCATGCTGCCTGATCAATAAAACTTGTCTTTTTCAAAAAAGTTGAACAACTACAGCCACTGCCTCAAAATTCCTTGATATTGACTTAGGTAATTTAAGAAAGTATAAAATTGGTTGTTTTTCATATCTTTTTTGATTTCACAGCTTGAATTGTTCTATATGCTCTGCCTTTATCCCTCCCTAACCCATATATTGTTCTTCATGAAGAGAATTACAGATTGTACCATGACTATCACTTATATATTTAGTCTTTTAGAGAAAATTCCCAATATAGAAAAAACATCAGATACCATTGGTTGTTACTGAAATGTAAGTAGACATGCAAAAGGTATTCCAAACATATTAAAGAAGATGCACATGAAAATACTTATATGCCTTTGGAAAATGATTTGGCTATACCGCATTTATAAATATTTAGCAACTAAAATGAAATATGGTAGACCTGGGGATGGGAAAGTAAGAAAGAAATAACTAAAGCATTTTTGTGGCATGAAATAAGTGCAAGCAAACTTACTGTATAGACACCTGGTAAATCTAATTTTCCCAGCCACGTATTTGTTAAATTTTGTGATGAATTTGATGTGTGGAACATTTATTCCTAAGCATTCTTAAGATTTCTAAAAATTATAAATAATACGAAATTAGATCATAGATTTTCCATAGTAAGTGAATATAATTTTACATAATACAAAAATGGCCAAAAACTTGTTAAAAATGTGAATGAACGTCAACATAATTTTGGTCAATTAAGAGTTTATATTCCTTATTATTTTTAAATTGAGAGGTTAGTTTTCAATAAAGACAAAGTTTTTGCTCTTTGCTTGTTTTTCTTGCACCATTCAGGTTTGACTGAAAACACGTTCCTAGACCTAGTCATCAGATACACACTTCGTGATTAGAGCAATGAATTTAAAAATTGAGAGAGAAAGATAGTGATGGTTGGTAAAGAGAATACTTACAAAAGTGAATATGTAATGAAAATCAGAAGTGTTTTGTATGCTCGTAATAGAGAAAGAAGCATAAACAAATTGTAAAATCCAAAAAAAATTGTCAATCTTTTCTAAGAACCTTTCCTTTCAAAGTTAACCATGTATCTGTCATTGAAGACCATGCTTATATCACTTTATTCTAGTGTCTTGTAAGATAAATATCAAATGTCTTAAGAAAACACATAATTATCCTAGAAATCTTATGACCTTTATTTGCTTATGGTTTTTAATAGAAAAAGCATGTTTTTTAGCCTAAGCATAGCATTAAAAATTATAACTTTATTTCATTCAGTTTAATATTCTTTTTTCTTTTGGAGGAAGATTAGTCCTGGGCTAACATCTGCTGCCAAACCTCCTCTTTTTGCTGAGGAAGACTGGCCCTGAGCTAACATCCATGCCCATCTTCCTCTACTTTATATGTGGGACACCTGCCACAGCATGGCTTGACAAGCAGTGTGTAGGTCTGCACCTGGGATCCAAACCGGTGAACCCTGGGCCGCTGAAGCAGAATGTGTGAACTTAACCTCTGTACCACCGGGCTGGCCCCTCAGTTTAATAATTTGGAAATCTTTTCTATGGCTGAGTATATAGGAGAGGTTTGGTTTTATTTGAATATTAAGATTGATATAGAGAGGCCAGCCTGGCGGTGTAGTAGTTAAGTTCATACACTCTGCTTCAGTGGCCCAGGGTTCACAGGTTTGGATCTTGGGTGCAGACCTAGCACCATTCGTCAAGCCATGCTGTGACGGCATCCCACATAAAACATAAAACAGAGGAAGATTAGCACAGATGTTAGATCAGGGCCAATCTTCCTCACAAAATACATAAATAAATAAATATTTTAAAAAGTTGATACAGCACCAACAAAATAAAATTCATGTTTTGTTCTTTGATGACACAAAATTGCCTCCATTTAATGTCTAAAAATGTGCTAGTCTCTATCACAAGACTATCATTCAGAGAGAAAATCAGCAAGCATATTAATCCATAGATTTTTAAGAACAAAATAAATTACACATTGCTAAAGGAGTGTTTCCATTATGCCAATTAGATTGTATATAGATGGCAAACAAGAAACATATTTAAGGTAATGCAGATATCATTTTGGTTCACATACTGTTTGTCCCCACACATTAATGTTTTGCACCTGGAAGCTCTATTTGGCCTCCTTGGACCTTAGAATCTTTATCCTGGACCTCTTCCTCCTCTTTGTGTATTTCGCCTTGGTTTCCATAACTCAGTGGCCTACATTCTTGCATCGTAACCACTTATCTCTTTAAATGTGTAAATCTTATGTTTACTGAATATTTTTTTATCTACTAGAAACTTTACATATTTTAACTATGCTAGTATTTCTTTTAGGATAATTATTGTTTTTGCTAGATTTATGGTTATATAATCACATAGTTTTTGAGTCAACTGTTCCAAATTCATTTTACTCATTAGCCTTGGTATTTTTAAACTGTACTTTTGCAGAATGTAAAATTTTTCGGTAATTTTGCTGTACTTTGAGTTGTAGCAGAAATGCTTCTGTTAGACATTATGGAATATCTGAGGAGGGGTAATTGTGACTCCACTTTCTTTTATAGGACATTTATAGGACTTCTTTGTAGCTTTTTTACGACACCACTATATAGGCAGTATGGATACTTCTATAGTAAGCTCCTTATGGAAGTTATTACATAAGAATTATGGAATAATTAATTTACTTGCTTATTTCTAAAACTGTTAACACGAGGACAAATTTAATTAGTCAAGAGCCTTTTAGGTTTTATTTATTCATTCATTCAACAAATATTTATTGAATCCCATATTGTGCAAAAAAATGTAGTCTCAAAATATGCATATGAATGTTGAGTAAACTAGACCCACTGGGTGCTGCTCTCATTGTATGTGGGAGAGAATGAGGAGAAACAGACAATAAAGGAGAAGACAAATAGTTTTACAAGATCTTTTCAAACAGTGATTCTTGCTTTCAAAAATAAAATTATGTGACTGACGTAGGGGTGACTTTAATTTAGGTGGTCAAGGAAGAAATTTCCCATAATATGGTATTTGAATAGGAACATAATTGTATTTTTAAAAGAAAAGAAAAGAAAACTACAGTAAAAGTTAAGAAGAAGAAGGAAATCTATTTTTCAAAGTTTGATGAGATGAAACTTAGAGTAGGAAGATGAGTGAGAAGTAGCGTGAAATTTTAAAGATGTTAGTTCACATGATTGGGTATTTTTTCTTTTAATTTTGAGTTGCTTGGATCAGCCCATAGTTAGATTTCCTTTCAGTATATTGCTTCATATGATTGCCTTTCCAAAGGGCCACGCTCTGCTCATGTTTTGGGATATGGAGTGTGTGTCATGTGCCATGGCCATTAGAAGAAATGATCCCTCTCTTCTACACATAGACATATAATCTTAGAAGCTAACTCCAGTTGTAATACTTCATATCTAACTATTAATAAAATTTGCGACAAATATTAGGCGGATTAGCACTCATGCAATATTCTAACAATGCTCGAACTTGTATGAACAATTTTAATCTTGTTTTAAAATGTATCTGCAGCATCTTCAGGGTGTTCCTGCATGTAGAAGAGCGTGCTATTGAAAAAAATTCTTACAAAAGATCGGACTTGTTAATACTTTGTAAGCCTCCAGTAAGTACTCCGTGACTGGAGGAGGATGTTCACACATCTGCCACATGCCGTGATTAATCAGATACAAAAAGGAATAAAGACCTAAAAAGATTTTAATATGATAGTTACCTTCAACAGATTGTTCTATAAATTTAGTATTTTTAAACCAACAAAATTATTCTCAGAGCATAGAAGAGCATTTTTTACACATTTGTTAGTAGGCTAAGCAAATTATTCTGTTAACATATTAACATTTTTGTAATTAACATACATGGATTTTGTGTATCAAGTCTGTAGTTTATAGGTATTTCTATCTTACTGGATTGAATTGGTCATCACTGGTCAGTTACTTTTACGTTATTTCAATCCTGAAGTGCACAGGAAAAAATGACTCTTTGTACCTTTTACACTCAAATGGCTGAATTTCACCTTTGAATCCTCTAGACTCATCTTAGTTGTGGGACAACAGTTTTTAAATTGAGCTTTAAAGACTGTCTAATATATTTTAAAATATTGCACTTTTTTTAGAGCATCAGAGGAAAGGAAGTGGAACAAATTATCCAGTTAGCTAAAGATTTCAAGTTCATTTTAGGTTCAATCAGTGAAGTCAATTGCGTTTGGAATTTTTAGATGTAATTCCTCCTGCAAATTTTAGCTCCCAGGTGGTATCAAATACAGTATTATAGATCCAAAGCTTTTTGTTAGAGAAGACTTGCAGCATTCGTAGGCTGACGCTGTTGGGATAACCTCAATCATTCATGAGCCTTTTAAAATACTTTTTATCATTTCAGAGTCTAATAAACTAACAGAATTCAATTTTCATGTTACTTGAGTCTTTGAATCTCTTACCAGAATTCTGACATCCATTAGCCATCGTCTGTATTAGGTGACTGCTGTGGTAACAAATAAGCCATAACAAATTATCTCATTACAGATATAATATACACAACAGCTGGAGTTTTTCTTTCTCTTGTTCTCATTGTGACTGACATAAGCTGCCAGCTGTAGTTTCCGATTATCTGAGTAAGGTTTTTGGCAGATTCAGAAAGCTATGTACTTTGCTAAAAGCTTGGTTATGATGCAAAGAAATAGAAACCAAAGCTTCCTCTGATTTTAGCAGTTTTCTGTTTGTTTTTTGTTTTTGCCAATGATAATCAATTGTCATTCATTTTAATGTCTGTGTATGATATTTCTGTGCCTTTGCTTATGCTCCACTTACCTTACTATTAGAAAATGTCAATACTAAAATGACTTAGTACTGAAAATGACTTTAAATGACTTCATATTAGACTTCACTTTATATGATACTCAATATAAAATGTTTCTAAAAATTCGTAAAACACATAGACACTTGAATAAAACAATTAAACAACAGTTGAATCATAGAAACAAGTGGAAAAATCTAAAATGCAAATATTCATTTCTGTCTTATTTTAGAATATAGAGAAAATTCTTAAACCCTCTGAAAGATTAATATATATTTGTTTACCTCACCATACACATAAGTTTTCTTTATCTTTCAATTAGTACCTTCTAAAAGGGAGCACGGTTTCAACATTGTTTACCATATTAAGTATCTCTTCATGCGTGTTTTCCTTATAAGCAATGCTGTCAAGCAGAAAGGAACATGTATGACTGATTTAAAAATTATCGTATGCCCTACTTGTAGAGATACAAATTTATACACAAGTACAAGTTTCATTGCCCCTTCTGCCTCTCTCTCCCTCTCCCTCCTGTCTTTCTCTCTCTCTTCCAGTGATGCTCATGATACAATGATCCATGCCTGGAGGGAGTTTCTCACGGACTTAACTAAGAAACTCTAGATATAATCAAGCCACAGAAGACTTAGACTGTCATCCCAGCTTTTCTCTGTAATTGATCCCTCTATATGCAATTCAGCCTCAGGAAGAAGCATGACACAAGCAGAGGCAAAAGAAATCTGTAAGGATTATCAACTGTGGGAATTAGAAAGTGTTTTCTTTCAAAAAATTCACCAATTATTAGTGGTGAGACAGGAGCAAAAATAAAAATTTTATTCTTAAATGCGTAACGACTAAGAAGGAAACAAAAGATCGAAAACAGTCACACTGAATAACAAGTCAGAAATTGGGAAAATTGAACATTAACCTACTGCCTTTAAGTTTCTCTACCAATGATTACCTCTCCACTCCTGTTTGAGCTTTAATTTTTGATATATATTATTCATACAATAATTTAACCAAGCCAATTTATACACCATTCTATCTGAATTGTCTTATTACTATTACGTTTTATTTATGTTATGTTTTATTCTCTATAAATTTATTCCTGCCACTCAAAAACCACTCAAATACATATGTATGTGTGTGGGGGAGTCTGGATACATACAATTATTTATGACATTTTCTTTTAAGCATTCGCATTTAAAAATAATTTAATTTCATATATAAATATTACACGTGTGTGTCTGTGTATAGCATTATATCAGAAGAAAGCTCAAGAAGCAGATGATTGTAACAGAAGTTGAATCTTGTGATTGTTCTGCTCAGTCATATTGACTAGAGAATGACACAGATAAACCTGTTTTCCAACCTAATTATTCTACAGCACAACAGCTGATAACTGTATTTCTGAATCTCAAACTTCTTTTAGTTATTTATTGCATTAATTCTTGTGTTTATTTATTTGGAGTGCTAACCACTGTGCCTGGTTTTAGGAGTATATTAGCAAATAAAATGACATGACCCATGCCTGCAGGTCGCATTGGATAGAGTTGTACATTTTGTTTCAACTGCTGCAGAAGCCAAGCTCAGTTCTACAGCCTCTGACATTCTTCAGTCCTATGCTTGGTCCCTTGGAAGAAATGTACAATTAACCACCATAGAAAGACAAGAAGGAAAATTATCTTAGCTCTTTTTCCACTTTCATCATTGTCTTTTCGTCTTCTCTTCCTTTCATATTCTTGCAGAATGTAGTAACATACACACACACACGTCCATGCTATTGTATATCACAGGTAATTTTATAGGTCCTCAAAATACGTTATACTTTCCTTGTAAGAGACCTAATGGTTTCTTTTACCCACTATCCTTATCTATGTGATGACTATTAATAACTTTTACTTGTATGTGTATGTATACGCACATGATGATGTTTCAAAATCCAGTAAGGCATACAACTGATTACTATAACTTAGACAATATTTGTACAAAAACAAGTTTCTTCATAATTCACATATTCTTTCTGTATTTTCTCTGTTGCAACTGGGCTTTTTCACTCCCTGTAATTTCCAATATACATAGTACCACATCCTCCTGATGCAAGGTAATTTGCATATTGTTAATTCTTTCTCTCTTTAATCTATAGTTACACATGAGAATCTGGAGTAAACTGTCTCTAGAAATTATGAGCTATGAGTTCTTTTTCAAATTATTTAATCTCTATCGTTCAATTTCTTCGTCTGTGTATCAGGGATAATGATATTTATCTTGTTGAGCTGCTATGGGAATTAAATGAATCAATCGTGTAAAACGTTCAGAAATTTTCCTGGTATACAGCAAGTGCTAAGTAAGTGCTGGCATTGATGATTATTTTTAAGACCATAACATGTGCCCTCATTATAGTAAGTGTTAGAAATGTTGAGAATAATAAAATGTGACTCCTCTCCTCATTGTTACTACTTACCTCTCAAGGCCCAGAGCTAACATGCACATCCTGTTCTGTGAAGCTGTTGCTAACACGTCAGAAAAGCTAGTTGCCATTGTTCTTTCAACATCCACATAGCACCTTTTTGTCTTATCTTTGTTGAAATAAGTATCATGTCACAACACAATATTTCAGACTCAAGGACGGAGACAGAAAGTGTGGTTGATTGCTCACCTTCTAACTTGCCAAAACCTCAATTTCCTCACATCTTAAATGAAGATAAAATAGTAATTTTCTCATAAGGTTTCTGAAATAAATTAATAAAGGCATGTCTGTTAAAGACCAAGCACACAGTAAACACATATGTATGCTAATTATGTCATTATTATCGAGCTTCTCATGTACTCAACATGATTTCAAGTCTCTGTTGTCCAATAGACTGTGGTCAAAAGAATTCAATAAAAAAATTTATATACACATATACATATGTATACATATGTAAATAAATAAGTGAACAATCTAGTTGAATAAGATACATAAAGAGCTACAAAGTATAGAATAATGAGTGCTACAACTGAACTATTAAAAATACTGTTAAGAATATAGAGGAGAGAATAAAAGTGTCTTTCCTAGAAAAGAGAGAATTTCCTAAAGGAGATAATTTTATTCATGACTTCTAATAATAACTTGCATTTTAATGCTATGGCGAATAGGAAAAAAGGCTTCTAGTCAGAAGGGGAAACAAGAGGTTAGGCACTCAGTTAATAGGATGCATGAGTTTGGGGCTCCCTGGTTCTCTACAGGGACTCAAAGATGAGGCATAAGCGGGGAGACATGGTGGCAGATAAGGCTAAAATTCCAGTGGGCTCGTATATTGTCAAAGGGGAAGGTAGACTTCAATTTCTATGCAATAGAGTGTTATCAAGGGATTTATTGTGTTTTACACAACCAAGTTTTATCATGCTTTTAATTCAATTTCTTACAATGTCATATTTTTTTAAAGTATGGCCAATCCTTCAAACTTTGATGCTCACTAGTGTGGTGCACATGGTTTCTCATCAGCACTATTGTCATCCTGGTCCAGATAATTCTTTATTATGAAGGACTGTCCTGTGCATTTTCAGATGTTTAGCAACATCTCTGACCTCCACCCAGAAATGCCAGTAGCACCCCCTTCCCTCAGTTGTGGCAACTGCAAATATCTTCAGATGTTGTCAAATGTCCCTTGGGGGACAAAACCATCCCCATTTGAGAAGCACTGTGCTAGAGAAAAACCATTAAGATGAAACTGCTGATGAAACTATGGAGGCTAGAATAGATAGACTGTTTTTATCACTGGAAAATTTAATAAGTATATTCATATAACTTTGTTCACCTCTTCTGTCTATTTCTCTTACTAAAGGCTATATGTATATGTTAAATATACCTGAGGGGGAAAATGTAATAAATGCAACAGGAACTACCTGCTTAAAAGGGTCAATCTTGTTATAAGGGATTTTGCCATCCTGCTAATAAGCAACTTGCTAAATCCGTGTGTTAAAAAGAAAATAGACCTAGCATTTCAAGGACCTTAAGGCTGAACTATTATGTTAAGAGAGAGGAAGAACTCCTGGGAACAGCATAGGAGGGTGATGAGCGGCACACAGAAGAGCATGGACCGAGGAGCCTAAAAGAGAGTATATGAAGGCCTAGTGTGGAGATAAGCGGTCAGTGAAAATGCCCTCGTGCTGCTCTTTTCAAAAAGTATTTCAACAATAGAGATTTTTAATCCTCTTTGTTTTATTGTGAGCTTAATTACTCTCCTCTCAACTTACCCAGACATATTTTTACATCTCTGCCAGTTGCTGAAGGAATTCGTTGTGTGACTAGGTCTAAATGGTTTATAATCAGCAATGTGCATAGAATGTTGAGATGACTGAAAGCTGAAAGATTTCAGTGAAAACAGGCCAAGGGCAGAGACGGCAGTGAGGAATCAAGTTTCTTAGGAAACTTGAGAAGTGCTCATGAGTCCTTGACCTACCACAGTATGTGGACGGGGTTTTAGCCAGTCTTACCTAGAGTGAGTTTTTCTGGGAGACTCCAGATGACATGTGAATTACACAAGTCAAAAGGGATCACGCTGTATCTTGACATCCTGGGGTATGTCATGAAACAAAATGATTTGCAAGTAATGAAATAAATAATTGAGTTTGTTTTTAGCTACCTGGGACACTTGTCGGTAAAATCTGACTCCTGAGCACCTCAAGGATGTTTCCTTCCTTCCTTCTTTCCCTTCTCTTCCTTTCCCTTCTCTCTCCTTTCCTTCTTGTGTGTTTTTTTTTTTTAAGATTTTATTTTTTCCTTTTGCTCCCCAAAGACCCCCGGTACATAGTTGCATATTCTTTGTTGTGGGTTCTTCCAGTTGTGGCATGTGGGACGCCGCCTCAGCGTGGTTTGATGAGCAGTGCCATGTCTGCACCCAGGATTCGAACCAACAAAACACTGGGCCGCCTGCAACGGAGTGCGTGAACTTAACCACTCGGCCACGGGGCCAGCCCCTCCTTCTTGTGTTTTTATTTTAACATAAACACCTAGAAGGCTATGTAGTTCATTATTTCTTAAGAACAAAGTAATCTGTAGGAGACAATTTTTAACAATAAGCTATGTTTGATTTCAGAATGTAGAAAATATCAGACCCTATACTCTAACAAACTTAAATAAAAATATAAATTTTGGGGTGACCAGCCTCGTGGCCTAGTGGTTAAGGTTGGTGTACTCAACTTTGGCAGCCCAGGTTCATGGGTTTGGATCCCAGGCACAGACCTATACCACTTGATAGCCATGCTGTGGCAGTGACCCACATATAAAGTAGAGGAAGATTGGCACAGACGTTAGCTTAGGGCTAATCTTCCTCAGCAAAAACACACACACACACACACATATAGATATAAGTTTTTTTAGTCCAATTAAGTAAACATGATTTCTCAAATGATCATTGGAAGGTAAAGATGGGGCAGATCAACTGTCTGCTTTATTAAATAAAACATCACATTTATTTTCACTTTACAGGTTTAGGATTTTTAAAAATTCAAGGAAGTGGAAAGATGGCATGAAGTTTTTTGGCTGCTAGCACGTATCTGTCCATCCCATTCCCCAGACCAAAGAGGACAAATAATCACCAGTCAGAGTGCACAGAATATTCTTGCTTAGTTTTTTCCATTTGTCTACATGTGTTGTTGCAGAACTTTTGGAAAATAATAAATTACTCTCTTTGTACATAGCCTTGCACTTTGAACAACCTGAAATATATATGATTTCTGCTCGATCTTAAATTTTTTAGCTTACATTACCCAATGTTTCTATCCTGGAGTTATTTTGTATGAAAAATTCTTCAGTTACTTCACTAAGTTTGATTATTCCTTTCAGCACTCAGAATATTTCTAGTTTGATTTTTTATGTACCATTAATTCTCTGTTCTCAAATGTTTGTATGATAAAGTCTCCTGATGCCTCAGGAGAGGGTATATTATAAAGTTCGATTGTGAGATGTCTGAGTCTTTTGTCAATGTTGGTTGGAGGAGAGCTTCTCATATTCCTTAAAAGAGGAAACTGATATCATGCTGCACGTCACTAACATTTTTTTCCTCTAAGAGATTGGAAAATAGCCAGTGAGACACTCAGCAGAGTTTTCTATTGATTGTCCTGTGGCTTGCAGAAGAGTGTATATTTCTGTATCTGAAGAAGTATGATTCTATTGTGAAGAAGGATAAATTTGCTATGGACTAACAAACATAAAGATGTGAATTTTTTAAAATCAGAATTGAAGTGATGGGGTTATAGTTTTAATATCTTAGTCAAGAAGAAAGAATTCAGTGCAAGTGGGATTCTTGTTTGATAACATGTTTCCATATCTGTTATTAAATGAGATGCTTTTTAAAGGCAAGCCACTACAGTTCTTTGATTAATGTTTTGTATTTTGCATCATATATTAAGTAGTAGCAGCCATTTGCGGAAGGCGGACTTAGCTGATATGATGCTTCAATGTTTCTAATTATTTGAAGTTTCCTCAAGCCTCTTTGTTTTTGAGTATGCCTTCCCCGGTATTTGGGTTGTTCTTCCTGTGATTTTAATCACACAAAAACTTACTCATTCTTTGATCCGCATCAAACTATAGTTTTGGGATTTAATTATAAGGTGGGAAAGTGACAAAAATACAGTAGTGTGGTCAAGAACAAATAATATTTAATAATCAAATAAGAAATTTGAGAAAAAGACAATTATGTAAAAAAGTAAAGTGTTTTGTGCTGAGTTTTGAACAATTAGATAAAAAGAAAATGTCTCTTTTCTTAAGGTTAATCACAGAAGCATAATTTTTGAGGGGTACAGTTGGGAGAAAACTCGGCAAGCATTTAGGGATATCTCTAAAGAAGAAACCTAGAGGTGAGAATGAGAATGACTTAAGACACTAAGCCAACTCTTCATAAATAACAGGCTATATATATATGAGGATGTGGATGTTCAGGTGTAATCCATGCAGAGAATTTTGTAGCAATGCAGGGCCTGTGATGGAATTTAAACCTCCCCTACCATCTGAGACAGAAAATGGGTCGATATGCAGTAGGAGTAAAAGAGGGAAGAAAAAAGGGAGAGTCTGTTTTGTATACCATTGTAGATTCAGGCATAATTTTTTGAGATATTTGGGGCCCACAGACTATCTTCTCCACTAGCATCAGCTAGTATGGTTGAAAGAGCACATTCTTACATACCCGTATAGCCACACTTGTTCTCATAATTAGTCAGCACTGTTGCGTGGGGGAAACATGGAATGGGAAGAATTGGAGACTGACCCTCCTGGTGTCCTGTATAAATCCACTTGGTGGTAAACACAATGCAGTCTATACAGAAACGGAAATATAATAATGTACGCCTGAAATTTACACAATGCTATAAGCCAATATGACCTTGATAAAATAATTTTAAAAAGAATCCACTCGTTGGAGCCACAAGGCTGTCATAACTTGTACAGGAGGATCAGGCTGGCCCAGAGACAGGATAGAAGGGAGAGGACCATCATATGCTATTCTTCTCATCCCCTTGAAACATATTCTTTACTCTCTCGCAGCACCTATGAAGTCAGAGTAAATCTGTCACTTGATTAATCAATTAAAAAAAGTTCTCTGGATTGCTTATAAACACTAGAATAAACAACAGAAATTGAAGAATTTTTTAAAGTAAGAACCCCACCATTAAATAATAATTAAAGAAAATTTTTCATATAAGAACTAAATTTATTATAATTTTTATAATAAATTTGTATAGATGTAAACTTATGTAATAAATTTATTATAATCAGGAAGTTAGGGCTGAAATATAATATTTTCTTAGGGGCATATTACAATAGGGACGCTTGGTGACTTTGAAGTGTTTTAGTGAGTTCTGGAAAACATTTAAGAAAATGATACATCCTGTGTGTGGTTTAAGTTTTTAATGTTAGTGCTTTCAACTTTATTAAAAGGAGCTGGTATATTAGGTTGGTACTTTATCACATTTATTCAACCGGTAGCGTGACTATATAATTCTAATAACCAAACTGAGTATAAAAATCATCTGGAGGGTTGTGGAGAGTGGTTTGTGAATGTCAGGCTGTGTTAGCGAAGACTAGCATGACGGTGGTGGGGAGTGATGATGGCTCATATTCCACCGCTGTCTCTATTGCAACCCTCTCTGAGCAGTTAAGTGCTCCTTTTCTGTGTCTAGACACATTCCAAGAGCAGTGTCAATTGCTCCAAGGTCACTGTCAGACTTCTGCACAAGTTCAACTGAAATCATTTTGTGAGTGATGACATGAATTTTGGATTCACTTTTATTTTTATTTGTCAAAATTAAATTTTATATCTCCGGTTACGTAATTAACAGAACAAATTCAAACCTCCTTTTTTCAAGCACTATCTTTTTTCTTATCCTCCACGCCTACTGCTACAATCACGGCAGATTAATTACAATTGTTTACAGCGGGATCTTATTTTGTCTCAGTAAATAGATAAAAAAGAGGAAGGTTAAAAATAATGGAATCCCTTTTTATAAATCCCTACTGTTGAATAAAATGAGTGATACCTGAGTTTTTATACTTCTCACTTATAAGACATTAGCTTTAAATCATAATAAAGAAAATTTTATAATACTTTTATTCATATACTTCTGATTGAACATTTTAATAGATCAAAGACTTTTTTAAAAAATAAGTATTTTTGAAACATTTTTCAATGCCTATTTTATACTGGAGTTTAGATTAGACACATTAGAAAGATAGTTTTTATACTCTGGTAAATTCTACATCAGAACCTCAAAATAATACATATACAAAAGATATTCAATAAGAGAATTCTACTTTATCATAATATCTTAAGTAATAATCTACATAATAATATTAAAATCTAGGATTTGAATAAAATTACAAAGTCTAAACAAAAACCTCTCTAGGCTGGAAAGGAAATGATAACTTTCATGTGGTTTATCTGGAGTGATAATTAAAACTGAGTAACATTTGGTTTTCTGACATTCGCATCTCAAAATAAACCACTGGTTGTAATACACAGTTTACTTAATTAAGCAATTAGCTTAGTGAATTAGAAAAAACTATATAGGATGCAGGATCTTTCTTATTTACATTGCTTTTAGCTCCTTCCTTAAATGAAATTGTATGTGGCCATATTCAGTTATGGCCCTAGACAAGTTCTGTTTTCATAACAGCAACACTAGACTGAAGAGGACATTCCTTTTTATGACAATTCCCAATCAGTTATTTATTAGTTTAAAACAAAAAATTTTGCCAACTCCTATTTTTTCAAAAGGATTTTATGCTGAAAATAATTTGTTTGAGCTATTATTGCTATAGATGTAAAACTTATATTGCTTTGCAAATAGCTGAAACTATTTTAATGTTTTCACAGTAAAGAATGGAGTATTGAGCTGAGAGTTTAGAGAGCTACATTCCACATCCATTCCTGCCACTTAATAATTGTCCCCTATTGGATAAATTGCTTCACCTCTCACTGGCTCTCAGTTTTCTCATAAATAGAGGGAACTGAACTATGTGATTGCCCATATACTTTCCTTTCCTCCACCTAAGCTTGAAATCATGTAACCCTGACTAGTTTTCAAATACGCAAGCAAGAATTTAACTCCATTTAGTCACTGATGACTGCATAAACTCTTTGCCCCACTGGAATCAATAATGATTATTTGCAAAGTATTTTGTGGGAAATGTATGAATTGTGATTTGAATAAGAGCTGATATATAAAAAAAATTACTAATCTCATCACAGCCTTTTAAAAATTACTCTTACAGTATGATTATAAAAGGTAATATCTTATCATGTTAAAGATTTTAAAAATCAGAACTGACATCCAAAAAGTTAACATTACTTCTAATTCAAATGACCCAAAATAATCATTGATAATTTGGGGTATTTTCTCTTTCATTTTTCTATCACACATTTATTTAATAAATAACTATTGAGGATGCTATTGATCTTTTTGTCCCTTTCTTTATTCCTTTGAAGTCCTATTGCTTTTCTTATTTGTATGTGTATGTTTACTCTTCAAATATCAAGAACATTGTACCTATATTCATATTTGTTGAAACTTTTCCTAGTTTATTTGACACAACTTAAAAAGATATTTTATTTTTTAACTTTCATGCTTTTCCACTAATTTAACTTTGCTCTTGTGATTCTTTTGTTTCTGTGAAGCTTACAAATCCCTTCCTCATTCACAAGTTAAATAAAGATCCATGTATAAGTAGATATTCAGTTGATATAGAGTTATTTATTGGTAATTCTTGCGGTTTTTATCTTTTAGTATCAAATGTTTTAATCTTTAAAACAACTGAAATAAATTTTGTGTCTAGTGTAATGTTAAAAATTTGGTGGATTTTTTTCCCAAATAATAGCGTATTTTCTCCAAACCATTTGTTAGCTGATTCATATTTTCTATATTACTTTTAGTAATTATTTTATCATGTTGAATTCCTAAATATAACTGGATCATGATTTGAGATATAGGATTTGATCTTTAATCTTTTATTCTTTTATCACCCTGTCTTATTGCAACTCCATGGCGTTTTGTGAAATTTTAAAGCTAACTTGCCCAAACCCTTATGGTACTTATTTATTAAAGATTATCTTGGAAATCTGCATTGCTACATATATTTCTATATATTTTTCACATCCTAACAAACCTTTAGATTATTCTCATTTTCAACAATTTACTTTTGAAAAGTTAAGCCAAAATGATAAGATGTATATCAGTAAATGTAGCTTTAGTAATCACAGTTAGTCATATTTTGATTAAAAAAAGAAGCAGGGAATGCAAACATTGATATTGAATGTAAATGGAAGAGCATATTTTTAGCAATCTCAGAGTCTGCCAGTTATAATATGTAGAAACCTATTTGGTAATGCTAATGATATTTTTGTGTTCTGCAAACTTTGGACAAATAATTACTGTTAGTGGAATTTTACAATTTTTTCTAACTGATAAAAATGCTATGATACATTTTTCATAATTTATACTTCTGGAGTAACGTATACCAATTTCTCCTCCAAAAAATTTCAGCCACATCTTCCATACAAAATTATTCAACTACTCTTCACCAGTCCTAAGACTTTTCCTGAAAGAAATTAGGGCTGAAATGAATCACTATTTGCAAATGTAAAAGTTTTTTTAATGCTGAACAAAATATTCTAATTTCTATAATTTCCAAATTGTCAACATGACTATAAATATGATATTATCTCGAATAACCATGCATATTTGAAAGCATACTTTTGAATAGTTTCTCAAAAATAGTATTAAAAGCATATACCAAAAACTTTTCAGAATAAAATTCAATGTAATTATCTTATAAAATTTAATAGAAGATCAGCTTTTGTTAAGAATTTTCAAATTAAGCACTAGTTTTCAGATAAATTATATTTTTGATACTTTATAACTTATAGAATACGATCACATATGTCAGTCATTCCATGGAGCAGGCAGTTATCTTAACAAATGTAAGTACAGGTAAAATAAATTAGCTTAATTTGCATTAAAGAGAACTATAAGATGTATTTATCATAATTACTATACACTGATTTTAAAAGTATTTGAAAATTAATAACACTTATCATCCTGTTTTGAATAGTATATATATTTTGATACTGGCTATGATTTCCTAAAGAATCATGCAACCTCTAAAGAAAAAAAAGCATCACCTGAAGAGTTACTTAGTCTCACTGGAGGTAGAAATAAGCTATAGTTCAAAAACATAAATGATCTAGCTGTTTAAAGAGCATACCCAATGTGCGCCAAAGTCCTACCTTTTTTGAAATGGCTGGACTTCTCTGAAATAAAATACGGTGGTTAGTCCAAGAATAGAGAAGTTGAGGTTTCTTTTAAAGATTCTTAAGCATGCTCCTCAAGAGGTTGAATTTTAAAGTAAGTGATGTATTCCATCTCTACTCTCAGCATGACCTCAGAGCCAGTTAAACTGCTTTAAAGTTTTAACTTTGTTAAAAAGACTTAGAAGTTTAAAATAGTCCAACAGGAGGCCTAGAAGGGGGAGGGCAAGTAGAATATTTTCAGGGCTGGGCTAACTTTGAAGAAAAGTGTGAACGGTTTTAATAATGTAATAATATCTAATATCAAAGACTCTGTCCATAGATCAGGGAAAAGTTTAGATAAACTTGAAAGATTTTGGTTATTAAGGCAAGTAGTGCATTTTATTACAATTTTTTTGTTATCACCAAACCAAATAATCAGCCACAATAGTCTTACCAGTGACATTTGAATAAATGCAGTGTAGTTTTCACTAAAACAGATAATATTGCTTACTTAAGATACAGCGTATATTTTCTTCTGAAATAGTATTGGGATACAGCTATTTAAAGTTTAGAATATTCTAAAGGTGTTATGCTTTTACAATCAACTTATTAGCTTAAAATACATCTAGATAAGATAATATTGGCTCCAAAGAGACCAGAATTTTACTTTGCACAACTAGGTGTGTTTTGGGGGTGTCTGTGAAGTGACATTAACACTATTTTGATTCATTTGTCACTTGCAGTCAGCTGAAGTGTTTCTTGGAGAGTTTAGCACTGTGAAAATAGAGATGAGAAGTTCAATAATAGATAGCAAGATTCTAAGTTAATAACATGAAAAATTACATACATCCAGTTAGAAAAGCAAGACATGGTTAATTAAATGAATCTATTCATTTGGTACTTATTATAAAAGTTAAAGTTCTAGAACAAAGTTTATCTAGATTTTCAATCTGCAGGTGCAAGTAAGCTAAGCCAAAATTGCTATTTAAGTCTTCTATATTGCTCTCTTAAATTTAACTTTTGGAATTGTGCAATTTCAACACATTTTCCTCATATCTTTCTTGTGATTAAGCAATATTAAACTTCCAGGTAAGTTTATATAAAAACTAAGATTTTTCTTTATTTTCTTAGATTACTGATATATAGACTTTAAACGGCGAATCCTAGCATCCTTGTTAAATTCTATCTCATTGAGAAACAGAATCCAGAGCCCAGAAACAAACCTACAAATCTATGGACAGCTAATTTTTGACAAGGGAGCAAGAACATATAATGGAGAAAGGAAAATCTCTTCAATAAATGGTGTTTGGGGGAAACCAGACAGCTACATGCAAAAGAATAAAATTAGACCATTATCTTACACCATACACAAAAATTAACTCAAAATGGATTAAAGATTTGAATGTAAGCTCTGAAACCATGAAACTTCTAAAGGAAAACATATGCAGTATGCTCTTCGACACCAGTCTTAGCAGCATATTTTCAAGTACTGTGTCTGACTAAGCAAGGGAAACAATGGAAAAAAGGAGCAAATGGGACTACGTCAAACTAAAAAGCTTCTGCACAGCAAAGGAAACCATTGACAAAACAAAAAGACAACCTAACAATTTGGAGAAGGTATTTGCAAACCATATACCTGATAAGGAGTTAATATCCAAAATATATAAAGAAGTCGTACATCTCAACAACAAAAAAAACTAAAAACCCCATTAAAAGATGGGCAAAGATCTGTAGAGACATTTCTCCAAAGAAGATATACAGATGATCAACAGGCACATGAAAAGATGTTCAACATCACTAATTATCAGGCAAATGCAAATCAAAACTACAATGAGATATCACCACATGCCCATCAGAATGGCTATAATTAACAAGACAGGAAATAACAAGTGTTGGAGAGGACGTGGAGAGAAGGGAACTCTCATACACTGCTGGTGGGAGCACAAACTGGTGCAGCCACTATGGAAAACAGCATGGAGGTTCCTCAAAAAATTAAGAATAGAAATACCATATGACCCAGTTAATCCACTGCTTAGTTTTCATCCAAAGAACATAAAAACATATATGCCTAAAGATACACACACTCTATGTTCATTGCAGCATTATTCACAATAGCCAAGACTTGGAAGCAACCTAGGTGCCCACCAAGTGACAAATGGATAAAGAAGATGTGGTATATTTACACAATGGAATACTACTCAATCATAAAAAATGATGAAATCTGGCCATTGTGACAACATGGATGGACCTTAAGGATATTAATGCTAAACAAAATAAGTCAGAGGGAGAAAGTACAATATGCTATGATATTGCTCGTAAATAGAAGACAAAAACAACACAAACAAACACATAGAGACAGAGATTGGATTAGTGGTTACCAGAAGAGAAGGGAGAAGGGTGAAAGGGGTGAATAGACACCTATGTGGTGATGGATTATAATTAGTCTTTGTGTGGTGAACATGATGCAATCTACACAGAAATCAAAATATAATGATGTACACTTGAAATTCATAAAATGTTATAAACCAATGTTATCACAATAAATAAATAAAGCCATCTAGAAAAGAAACAAAAAATTCTATCTCATTGATTTCCAATAAATTCCCTCAGCCTAATAAGATTATTTTGTATTCTACATAATTATAACTCACAGATACGCAACAGCCACTAATTACACAAATATATGTTTTGATCTTCACCCAAATCATTAAAGAAAATAAAGAACAAGTTATACAGCTCATAATATAATTTCAGAAACATACCTTAAGTACCTCCATTCTTCACTCCTTGCTTCTTTTCATTCAACTATTAATTTTAAAATATATTGGGGCTGCCCCCATGGCTACGTGGTTAAATTTCCACATGCTCCACTTTGGCGGCCCTGATTCACAGGTTCGGATCCTGGACCTGGACCTACTCCACTCATCAGCCATGCTGTGGAGGCGTCCCACATACAAATTAGAGGAAGACTGGGACACATGTTAGCTCAGGGCTAGTCTTCCTCAAGCAAAATAAAAAGATGAAGCTTAGCAACAGATGTTAGCTCAGGGCAAAAATTCCTCACAAATATATATACATGTATTTATGAAGAACTAATTACAGTCTATTCTCCTTATTTATCATAATTATGTCTTATAAAGTGGTGGTAGACACTCAATTAGCAAATACTAGTTCATCACCCTTAGGGAAAATACAGGATTAGTTTCCTGCATGTTAGCTTGCAAATAAGATCAATTCCAAAACTCTTCAGAGTTCCTGACTGTGGTTAAATAAGGGACAATTCTATCGTTTGTGACTTGTGTAACTCAAGGTCAGTGGGATAAGAGATACAGGATGGAATATGAGTTTATGAGAAGGAAACTAGATCTGTTTTAGAAATGTCAAATTTGAAGTGTCTAAAGCAAACACAGGAAGAGAAGCCCAGTAGACAGTCAGATATGCAGATTTGTAGGCAAGGAGATAGATAAAATATTAGTGATTTTCAGATTATAATTTAATAAATAAAACAATATGAGAAATCTTAGAGTGAATGTCTAGACTGATTAAAAACAGTTTATAGCACTGAATGCAGAACCATATACACATTTAAGCGACAGTTTGGAAAGGAAGAGAAAATCAGGAAGACATCATGTGAGCACTGAATTTGGCAACAAGAAGGTCATTGATAACTTTAACATAAATAGTTTTTATAGACTTGACGGAAGTAAAACCCAAAGTATACTAGGTTTGCAGTGAATGGATTGTAAAGAAGTAAAAACAAGATGTTAAGAAAGAAGGGAAGAGACATGGTGGCGGAGAAGAATGTAGGAAGAAATTAGCGTATTTATTAAAATGGAAAATATTTGAGCACATTTGGGTTTAGAAGGGAAAAGATGGCACAACTTATTGTGAAATGCTTCTGAAAAATGGTAGGAGACGACATTAGCTTTCAGATAATCTTTGCTCTTGTATACTAAGGAAGTAGGAAAAGGCAAATTAAAAAAATGATTTTTAGTAAGAAGAGGAGAGAGGCACTCTTCTGGTTTCTTAGTGCCGTAAAAAAGAGAGTTCATCAGCAGAGAAAAGGAGGCAAGCAGAGCCGAGGAGTGAGGGTATGGATAAAATTTAGAGGAGGTGCTATTCAAAACTACAGAGAGACCTGCCAGAGCATATGCAAAAGGACGGCTTAGTACTTTGAGAGGATAGTTGAGGTTGAAGACCATGAATTAACACAGGAAGCTGTCTTTGAGATTTTACGTGATTTTTCTAGGGTTGCCCTCAGCACTAAGGTGGAGTCATTCTATATGTAGAGTAGAGATGAGAGATCTTTGAATTGACGGGTGGGATAGGAAAATAATCAAACTGCTTAGTTGAATATATTGGCAACAGACGGATGCCAATTCTTTGGATGATAAGCTGTAAGTATTAATTGGAGTAAAAAAGGAACAAGAGAAAGTTGAAAGGAAAATATTAGAATGAATAAAAGGCCTGGATGTTTCAGGGCTGAGAAAATTACCAGTGGGCGTAATTTAAGGAGCAAGTTAGACAATAAAGTAATTGTTTCGTGGATTGAGGTATTGAATTGTGAAGTCCATATAAAGTAGTTTTGATTGCTCTATTAAACAAATGTTTACCGACCTCCTTTTATATGCTGAGAAATGTTCTAGGTGTTGGAGATTGTCTAGTATAAAAAAAGTTAAAACTCCTACTTTGGTGGACCCTATATTACACAAAGAGATATTTACCACAATTTCATTTGGTGAGTATGCCTCCATATATTTTTCAATGTGTGTGTGTCTAATTATTTTGATTTTCCTTTAAAAAAAAGGATTATATTACACATATTTTTGTCCAATATGCTTTTTGCTCTTAACAATTTCTTGTGCATATCTAGATCTAACTTATCTTTAATGAGTTTGAGAAATTATTTTTATAAATTTTTACCTTTTGTCTTTCCTTTTCTGTAAACTTCTTGTCTTTGTCCATGTTTTCTGTTGGACTGTCATCTTTCTCTTAGTGATTAATTAAAAAAGAATATATATAAAATGTATGTAATATATTTCAAATATATAACTGTGTATATAATTTAAACCATATTTTGATACGGTAATTTTTCTATAACATACTGGTATTTCAAAACACGTTAATTATATTTTGTTTAACTTCCTGTAATGTGCCTCTGAAGAAGCACAATCTTATAAGAGTAACTCTTATAAAGAGCATTGAGTCTACATGTTTAAAATATTAAACTGTCCTCTTTCTTCATAATTATTCAGATATGATTTTGATAGGATGATTTGCTTATACAATCAAATCTAAAAGTGTCATCTGAGGGTCAGCCCGGTGGCGCAGTGGTTAAGTGTGCACATTCCGCTTCTTGGCGGCTCAGGGGTTCGCCGGTTCGGATCCCGGGTGCAGACGCCATGCCATGCTGTGGTAGGCATCCCACATATAAAGTAGAGGAAGATGGGCACAGATGTTAGCTCAGGGCCAGGCTTCCTCAGCAAAAAGGAGGGGGACCGGCAGTAGTTAGCTCAGAGCTAATCTTCCTCAAAAAAAAAAACAAAAAAAAAGAAAGAAAAAGAAAAGTGTCATGTGAAATCCTGCCACAGAAATAATAAGCACAAAAATACTCTGGGTTGTGCATTTTAATTAAAGGATATGCTGCAAACTCAATATTGGGAATTAAACAAGGAATCAAACTCTCTAGTAAATATATTTATTACAATTTAAAAGACAGGCTAAAGAGGTATGGTTTGTACTCCCAACATCCTCCAATTATACCATATTTACTTCCATCTTTGAGTTTTTATGCATACATGTCATGCATGTGAAATAAGCTGCCAGACTCTGTTATGAGTTACCTATACATTTGAACACAGAGAAACCGTCATTTGTGTTACCAAAACTGGTGATTATTCCTCTAGTGGATCAGGTTATTTGTAGTTTAATGACCATACTTCATCAAGGCAACGACCTTGCCCGTCTTATTCACCACCGTATCCTCAGCGCCCACACCAGGAGCTAATAAACAGTTGATAATTAATAAGTGTTGGATGATAAATTCAACTGTAACTATTCACTTTTAATATTTCCTTAACAGACACATGTAGATGAAACAACTTATGCCTGAAAGGATACATATAGCTCATTTCAAGTAGTAGGCTACTAAAAGCAAAGTCCTCAATACACAGAAAACATATAAGAAACTTTTTCTTAAAAGCAGCTAATAGTGCGTTTACAAATTCTTTCTGTTCTCTGGCCTCTAACATGTTCACTGGAGGTTTTTCCCCTTATTATAGTTTCTTTTTTCTTTTATGCAGCTAAACTTCATGTCTTTTTTGAAAATGGGAAAAGGAAACGCAGAATACTGTTTGATCAATAAAAATCTCACATTTGAAATTGCAACAGGGTTCTATGTCTAAGAAGAGATTTAAGCTACCCCACGCCTCAGAGATTTAACCGCCTTCTCATCTGGTATATTTTATATCCACATTTTATTGTCTGTGTAACTTATGGCAAGACCTTAGAGAAGCAACCGTGTCCTTGAATATACTATGTTTTTCTTACTACACAGAGAACACTCAATAATAATAATCACGCCGTAATAATTCTAATGAAAGAAATAAGAAGTCATATTTCTACTATATTCCTCTTTAAAGGGAAATTTTGTAATTGAAAAGGTTTATTAGCAAAGTTTCCTCCTCTCAAAATCTCAAAGCAATTGTAAAGAGTTGTCTGCCTACATTCTTTGTTTTTCACATGATTTAACTGACAGAAATAAATACAATTATCATATCAACATAAATAGGAATAATGGCACAAATAACTAAAATTAATGTTTAAAAATATATGATCTTATCCATTCGTTTAAGCTCTATCACCCGAACTTTTCAAACAAGAAAATAAATGTTTCCTATCACCTTTTGTTAACCAATATATTTCTGCTGGCAAAAAAGTGAGAATTTAAATAATTATGTGTATATCAGGTAAATATTGGTGATTAGAAGCAAATTAACATTAATGTCTTATCAAGGTTAATGTTCATATTTCAATTAATAGCAAAGATCCATCAACCACAAAGTAAAATGGAAGGTAAGCAATATCTAGATTATCTGATGTCCAAGGATACTCATTGTTTATCACATAATTAAACAGAAAATATACGTGGTTGAGATAATTATACACATAACTTTAGGGTAAACTGCCTCTAATCTTGAGGAAAAAATATGCTTCCAAGCTGTAAAATTTCTAAGTAAATTATTCGTATTGATAAAATTCCTAGGTCTTGGTCAATTTTCTGTATTAGTTTTCCAATGTAGTCAGAGCTTTAGAATTTCCTGTCCTTTATTTTATTTTCCTTCATTTGAACTGCTAATTGAAGACTTAATGGGCAATGAAATGGCCAAAAGGTAGATGGTAAATAGAAGAAACAAGGCAAATACATAGATTTTTTTTTCTTTTACGGAAGGGACAGCTTGCCGTCAATCTAAGCAATGGAATTGATTCATTTTACCTATTTCATTAATTAGGGAAAAATCCCTTCCTGAAAGATAATGCTTTTTTTTAAAAAAAAAAGTGGGTGGCTTACATTAATTCATTTTTAAACATTTTAATTCAATGAGAATGTTTAGAGATTGTTGAAGTACATTTTGAAGATTCTGAAAAGCTATAGAAAATGAGGAAATAGTCAAAGATAGAAACAGTGAAATAGAGAAAAATGTTGACTCTTAGAGATTACAGACCAATAGGTAATATTCCATTAACCATAGTCCAATGAATATGGATTATCGGCACAATTTCTCAATAAGTTGCTTAAACAGAGAGCTTGCAAAATATTAATTATTTGGAACTTGAATAGTTTACTGATTGGAAGGAATACCACAGTGCCTGACATATGGAAAGTACACAGTAAATAATTTCTATCTGTCCTATACTTGAAATAAGGAAATTTATTCTAGATGACACTGCACTTTATGGCTAATTGAAAACTAAAACCTAAACTTTTTTTTTAATAGATATAGCTTTAAGCATAAATACTTCAAGCATCTGTTTACAGCACTATCCTATTAAGTAGTTGCTTGGATAAGACCTAGAGGACATGCTTATCAAACTTGCAGAATTGGATGCAAAAATCAGACTATCCCAAAGACCTTTACAACTTTGAGGACAAAGAAAGACATTTAAGAGAAATACAGACTTTAGTTTTGATTTCTACATATAAATTATAAATAAAATACACCATGGAAGACTTTTCTTAGCAGCATATAATTAATAAAATGGAGAATTTGCTGAAAAATATTCTGCATGAACCAATAATGTAGTACAAATGCCATTAAAAATGAAACAAAGTAGGGGCTGGCCCAGGGCCTAGTGATTAAGTTCATGTGCTCTGCTTCAGTGGCCCAGGGTTTGCAGGTTTGGATCCTGGACACAGACCTAGCACTGTTCATCGAGCCATGCTCTGGCAGCGTCCCACATAAGATGGAGGAAGACTGGCACAGATGTTAGCTCAGTGACAATTTCCTCAAGCAAAAAGAGGAAGATTGGCAACAGATGTTAACTCAGATGTTAGCTCAGGGACAGTCTTTCTCACCAAAAAAAAAAAAAGAAAGTACAAACAAAGAAAGGAGAGAGTGAGAAAAATGTATTCCAGACAGTGGAGAAACAGTATTTCAAATTATAAATTTGTCAATCACAAATTACAAAAGTGTGGCAACAGGAGAAGAAGATGGGAGGAACTTAGTTATTTAGAAAGTTTACAGCATAGAATGTGAAGGGTAGTGGCCCAAAATGTGTCTGAAGGAATAAGCTGCAGCTAAATAATGTAAAGTTAAAAAATATAAATAACAAGCTAATTAAGGACTGAAGCTTCATTCTGACAGCAACGAAGATTCATTGAATTTATTATTTTTTTAAAGTAAGGAATGCTATTGTAAGATTTGTACATTAGGAAGAGCATTCTTACCACGTGTCTCCAGACAGGTTGTGGCAATAGTCTTTATGAGAAGGAATGATAAAAAAACTAGACTTGGAACAGGGAAATAAAAAGAAGTAAATATTCTGAAAGATACATAACTTGGTGAGGGATTTTGTACTGGGAAGTGAGTGGGGGAGAGAGAAGGAGGAGGAATCAAATAAAAAGAATTCAGTTTGGGGCACAATACTTTTGCACCGTCTTGTCTGTAGGATATCTAACAGGATCTGCAAAGTAGGCAGCTAGCATTTCGACTCTGTTATGGACTAAACTGTATCCCTTCATGGTGAAGCTCGAATCCCCAGTGTGACTATATTTGGAGATAGGCTTTTTAGGAGGTAATAAATGTTAAATGAGGTCAGGAGAGTAGCAGCACAATCTGATAGGACTGGTGGGTTTATGAGAAGAGGAAGAGATCTCTCTATTTCTCTCTCCCTCTCAATGTGTCTCTCTCTCTCTCCATGTGCGGACACTGAGGGAAGGCTACGAGAGCACACATCAAGAAGGGAGCCATCTGTAAGCCAGAAAGAGAGTCCTCACGAGAACCCAACCACGATGGCACCTTGGTCTCGGATTCCCAGCCTCTAGTGTCATGAGAAAATAAATTTCTGTGTTTAAGCCACCCAGTCTATGCTATTTTCTTATGGCAGCCCAAGGTGACTAATGTAGACTGCATCTCAGAACAGATGACTGGATGAACAAGCAGAGAGGCAGCAGAAGCTTAGTAATACCAACACGTACCTAGATACTTCGATTATGCTGGTTAGAGGCTTGTCTTTTTCTTTTTTCTATTATGTCTGGTCATGTCTTTTTTCTCCCTGGTGAAGTTTTAAAGATCGTCTTGTCTATGCATAAACAGATCTTTATATATTAAGAATATCAACTCTATTTCTCATTGTTTCAGTTTTATTTTGTTAATTGTGGTTGATTTTCCATGACTGTCAAACTGACATTTATAGAAGTGAACCAATCCACCACATAGTATTGACAGTCTCCAAATTGTGGTAGAATTTTTCCCATTTCCTAATATCTCTATTTCATACTTAAAATGACTCTGCTTTGTATAAACTTACTTATACATGTAAAAGCTTTGTGAGAGATGAATGTTGGGCTATTTTCTCACTGCACTAACAAAAAAATCTCCCCAGCAGTGGAACAGATGAGGTGTGCTGCCTAGCAACACTCTTCCATATATACTCTGTGTTGCTTAGCAGCAAACTTTCAATAAAGTGCTACCTTGAATTGGTATAATGCCTGTCTTCCCTGAGTAGAGAAACATACTGCCACCTGGATTCAGCCTTTTCATAGCTACATCATGGAATCTGGACAGCAAACTAATATTCCCAGTTCCTTTTGGCTCCTATATTCATGAGGCTGTCACCTCAAACAAATTTTCTTGACCTACTAGAGGTCTGAGGGTGAGTGTGTGAATAAAGAGACCTCTCTCTCAAAGAAACTCATATTTTAGTGACCTTATTCACACCTCAACATTATTGACGTTACCATATATGTCTAAAATCCAGATCCAAAGAGAAAAAGTTTTTACTGTAAATTTTAGTGTTCTTATGACTCCTCTTCTACATCATATACTTTTTTCAAAAAGCAATTTGTTAAATTGAAGAACTATCCAATAATGCATTATTTGGCAAGACTAGAGGAGCTAGCCTTCAACTGATTTCAATTCAATACTGTTTGCCTTTGTTGGTTTCCTCCGTCAATTTTAATATGTTTATGGTAGTTTCTTGGTCTTACTTGCACTGGAAATGTTACCAAAGAGACCAAGTTTTTAACATCTTGATGGAGATATGGCCTGCTCAAAATCCAGCACTGGGCTTTTATCACATCCGTTTAAGTAAGACCTTGTATAAAAAAAGAACATAGGCTATTAAAGGGAAGTAAGTGTTTTCTAAATGAAAATAGGAGCCCAAAATAGGTGACTTGTAGATTGGACACTTGACTCCATTTGTCCTTTCATTTCTCTTTAAAGCTTATCTCAAATGGGAATACATGATTTAAAACTAGTAGCATGAACAAAAATCACAAAGTCTACTTAATAACTAAGGAAAGCTTTTCAAAAAGAATAAGTCCTATTTATATGAGGTACCTAGAGCAGTCAAACTATAGAGACAGAAAGTAGAATAGTAGTTGTGAGGGGGTGGGCAAGTGGGGAACGGGGAGTTATTATTTAACGGGTATAGAGTCTCAGTTTGGGAAGATGAAAAAATCCTGGCCACGGATGGTGGCAATGGTTGAACAAGGTAAATGTGCTTAATGCCACTGAACTGTACATTTAAAAATGCTTAAAATGGTAAATTTTATGCTATGCATATTTTACCACAAAAAAGTTAAGAATAAATCACATATAAAAAAATCATATATATTATTAAATCAACTTCACATATATTATTTGTTTTAAAAAAAGGAACAGAAAATATTTAGAGTTAATTAACAACGATTTAGATTTAGATTGTGAACAAAATAATCTTATGAATTACAAACATTATTATATTCATTTTTCAGATGAAGCAACAGCAGCACACATAGGGAAAGTCACTTTCCCCAAATCACAGGCTGAGGAAGTGACAGAGCCCAGAGACTAACCACAGAATTTATGTTCTTAACCACTGTGCTACACTGCTCTCATGGAGTTAATTTATTTCTATTAAGATGTCATTATGTGTGAGATACTTTTTAAAGTATTTTACATATATTGTCTTATTTATTCAGTAGAAGACTAGATTATTGACTAACAACAACTATTATATAAATATATTAACCCATAACCCTCATACCAATTTTATGAGGATTAAATAACCTATGAATGTTAAAATATTAGCTTAGGTTCTGACATAAAGTAGACACTAAATATATATTATTATCAACACTATCCTTAGCTGTGTAGCCTCAGAGTCATTTCTACCAAATATTCTATTGGTAATTTTTTTTTTTTTTTTTTTTTTTGCTGAGGATGATTAGCCCTGAGCTAACATCTGTGCCAATCTTCCTCTATTTCATATGTGGGTTGCTGCCCAAGCATGGCTGACGAGTGGCATAGGTCCACACCTGGGATCCAAACCAGTGAACCCAGGCCACCAAAGTAGAGGGCACCAAACCTAACCAGTAGGCCACAGAGCTGGCCCCTTTATTGGTCACATTTTAACATCATTGTTAATAATTTAGAAAAATTTATTATTTGAATCCTATGAATATATTAATTTCTTTTGGTAAAGCTTCTCTCTTTGTTCTTAGTTTATTTTTCATCTTTCTTAGTCTTCAAGATTTTGTTCTTAGTCAATGATACATAAGGTAGGTATTAGTCTATCCCAAGAATTTTTATTGTAGATATCATTAATATAATAACTTGCTAATTCAGTGATACATTTTAATGCATAAGAATAAATTGGTGGGGAAGATTCTTTGAGTAGGAAAGTTAAAAGTCTATTCATACTACATTTATAGGCCATGTAAGTTACATTTAAATTATGAAATTTTAAGTAGAATTGAAATACTAAATAAGCAGCATGCTTGCTTTCTTTCTACTTTTAAGCTATTAAGTTATAAAGATAAGAAGTTTGTCCTGTATAGGACACAACCAACTTTCAGCCAGGATTAGCAAAAATAGTACACATTCACTAGCATACTAACAAGGTGAATCATGATTTGTGTACCTACTTTTGATATAATGGGGGATAGCCTTCATTTTTACAAGCTAGCTTTTTAGTTTGAAGGTAGAAACTATTAGGCCCATGTTCTCCCATAACATTCTCAAGAGAATAAAAAACTAAAAAGGAAATCAAAATAGCAGTAATATTAAGTACAAGCATTTCAGCGATATCGTCATTACTATTTTCTCCCCAAAGCCCCAGTACCTAGTTGTATATCCTAGTTGTAGGTCATTCTAGTTCTTCTATGTGGGACGCCACCACAGCATGGTTTGATGAGCAGTGTGGAGGTCCATGCCCAGGATCTGAACCAGCTAACCCCAGGCCACCAAAGCAGAGCACATGAACTTAACCATGGGGCTTGCCTCTTGCCAATTTTTGTGGGGGGGGGGGGGGGAACCTCACCATCTTTGAAAAAAACTCCCATTTTTCTAGTTCACACATTAAAAATGACAAGACTTGCCAGGATGAATAGGTTTCAAGCTTACCTTTCAAAAGCCATATAACTGCAGCTGTAATCAAAATAAGAGCAATACTTACACATACACTTACAAGGCCAAATCTTCTCCAATGTTTACAGCCAGAATCACATTCAACCCATCCTTCGACTGACTTTTCTCCCTCTAGCCTATGCAAACTTTAAATTTCTGGCTCTCCTCCAGAAGTCATCTTGAGTTGTTCACACAAAACATTTTTTAAAGGCTTGAGCTGATGAGTTTGGTTGCTTTATTTTCCTTCATAAGGCTTAGAAAAATCAAGTATCTTGTCCAGAGAGAATAATTTAGTACAAGATATGGTCGAAGTTTATCCCAGGCAGTCATCCTATCAAGCCTGTGTTCTTACCATTGATGTTATCCAGCAGTTTAAAAGACTGAAAATGTAAGTAAAACTAATAGTCATCACCAACAATGCAATATATTCTGTTCACATTAGAACTGTATTTCAGCAAAAAATTGTTCCCAATATTAGTAGTAGATAACTACTTCCTTGGAATTCTTCAAGTGAAAAATCAAATGCCTAAGAAACTAAAAGACAAAGAGATTTTTGGTTCAGTTTAGCTCCAGACCTAATCTATATCCAATCCTTGAATGCAATATTTAGAAGCACAGATTATTTTTTGTTTTGTTTTCCTTTCATACATGGCATAAAATACAGATATGGTTTGGTGAAAATCAGTTTTCTATTCAGAATCTGAAATGTAGTAAAATTTTAATAGTTACTGCTAATATTTTCAGAAAGATGTATGCATATTTATGTAAAGTTTCTATAATATATTCCTGTGTTTTAACACATTCATGGGCAACTCTGTGATTTATGTTACCTTAGGTTCATTTGAGCTTGGATATATGCTCTTATAATTATATTATATTGCATTATACCATTTTATGTTATATATATTTTTTCTCTGTATGTGGTTGGAAAGGTTCTCAATTTTGTGAAATGTCAGGGCACAAAATAGAAATGACTCAACACGCTTTTAGAATATAATCAGGTTTGAGATGACATGATCAGATAGATATGGCTGAAAGTTTGGGAGATTTTTGGATTGATAATTGTCAGTTATATTTTGGCTCTAATGCCACTTGTTTATAGAAGCCATCCATCATCACCCTCTCTACTCCTCTCTCCTCTAACGCATCTCTGTGTATCACATTAGCCTGTTTATTTACTTAAGAAAATATTAATTCATATATTATGTCTATTTCCCCCACTACAATGTAAACTCCACTCACAAGTGAGATCTTGTTTTTTATTTTTGACCACTGCATCTTGAATCCAACTGTGGGGCTCATAGATATAGAGTCTATGAATGAATAAATAAGTGAACAAATGAATAGCATCATTATCATCACTTATTTTTCTTATATTATTACTTATTGAAATTACACAGGCCAGAGGAAAAAATAAAAGAAAATAGTAAACATTGATTATGCAACTTTGTTTCTACTGTATTTCATTGTTAAATGTGATCATCTAAGATAATATAAACTTTTTAGATACTAAAACTTGAAATCGAATTTCTCATATGTAAAAACTATTTAAAACAAAGAACTCTGAAAGATGTGAAATCATAAAATCTACTCCAGAAAACATGCGACTTAATAAATCCTAAAATAGTCACATACCCTTACAAATTCCGGATTTGGTGGAATCAAACAGCTTTGTTTTTATTTAATTAAGTATAGCAATTGCAAAAGTATGTGAAATAAAACAAAAAAAGGGAATTACGGTACTATGATATATCATACTGATTTTAACCATAAAATTAATTACTTGTTATGCAAAATTTCTCAACAGGTAAATTTGGCAAGTCTCCATTTACTTATGAATTCTTAAAATAGGGTAAATTGATGTATTACTCATTGTTCTCAATGTAATCACAGAAACTGCAATCAAATGTGGCATTCTTCAACCCAATTGTCAAGCCTCATCCATGAGTAGGCCTTGTGAAGAGTCAAAGTAGGTAGCTGAATATGTCATATGATTTGAAAGCACTGTGAAATTATTTTTACTTAAAATAAAATATCTTCCTCATTACCTTTCTCTGTGCATGAAATTTCATCTTTAGAAATCTCTCGGGGTTTTAACTTCAGTTTTCACTCATAGTTGGAAGTGTGACTCTTCTGTCTTTTACAAATGCTCTTTGAGAGCTCATCTGGATATTCTTGGAGGACACCTCCTCTTATACCCACCTAAAGAACTGTTTTTCTATTTCAGGGAAGTCTTTCCTGACATGAAATTTAGATGTGATACATAAAGGAAGGACAAAGCTCTGCCTTGTAGCTGGCCAGATCAGCCAAATCATGGCTGGGGATAAATGGAAGTCACTCACCTTGCAGTCAGACAGCATTCACATGCCTTCGTTATTTTATAATTTTATATTTAAGAGACTATTCAGTCTATCCCTTTGTCCTACTAAGGAACTGATGATCCAAGGGATTAGAATTTGCTTAGAGAAACACAGATAGTTCTTGATGAGAAATTACACCCACAATTCCTGGCAACTGTCTCTTTTTCTACTATGTACAATTGCTACCCATCCAAATCAGAAAGAGGGAAAAATAGAGATGGGGTTTAATCATTCTTTTTTGTGTGTATGTGTTCTTATTTTGTTGTTGTGTTTAATAAAACTCGTTTGGAATGGATTACTCATCAGAATGAAGCTACATGTTTAATTTGTTAAGCAAACAAACATAAAGAAACAAATAAAACCTCATTCCGTTACTTAAACATCGTTTGTTCTACTTCCCAGTTTTAATTTGAGTAGTGAATATGAAATATTCAATCACCAATATTTCCTATTCCCCTTTTCTCTTTTATTTTACACTTAATTAATACTCTTTAACATATTTAGCATTATGTATAGTGTTCATTCCCTGCACCCTTCACCAGAATTAAGCTTTATGAGGGCACAGATTTTTACTGATTTCATTTATTGCTACGATCTCAGTGCCTCGACAATCTGACACATATTCAGTATTCAATAATATTTTTCTGAATGAATGAATGGATGAAATTTGAGACTAGAGAAGCACAATCTTCATTAAATTAAATTGTTAACAGCAGCACTCCCACCATTAATACATATCATTTCTGATGCCAGACATAATAAATGTACAGAGAAAATGAAGATGTTTTAAACAGGTAGTGATAAATGAGTCAGGAAACCCCACAGAACACAGCAATATTGGAGAATAGCAAATATCTTTTAGTGGCCCGTTACTTTTCAGTCCAGATTCTTAAGTGAGTACTACTTCACAGCTTCTAAAGTTGCATTGAAAGTGACTGCAAGGTTTGTAGGATTTATTTCTCCATTTCCTCTTACTTTTCTTTTCAAAATTTCCTAATGAATAAAAGATAAAAATATAAAGAAATTGACTTCAATCTTCATGTATTATTCAATGCTCTTCTGTATATATATAGTACCTAGATGCTCTTTAATTAGCTACCTTGGGCAGAGAAGATTTGGTTTAGAATGTTAAAAAATGATAAGAACCAGAGAGCAATTAAAGGTAAATGCAGTGTTAGACTGTCTGGTGAAGGATGAAAATTGCTTGATATTATTTCAGTTTTAATAGTCTACATTATTTAATTGTATGATGAAAATTTGTCACTAACTGAATTGTGACACAAATAAAACTAAAAACCTTTGTTCTCTATATCTCTTGGAAAAATGACAATATTAAATAATTTGTTGATTTTTTGATATAGTGTGTGACCACTGAGACCACAATCAATATTTTTAACCTATCTATAATGAGAAATTTCACTATTTATTATAGAACTATATTACCCTGGCATCTACTTTCTAAACTTATTAGAGAGAGAGCTCCCTCAGTGTCTGTTCTGATTTGGGGTAACTGCTTACCATCTTAGCTTGTCTTCAATCAGCATGAAGCTTGTCTAGTTCATTGACTCTATATGTGATGTAAGGTTTTCATGGCATATGAAGAATGTGATTTAAAATGTTATTTTATTGAACATGTGTTAAGATAATCTTCTAAGTTAAAAAAAGAAAAGTTGAGGCAGTTCAGTCTAACACATAAATTAGCACTGTATCGTGAGCTAGACATTTAAGACTAAAATCCTAGCTATAAGAAGGCCCCTATCTCCAACATCTTCAATCTTATTGTACATAATCACGATAGCAAGACTAGAAAAAAAAATCTGATTATGAGAGAAGCAGTTGCAGGCAAACTCTAACCCAGACCATTCTATATAGCATAAAAGACAAAACTTCAAGAAGTAGTTGCAGCAGACAGAAAAGAAATGGAAGGTCATTATCTAGAAACTTGAGGCCATTTGTTGTAGGGGTAAACGACTTCTATAACTAAAAAAGCCTTTATGACCATACAATCAGTTTTATTGTAAGCCGTTCTCATCATTAATTTTAAATATTATGTTCACATTTTTCCTTTCAGGTTAACATGGAAGTTTATAATTTAGAAAGTTTTCTATTAGAAAATTCAGCAGAGAAATCAAAGTATTTTGGCTTTACTTAACAAATGATGACAATGAAAATAAGGTAAAATGATGAAAAATTATTTTCCCTTCTTTCTCCTTCCTCTCTTCCTGCCTCCCTCCTTCTACTTTTATTCCTTCAAACATCCAAACAATATTTATTACACGCAAATTATGTACTAAAATTCTTCTTGGTACTAATGCTATAAATACAAATGAGAAAAGTCTCTAACCTCAAAGAGCTTATAGTGGAGTATCTGGAAATTTGCAAATAAAAAGATGTCATTCCTCCCTGTTTAAATCAAATGGACGTTTACGAGATTCTAGCTATGAAGAACTTGCTGAGATAGATGGCCTTATTTTTTTTTTTCTATATTGCATTTACTGGGATATTTGTCACAATGAAGTTGCTCAAAATTATTTTTCTGAATTACAATTTTGTGTGTATATTATATGTGAAGTTTCTGTGTAGGGCATGCTAATACTCCCTTGGTATTGATGTGGTAAGGACTTTTTCAGTAAATCTGTTGATGATTGGAGAAGATATGTAAATATTGTCTAATGATATTTCAAAATTTATATGATTAATATAGAGAAATCAAACATCTCCTCTTCTTTCTCCCTTTATATGTCTGTGTATCTCTCTCTTGACAACACATATGTTCAGTAGAGGCACAATCACAATGACAACACATATGTTCAGTAGAGGCACAATCACAATTCACAGATGAATAGGGGACAAAATGAAGAAATAAGTCTTCAATATGTTTCTCTTGTATCAGAGTCTCAGGCATTTATGGATGACAAAGAGGCAATTTATTGTAGGATTTTAAAACATGTGCTTTTGAGCCAGAAAGAATGGTTTCTAAACCAAGCACAAACTACCTGATTGACAATGTTATCCTCTTGACTCTTCTTTCCCAGACTGCAGGCTCTACAAAGGGAAGGACAGTTTATCAAGTTCACTGATGTATTTCTAGCACAGAGCACAGTGCCTAGTACATAGGAGCTACTCAATAAATATTTTAAAAATGAATAGCTTCCAAAGTTTAAAAGTCCTTTTAAGACCTTGTGAGAAAGCACACATTTTCCCTTTTTATGCTTGTTTTAGATCTTACCTCAAGCAACTTTCCTACATAACTCTAGAGTAGATCAAGGCCCTTGGTAAATGCTCCAGTCACACCTGATAATTATCTTACATGGTATTTACCACATTACTACCTTTGCTAAGTATTAAGTAACTTTATTATTTCACTTTCTATCTTCTCCTCTAGACTGCAAGGTCCATAAGGACAGACGCATCTACTTAGTTCATTACTTTGTCCCTGATAAATATAATATTCCCAGAAACAACATTAATAACTCGGAAAATCTTAGTTAAATTATTTAAGAAATTACTGTGCTTCAGCTCACTATAGGTAATAGAAGCCTTAGTCAATTTTAGCATGGTTTTTGTAATATATCAACACTATGTTAGAATGGTAAAGGTATAGATTTTATATGATGTTTCCCTCCCTTCTGAAAATCTAAAATTCTTAAAGATCACCAATCTACGATTAGGTTAGCCCACTATTTTAAATTTTGCATCTATCAGATTATCAGCGTTTTAAATGTTTCCTTAAATTAAATTCATGTTTAAAAAGCTATTAATTATTTGTTGTTAAAATAGGATACACTAATTTGACTTCATTTAGACAAGGAATCATACAGTTGAGGATAAAGAAGTAACTCAAGTAATTTTTAGTGAGCTTTAAATTCATCGTCCTTTTCACCTAGAGTTATATTGCATTCCAACAGCTAAAAATATGAAGAACACAGTAACCTTTGGAAATAGAATAAAGAAATGTCATCTTTATTGCCAATAGGGCACAGAAACATGACAGATTTTTTATTGGCAATATTCAGGAAACTGATGACAAAGGTGTCCTGTCAGTGAATGATAATTGTTGACTTTCCAAGAATGTGCTGGAATTTCACCGTTTCCATGCAAAGCTGCAAGGTGAGAGAAGTATGTTTATTTTCCCTCTTAGCTTCTCATTCAATTTCTTCTTTTTTTAACACATCCCTCTGCATGGTCTCCGTGAATGCCCAGTTGACTCATGGTTCCCCTTTGTTTTACACAGCTCCTTACTTCAGCGCCCCACACAATTGTTATTTCCCCTGATCAAGTTATTTATTTCAAATCCCACATCCAATGCTCCATATTCTAATTTATTTTCTCAGCTCTTGTCGTTAAAGTAGTCTCATAAATGAAGCCACATGAAGCTGATAGCGGGTTTTATTATCCTTTGCATTTGCAATATTCATTTTAAAAGTAGCTATGTGAAAGTGACACTATCTCAAATTAGGGTAGCAAACATCAGGCAAATATAGAGACTTTTTGTATGTAGATTTAAGGCATATTAGGCAGAACAGAATTCTCGCTGACTTTTAAATTCTGAGTCCTACTTGTCTATACTATTTTTATACTTTCTTTGATTTGTCGGAAAAATGTCATTCAGTAGTCCCACTCATTAATCCTTTGGATCAAAGGATATAGATTTTAATTTTTAAAAAGTCATCCTCTGCAATATTCTTAGGAATAAAAAGAAATGACGCTTGCGTTTAAAATGACTAACCCAAGGCATGTTATGTTTATCATCGGTATCACAAAGATAGTGCCAAGCTCGTCAGAACATTGCTGTGATGATGTGAAACTGCCATTGTGCTACATGTAAGGGCTTTTAAAAGGGTACTCAGAAATTCCTTTTAGTACATATGAGCCATCATTTCCATTGCCATTGGAACACAGTTTAAGCCTCCTGGCATAGGAGTTATATAGTGTTAATATTTGAAAGAAAACCATAAAAATCCCCCTGCTGGCAGAAAGTACTGAGGAAATTATCTGTAGTATACAAATTTTTTTGCAGGCAACAGAGAAGGAAAAAAAATTGATAAGAATCAATCAGTTGCCCAAGGAAATATAATAATCAGAAACCAATCAGCAAGTTAACTGCTCTAGGGCAGTGAGCGGCTTTCTAATGGCTGATGGGCAATGATACATAGTCAGAAAAACAGGCTTATAGGTAAGTAACCTTCATTTTTTTCAAAGGCAGTGCACACCATCTATCACACTGTCAGGATTCCATAGCTGGAGGCTTAGAGAGCTCTTAACTTGTAAATAGATTTTGGATAATGGTCAACTCCAAATGACTTCATTCTTGAGGCAGATTATAGATAGCAATTTTTTAGGAAGGTTGAAGGCAAGACTAGCTAGTTGCCTTGTAATTTTGCACTGTTGTAACATTTTGACCCTTAGAAAAATGTTGAAGTAGTGCTGTTTGACCCTTTTTTTATTGCCAGATTTTTGTTGTTGTTAGAGTAATAGCATCTCGTCAAATGCCTAAGGTTCCCATGATCCATTTAAGTGATTTTTGACATTAACTTTGAGAGTTTTAACACGGAGTATGCATAACTAGTAGGGCACAAACTGGAACTGCTCTCTTAGGTAGCGCTATTTTAACAGAAACCAAAATCATAATCCAAAGGCATTCTAATTAGCATTATAGACATTGGTACATATTTGAATGGATGAGATTATTTGGGGAAAATTTCTCTAGGCAAAATTATTTTGCTCCTTTTTCCTATTAAGATAAAGTGATAGGTCTACATCAATATTTCTGCAAGATACTATTTCTACATACACGGTTCTACGTTCAAAAAAGTTTGGGAAACACTTTTTAATGAATATCTCTTAGTGTCCCCAGTGTACATCAGTATATTGAATTATTATCTGGAGTTTACAAAAAATATTTTTGTTTTACTCAGCTTTTCCAAACATATATGACCATGGAATTTTTTTAATGTAAATTCTCCTAACATCCTATGAAGCACTGTTTGGGAAATACTGATCTAGAAAAGAAGGACATTAATTTGTCTGTGATTATATTTAAGCCAACATATTTTTCAAAGGAATGAAGGCAAAGTAAGGCACATTAAGATTTTTAAAAATCTATACAGTTAGTTAATGTTAGATGTAAAATTATGTCGTGTTGCCACATGTGAAATTATTTTAGGTGTTCATAATGGCTATTCCCATATTTACGTCCACTCTAAAAGTATTCTGCACTACATATAGCTCATGGAAAGTAATATGCGATGATCAGAAGGCAATCTTTCTTCACCTGAAATGTTACAGAGGTTTGAGTCACAGGAGAGTAGAAAGGGGTTTTTATAGACTGATAGTGTACTCAAATGTTCACAGGTGAGAAAGAGCGTTGCAATTTCTGGAAGTAAGGATGGTTTGGCACAGATGTAGGCTATCATGTCTGTTTGTCTAATGTGGAGTATAGGAGGGGGATGAAGACGCAAAGAGAGGCAGTGGTCACAACATGAAACGCTTTGCATGCAAAGACAAAGTCTTGGAACATGGCCTGTAATCTGTGGAAAGGAAACTTTTATGCAGGGGGAATAACTGAGGAAAAATAAAAATGTTTGTGGCCTGCATTTTTCTCCTGCAAATTAAAATATCTCTCTTGAATTCCTTGAATAATGTATATTTTTTATAACTTGGATGATCTACTTTGTTGAATAGAAGAATGTTACTGAGAAATTGGCACTTCTCTTTAATAAGGAAAATTAGTATTAATATCTAGAAATACTCGAGAATGAACAACACAGAAGTAGCTGTATCGTTCATCCCTCTCATGTGTGATTTCCTTTAGAATTTATCTGGCAGGTTCATAGGCCTACTCTCACTGCATGCTTACTTTACAGAGAAAGCAATTGATGTTCAGAGACTTCAGGTTACTTTCTCAATCTCACACTGTAAAAGGGCTGAAGATTCAAACAGGTTCCTTTCAACGCAGCATTTGTTAAGCACCTACTAAGTGTCAAGTACTGTGCTGGGCATCAGAAATAGAGCAAGGAACAAAATAGTCCTCTGGCACCCTTTCCAAAACCATGCCTTTTTATTTTGTAGACATGGGTTCTCCATCTACTTGGGCTAGCCCACTTGAAGCATTATCACCGCAAGTAATCTCTCGGAAGCGCCAGATGTTATAGCATCCTTACTATCGTTGGATTGCTCCCCAAATCCTAGACCTAAGCCTCAGCAGGGGCACAACACTGAATCATTCACAGGCTGGGCATTTCTACAAATTCTTTTTGTTAACCCCTTATTCTGCAGTCTGTAGTTCCAGGTTGATGGCACCCTACTCATTCTGCCTCCAGTGCTTCTCCTTTGCAAAAACTGAATGTTGTTCTTGACATTAGTTTGCAAAGCTGTAAAGTCCACCTGCTAGTGGTGGGCACTGAGTTGCTCATGCCTGTGCTGCCTGAGAGGAAGCTATAGAACAATTTGTGCCAGAACTGTTGTGTGACTTAGGAAGATAATTTAGGCTTATTTAGTATAAATAAGCCTTTCCATTTAGTGTAGAAAAAAGAAATCTGGAGGAACAAGACTACAATTGGGAGATAAAGGGAAAGGCTGTTGCAGAAAGCAAAATATAAAACAAAGGTCCAGCCAAAGTAGAGGAAATCGGAAAGACAGGGTTGACTGGGAAATTTTTAGAGAACAAAATCAAAGTATTTAATGGCTTACTAGGTGGAAATGAAAACAGAACAATCTAGCATAACTTCCATATTTCTGAGTTGTACACTGCAATGCCTCTTTAAGAAAGAAAGAATGGAAAACATGACTTACCCAGCTTGAAAAGGTTAAGGCTATCTATTCACACATATAAAGGTTGCTAACAGTTATGCATCACTTAATGAGGGGGATACATTCTGAGACATGCATTGTTAGGTGATTTCATCATTGTATGAGCATCATAGAGTGTACTTACACAAACCTCGATTGTATAGCCTACTACACACCCAGGTTATACGGTACTAATGCTATGGGACCATTGTCATATATGTGGTCCATCATTGACTAAAACATCATTATGCCATGCATGACTGTATTTCCTTGCTAATTTCATCTTCTCTCTCTCACACTCAGACTCCTAGAAAATTCCATTAATTTTTGTGTTTTAAACTAGCACTTACATACTCACAATGCCTCTAATATGTCATATCGATATCTATCATATATATACACCCACACACTAGCTCTCTCTCCTAAGCTTCAGACTCATATCCAACCCCCCACTAGACATCTCTAACTATATTTCCCACTGGTGAGTTAATTCAGTATGTCCTAATTTGTACTCATAGTCTTTATATCCTAAATTGTTCTCCCTGCTATAAAGCATATATAAACAGTATAATCTGGGTTGGCTCTCCTCAATTCTCTAAATCCATTTTCTTATTTATAAAAGAGGAATAATAGTACCTACACTAGGTCATTTCTATGAAGATTAAATGAGACAAAAGAATTAGCATTATGCCCTAACACTAGTAAAAGCTCAACGATTGGAAGTTGTTGACAATTTATTCATCCATTTATTTGTTAATCCCTAAACAAATATTTATTGAGTAATTATTATGTGCAGGCATTATTATATGTACCAAAGTTGGAGCAATAAACTAAAGAAGGCCTCAACTATCCTATAGCTTCATTCTAACTGGGGGAAAAGCAAATGATAAAAAAAAAAAAAATATGCAATGAGGTTAATGGTATGAGAGCTATAAAGATAAATAAAGCAAGCTCTGTGAATCCAGATTAGGAGGGGTGCTCTTTCTGATCACTGATGGTCACTCTGAAAAGGTGACATTTGAAGAAAGACATGGCAAAGTGAGGAATGAATGGAATGAAGAGCTCTCAAGGCAGAGACTAAGGAACTGAAAAGGTAGGAGCGTGCTTGGTATATTTAAGGATTAGCAAGAAGCCAGCATGGTTGTTAATGAGTGAGCAAGGGGTGACATCCACAGGAAACAGGTCAGAGGGGTAACCACAGGCCAGATAGTCTTATGTTTCTTGTACACTCTGGATTGCCATTGATTCTAAAAACACCAGAGGGAGGTAGAAAATGATTCTTCTTCTTAAGAAAACTGTTATAAATATAATAAATAGCAAGAATAGCAACAAAACCTCATATAAAGAAACCAATAATGGGAAAGTATTTAAAATAAGTCTTAGCAATATTGTGGTCAGCCTAAACTTAAATTTAAGATGATATTGTTATTTTATAGTTGTTCAGGTGCATAGTACTAAATAAATCAGACTTTATTTTCTTCTCTGTATAGGTTGACCCATCTTTTACATATTTTCCTTGAATACTGCTTACTCAGTCCAGCTTTTTTTTTGTTTTTTTTGGTGAGGAAGATTCACCCTGAGCTAACATCTGTTGCCAAACTTTCTCTTTTTGCCTGAGGAAGATTGTCCCTGAGCTAGCAGCTGTGTTAATCTTCCTGTATTTTGTATGTGGGATGTCGCCACAACATGGCTTGATGAGTGGTGTATAGGTGCACACTCAGGATCCAGACTCATGAACTCTGGGTTGCCAAAGCAGAGCACATGAAGTCAAGCACTAGGCCACTGGGCCGGCCACCTAGCTTTTTTTTTTAATTACCAAATCTATTCTTCACAAGTGGTAAAAATTACACATTATAACCTACTTTAAGTTTTCTTTTTAAAATGTATTTCATTCATTGTAAACGTTAAAGATGCAATCATTTTCTATTTTGAATATCTTCAAGAAAATTTCAAAATTACAAATGTTCCAATAAAATTTTACATATCTTCTTGAATCTAAGAACTGCACTTCCACTAAGGCATTTTTTATAGGAAAACAGATTTAGCTGACCTTCAATCCAATATAAAAATATTTTTGGGGCCAGCCTGGTGGCACAGCGGTTAAGTGCACACATTCTGCTTTGGCGGCCCAGGGTTCGCCAGTTCGGATCCCGGGTGCGGACATGGCATCGCTTGGCACGCCATGGTGTGGTAGGCATCCAACGTATAAAGTAGAGGAAGATGGGCACGGATGTGAGCTAAGAGCCAGGCTTCCTCAGCAAAAAGAGGATTGGCAGCAGTTAGCTCAGGGCTAATCTTCCTCAAAAAAAAAAAAAAACAAAACAGGAGAAGGTGTGGAGCAAAATGGCAGCGTGAGCTGACCCAGGATTCTCTCCCCTCCAAACTACAACAAAGGATTTGAAAAACTGAATTTCAGAGGATAAATCTAATGCCAACACGTTAGAGACCTACAATACCAAGAAGGCAGAGAACATAGAACTTGCTGAGGGCCTCAGAGGAGCTGGAACAGGTAGGAGAGAATGTCACTCCCTCCCCTAGAGTCTGTGATCCCTGATGCCTGGGTCTGGGAAGGAGTGGGGGAGGGGCTGCACGACCAGGGGATCATCCAGGACTCCTGCTGCTGGTTCAGTGGAAAACTGCTGACAGGGGAAAGCTTCCATGCATGGGGACCCCATAAACCCAGGGCCTCGGGAGACCAGAGAACAGACTTGATCCAAATCCAGATTGGCACGGGAGAATAGCAGCCCCTCCCTCACGGAAAAGCACACTGGGCGCCGCCATCTTGCCCGAAGGCAGAGAGCTCAGAACACCCGGCTCTCGACGCCCATCTAGTGGCGACAGGCTGTAACTGCAACTGAATTCTACCACCATGTGAAAAAACCGCTCCTCTACCATCCAGCAATTTATAAAAGCCCAGACCAGAAGGAAAACAATAAAAACACAGAATTAAGTCCTGAGGACTTGGAATTAGGTAAACTAAGTGATAATGAGTTCAGAGCAGCTATAATCAAAAAACTCAGTGAGGTAGAGAGAAAGACAGAGAAACAAGCCAATGAGTTCTGGAGTTACTTCACAAAAGAGATTGAAATTATAAAGAAGAATCAAACAGAATTACTTGAGATGAAAAACACTATGGACCAGATAAAACAGAATACGGATTCCCTGAATGCCCGTGTAGACACCATAGAAGAGCAAATTAACATAACTGAAGATAGACAGGCTGAATGGCTCCAGACAGAGGAAGAAAGAGAACTAAGAATTAAAAAAAACGAGGGAAATCTCTGAGAGATTGTGGATTCAATGAGGAGTAAGAACTTAAGGATCATAGGAATTCCCAAGAACGTGGAAAAGGAAAATGGAGCAGAAAGTGTGCTTAACGAAATTATTGAAGAGAACTTCCCAAATCTAGGGATTGATGGAGAAATGTGTGTAGACGAAGCTTTCAAATCTCCTAGATTTGTCAATGTAAAAAGACCCACTGCAAGGCACATAGTAGTACAATTGACAAGAGGGAAAGATAAAGAAAGAATACTCAGGGAAGTAAGAAAAAAGAAGAGAATAACCTACAAAGGAGCTCCTATCAAACTTTCAGTGGATTTCTCTACAGAAACCTTACAAGCTAGGAGAGAATGGAGTGACATATTCAAAGCTTTAAAAGATAAAATCTTCAGCCAAGAATACTCTATCCAGCAAGAATTTCCTTCAGATATGAGGGAGAAATTAAATATTTTCCAGACAAACAAAAGTTAAGGGAATTTGTAACTAAAAGCCCTCCACTACAAGATACCCTCAAAAAGGCTCTCATACCTGAAAAAAGAAAAAAGGGAGAAAGGGGTCACAATCCACAGACTAGGGAGACTGATCGATAGAACCAGAACAGGATAACAAATATTCAACTATAGCATTAGGGAAAAGGTAAGGAAACTACCAAAGCAAGGACAATCTTATCACTCTAACTACAAATTCATAACACGAGTTGGAATAAGAAATGAAGATAATTATTTAGGAGGAGAAGAGCAAAGGGTCTAAATCAGTATAGGCCAAGTAAGTAAGAGACCACCAGAGAATAGACTATATTATACACTAGATTCTAAATGCAAACTTCAGGGTAGACGCTAAACTAAAAAACAGAACAGAGTCACAAAACATAAATAAGGAAAAATCTAAGAAACCCAGCATAAGAAATTGCAGTATTAAATGGGTAGTCTAAAGCACACAGGAAAAGAAACACAGGAAAACAAGATAATGAGCAACAGATTGACAGCATTAAGTCCACATGCATCAATAATCACTCTCAATGTAAATGGATTGAACTCTCCAATAAAAAGACACAGAGTGGCAAAGTGGATTAAAGAACAAGATCCAACAATTTGTTGCCTCCAGGAAACACACCTCAGCCCCAAGGACAAACACAGGCTCAGAGTGAAGGAGTGGAGGACAATACTTCAAGCTAATAGCAAGCGAAAAAAGGCATGTGTTGCAATTCTTATATCAGACAAAGTGCATTTCAAAATAAGACAGGCAAAGAGAGACACAGAGGGACAGTATATAATGATCAAAGGGGCACTTCATCAAGAAGAAATAACGCTTATAAATATCTATGCACCGAACACAGGAGCACCAAGGTTCATAAAGCAACCATTAACAGACCTAAAGGAAGATGTTAAAAACAACACAATAATAGTAGGGGACCTCAACACCCCACTCACATCAATGCACAGATCATCCAGACAGAAAATCAACAAGGAAATAGTGGAGTTAAATGAAAAACTAAAACAATTGGACTTAATAGACATATATAGATCCCTTCACCCTAAAGCAGCTGAATACACACTCTTCTCAAGTGCACATGGAACATTCTCAAGGATAGACCATATGTTGGGAAACAAGGCAAGCCTCTACAAATTTAAAAAAATTGAAATAATAACAAGCATCTTCTCCAACCATAATGCTATAAGGCTAGAAATTAATTAAAAGAAAAAAGCTGAGAAAAGCACAAAGATGTGGAGACTAAACAACACACTACTGAACAAGCAATGGATCATTGAAGAAATTAAAGAAGAAATCAAAAAATACCTGGAAACAAATGAAAATGATAACATGCCATACCAACTCATATGGGATACAGCAAAAGCTGTATTAAGAGGAAAATTCATCAAAATACAGGCACATCTTAACAAACAAGAAAAATTCCAAATAAGCAATCTTAAACTACACCTAACTGAAATAGAGAAAAAAGAACAAATAAAGCCCAAAGTCAGCAGAAGGAGAGAAATAATAAAAATCAGAAATAAATACTATTGAAACAAAAAAAGCAGTAGAAAGGATCAATGAAACAAAGAGCTGGTTTCTTGAGAAGATAAATAAAATTGACAAACCACTAGCCAGACTTACGAAGAAAAGAAGGGAGAAAGCTCAAATAAACAAAATCAGAAATGAAAGAGGAGAAATAACAACAGACTGCAGAAATATAATGGATTATAAGAGAATACTATGAAAAACTATATGCCAACACAATGGATAACCTAGAGGAAATGGATAAATTCTTGGACTCCTACAATCTCCCAAAGCTCACTCAAGAAGAGGCAGACAATTTGAACAGACCAATCACAAGGAAAGAGATTGAAACAGCAATCAAAAACATCCCAAAGAATAAAACCCCAGGACCAGATGGCTTTCCTGGGGAATTCTACCAAACTTTCAGAGAGGATTTAATCCCTATCCTTTTCAAGCTATTCCAAAAAATTAGGGAAGATGGAACACTTCCTAACACATTCTATGAGGCCAACATCATGCTGATACCAAAACCTGACAAGGACACCACGAAAAAAGAGAACTACAGGCCAATATCGCTGATGAACATAGATGCAAAAATTCTAAACAAAATTTTGGCAACCAGAATTCAGCAATTCATCAAAAGGACCATACATCATGATCAGGTGGGATTCATACCAGGGACACAGGGATGGTTCACCATCTGCAAATCAATCAACGTGATACACCACATCAACAAACTGAGGAATAAAAACCACATGATCATCTCAATAGATGCAGAGAAGGCATTTGACAAGATCCAACAGCCATTTATGATAAAAACTCTGAACAAAATGGGCTTAGAAGGAAACTACCTCAACATAATAAAGGCCATATATGACAAACCCATAGCCAACATCATACTCAACGGGCAAAAACTGAATGCCATCCCCCTGAAAACAGGAACAAGACAAGGATGCCCTCTATCACCACTCTTATTTAACATAGTACTGGAGGTCCTGGCCAGAGCAATCAGGCAAGAAAAAGGAATAAAAGGAATCCAAATAGGGAGGGAAGAAGTAAAACTCTCACTGTTTGCAGATGACATGATCTTATATATAGAAAAGCCCAAAGAATCCATTGGAAAACTCTTAGAAGTAATCAACAACTACAGAAAAGTTGCAGGGTACAAAATCAAATTTGCATAAATCAATAGCATTTCTATACTCTAACAATGAACTAACAGAAAAAGAACTCAAGAACACAATACCATTCACAATCGCAACAAAAAGAATAAAATACCTCAGGGTAAATTTAGCTAAGCAAGTGAAGGACCTATATAATGAAAATTACAAGGCCTTTCTGAGAGAATTGGATGACGACATAAGGAGATGGAAAGACATTCCATGTACATGGATTGGAAGAATAAACATAGTTAAAATGTCCGTTCTACCTAAAGCAATCTACAGATTCAACCCCATCCCAATCTGAATCCCAATGACATTCTTTATAGAATTAGAACAAAGAATCCTAAAATTCATATGGGGCAACAAAAGACCCTGAATTTCCAAAGCAACCCTGAGAAAAAAGAACAAAATGGGAGGCATCACAATCCCTGACTTCAAAACATACTACAAAGCTACAGTAATCAAAACAGCATGGTACTGGTACAAAAACAGGTGCACAGATCAATGGAACAGAATTGAAAGCCCAGAAATAAAACCACACATCTGTGGATAGCTTATCTTCGACAAAGGAGCTGAGGGCATACAATGGAGAAAAGAATGTCTTTTCAACAAATGGTGCTGGGAAAACTGGAAAGCCACATGTAAAAGAATGAAAATTGACCATTCTTTTTCACCATTCACCAAAATAAACTCAAAATGGATCAAAGACCTAAAGGTGAGACCTGAAACCATAAGGCATCTAGAAGAAAATGTAGGCAGTACACTCTTTGGCATCAGTATTAAAAGGATCTTTTCGGACCCCATGTCTTCTCAGAGGAGGGAAACAATAGAAAGAATAAACAAATGGGACTTCATCAGACTAAAGAGCTTCTTCAAGGCAAATGAAAACAGGATTGAAACAAAAAAACAACCCACTAACTGGGAAAAAATATTTGCAAGTCATATATCTGACAAAGGCTTAATATCCATAATATATAAAGAACTCTCTCAACTCAACAACAAAAAGTCAAACAACCCAATCAAAAAGTGAGCTGGAGACATGAACAGACATTTCTCCAAAGAAGATATATGGATGGCCAATAGGCACACGAAAAGATGCTCATCATCGCTGATCATCAGGGAAATGCAAATCAAAACTACACTGGGATATCACCTTACACCCGTTAGAATGACAAAAATATCTAAAACTAACAGTAACAAATGTTGGAGAGGTTGTGGAGAAAAAGGAGCCCTCGTATACTGCTTGTGGGAATGCAAACTGGTGCAGCCACTATGGGAAACAGTATGGAGATTCCTCAAAAAATTAAAAATAGAACTACCATACGATCCAGCCACCCCACTACTGGGTATTTATCCAAAGAGCTTGAAGTCAGCAATCCCAAAAGTCCTATGTACCCCAATGTTCATTGCAGCATTATTTACAATAGCCAAGACATGGAAGCAACCTAAGTGCCCATCAACAGATGAATGGATAAAGAAGATGTGGTACATATATACAATGGAATACTACTCAGCTGCAAAACAGAACAAAATCATTCCATTTGCAATAACATGGATGGACCTTGAAGGAATTATGTTAAGTGAAATAAGCCAGCTAGAGAAGGATAATCTGTGTATGACTCCACTCATAAGAGGAATTTAAAAATGTGGACTAAGAGAACAGTTTAGTGGATACCAGGGGATAGGTGGGGTGGGGGGGTGGGCACAAAGGGTGAAGTGATGCACCTACAACACGAATGACAAACATTAATGTACAACTGAAATTTCACAAGATTGTAATCTATCATTAACTCAATAAAAAAGAAATAAAAAAATAAAAGTTTATCTCGAGGGAAATAAAAAAAACAATAAATACTAGCATCAAAAAAAAATCTTTTCATCAGTTAAATTTGTGTTTTGGGATGGGGATGATGGAAAAAGTTTAAGATTTACACAAAATACTTGCTCAGGATTATAAACATAGAAATGCCATATTTCTTTTAATTGGTTACAACATAGCTATACCTCAAGAACTTTTAAAGAATTGATACTCTTTCATAAGAAAAATTGTTTGCATTTCTTCCCCCACAGTGTTATATATCCATCCTGAAAACTTGATCTCATTAGTACTCAATAGGTTTGTAGGGACTGACCCCATAAAATGTCTAAACACCTTACTATGGAAGGAGAAACAAAGTCCTCTAATAATAACTTATTTGGTGGCTGAATTTCTAATATTCCAAGCAAGGAAGGGTCATGACTTCTGAAGAGAGTTCAGGGAGTCTCCTCAACTCTGAAGTACTAAAGGGTCATATAGAACAAGGCGGAAATACCTTCTAATTAGGATATGAGTTGGAAAGGCATTTATTGATTTCTTTTTTTTTTTTTTCCAAGGAAGATTAGCCCTGAGCTAACTACTGCCAGTTCTCCTCTTTTTGCTGAGGAAGACTGGCCCTGAGCTAACATCTGTGCCCATCTTCCTCTACTTTCTATGTGGGACGCCTACCACAGCATGGTGTGCCAAGCAGTGCTATGTCTGAACCCGGGATCCAAACCGGTGAACCCCTGGCTGCTGAGAAGCGGAATGTGCACACTTAACCGCTGCGCCACCGGGCCGGCCCACATTTATTGATTTCTTATAGAAAGGAACTGGAAATTCATCTTGCCCATTATTATTGCAGTGTGACATTGTTTTAGTGCGCATCAAACTGGGCCACTTTTTAAAAAGGTCTGAATGTTAAGATTTGAGTTGGCTTAGCGTCATGCAAGAGTCAGGCCCATATGCGCATGTGTAAGACCAAACAGAGATTTCCTTTATCGTTACTCATGCTCACTTATTGCCTGCCTATAACCTAGAGGATAAAAACCCAAGTACATATTTCAAGATGTTATATGGCCCAGTAATTGTTAGTCTAGTCAGTATTAATCCTTTCTGCATCTCCCTTTTTATTTCATGTTTTGACTACAGTAAATTGGTTGCAATTACTCCATACTCAGTATTCTGTTGACACCTAAATGCCTTTGCACACAGTTTCCTTTGCCTTTTAATCACAGTGTTAATAAATATCTGTTAACATTGCGTATTTAATAGGTATTTATTATACTTTAATTATGTGCTAAGAAATAGGATATATAATGATGAACTAAAAAAATATATCACAATATTCATGTAATACATATTTATTTTTAATATTTACTTTGTGTTAGGCTTTGTTCTAGGAAGTAAGGACATCATGGTGAAATAAACATAAATTGCCACCATCATGGTGTTGAAGGAAACCAGAATATGTCACCCCCAAATATGCCTCTTTGACATAAAAATTATTTTGATCAGAAGGCAATTAAGAAACAGTCAATGCAGGGAAAGCTTTCTCTGCACTCTGCTTTTCTGCCTAAAGGCAGGAAATAAATTCTCCTTAATTGGAAATAGTCTCCGATCAGCCCAGAGATGGCACCAGAAGAGCTGCCAATAGACCTTACTCCACGAGTTCCCGCTCATATATTTTCCTTCCTCGTTTGCCACCCTTGGAAGCCTAAAACTACTTTCCTTTGTTCTGTCATTTCTCTACAAATTCGCTATTCTTTCTTGAAGATGTTATGTGAGCTAGAGTTCCAAGCCACCACTTGGAGTTACTTATCACTGAGGTTTCTCCCACAAGGTGTGCTGAACATGTTAACAAACTGTTTGTTTTGCTCTTGTTAATGTGTCATTTTATTAAAGAGCCTCAGCCAAAAACCTATGATGGGTTGGAGGTAAAATTTTGCCTCACCTAAAATGTTTACATTGAAGTGGAAGGTTCAGAAAATAAACAAGTAAATAAATAAAAGTTTAGTATTATGAACAATACCACAGCAAAAATTGCACTGGACAAAGTTAAACAGGCATGGAAGACTTTTTTCAAGGCTATTACAATAGGAGACAGAGGCCAAAATTAACCCAAAGTTAACTGAAAAAAGGGCAGGAGAATTTTTAAGGGTTGGGATGAACAAGAGGAAAGTGCTGGAGGATGTTTGAGAGGAGACTGATCAGAGGGACTTGTGCAGCTTGTAGATATTTTTCTCTGTGATTAGACCATCTGTGTTGGCTAATTGGCTGCCATGGAAGTTAGGCTCCTACCCTCCCCACAGAGACTGGGAAATAAGGGCGCTATCTTTCTTGATGATTACATTTCAAAGGGATGTCTCCCAAGTCTGTGAGAAAGACATTCCTGGGTTATAAACTGGCAAGAAACTTTTTTGAAAAAAGACTTACATATGTCTCAAAGGGGCAGAGGAAGAATTCACAACTATAAGTTTTCCAAAGAAAATAGTCTAAGAAAAGAGAAGTCAGGGGCCTAGAATGGAGAAGAAGCCTGTCTAAAAGTTTAGTCAAGCTCAGGGAAATGTGAAGGCCATCTTGCCACGAGAAAGCAAGCATGAGAGAGTAATGGAGAACAGCTAGTTTAGAAAGAACTTTAAGGAGATGACTAAGGAGACGACATTTGAGCAGTGGTCAAGAGGTGAGTCCAAGTTTCTAGATAGGGAGAAAGGAAAAGATGCTTTTTTTCTAATGCTCCCCTTTTCACTCCCATTCTCAACATTGTCCTAAAACAGGAGGAAAAGTTAAATAGCTTCTCTAGTCTTCTCTTTTATATCCTTGGACTAGACAGCAGCCCTGATCTCAAGTACTTGGCTTCTAGTCTCCAGCTCTTCAGCTGCTGTCAGGTGATTCCATAACAACATGTGTCAAAACATGAGGCTATTGGAAAGACTACACACATTTCTTACAGTTAAGAAATATTTTCACGTGTGTTTCGCCCACTGTGTTGCCTTACACAAGGACACAATGTGAACCATTATAATATGTCATTAACAACTCTTACTGTTTATTTTCTGTTTAATATACAGTCTCTTCAACTTATATACAATACAATTATTTATGCAAAAATATTAGACTGAAATTCCATACCGCCATACATTTTTATTGCTTTTATACATTTCCAATGATTGACAATTATATTTGTCATAGAAATTGTCTCTTTCACTGCTTCCTTATAGGAGGCTAAAAACTCCAAATTAGAACATGGGTCAGCCTGTCCAAATTTAAAATGTAAATTGAATTATAGAATTTTTGAGACAATACAGTATCATTGCTATTACATTGATACATTGCAAACAACTGCTAACAAAGTTCTGCCAAGCGGGCAGCCCAGTGGTGCAGAGGTTAAGTTTGCACATTCCACTTCTTGGTGGCCCGGGGTTCTCTGGTTCGGATCCCAGGTGCAGATGTGGCACTGTTTGGCAAAAAGCCATGCTGCGTAGGCATCCCATTTATAAAGTAGAGGAAGATGGGCATGGATATTAGCTCAGGGCCAGTCTTCCTCAGCAAAAAGAGGAGGACTGGCAGTAGTTAGCTCAGGGCAGATCTTCCTCAAAAAAAAAAAAATCAAAGTGCCACCAAGTGGAGGTCCTCTAGGTCCTTCTCTAATGAATAGATAAGCTTCATTAACACCTTATTTGCACATTAATAAGAATGAGGTACTTGAATATTCTCTCAGGTATGTTAAATATTCCTCACACAATTTCATTTACTCATTACTAAAATTGTTTCCTTTTTATACAAAACTAAGGGGGAAAAAGTAAACTCTAGTCATAAAATTCCAATGTAGTGAGTTTCATTATTATTCCTGCTCCCTCATAAACAACACACAGTGAAGCGAATTTTCAGAAAATAGCTTCCATACTATCTGGATCTATAAAGCATTCACTTTTATAAATAACCTGGATAAGAATGGAAAAATTTCAAGAGAAGTAACTGTACCAATCGAATTTATATGACAGTGTTCTAGAATTATTGCTCATGTGGGGGATCAGAATTGGCCACCCCAAAATGTATCTCTCTGCCTTATTTTTAAAAACAAAAGACTCTGAAAGAAACTTTGAACTTCCCCCTAACTGCCTAAATTTAAGATAGGAGGCCTGTTCCAGGAAGGAGCTAGTACCATAAGATAACTGTAGTGTAATGTAAAATGAGTGTCTCAGGTCACATTGTCCATAGGTGGCCCAGCAAACACATTTTTAACAAACATTAGCATTTTCATCTCCATGTAAATTGCCTTCCTCCCCTTTAAAGACCCAAAGGACTATCCCCAACATCTTCCTTTGTCTTTAGCTAAAGATGATACTTAACGTGGTGGCTTTGGCCATTCTAGTGAGTTACTCAGCTTTCCTGGGTTTCTCTCATGAATACATGTTATTAAACTTTGTTTGTTTTTCTCGTGTTATTCTGTTTCATGTTAATTTAATTCTTAGACCAGCCAGAAGGACCTAGAGGGTAGAGGAATTGTCTTACTCCCCTACTCTCAGTTTGGATAGTAATAATTTTAGATTAAAAAGTGGCATATCTGCCTCTTACAGTCCTGTATTATTTATTACAACAAATATACACATTTATATTTCAATAAATTAAAAATTTAAGCTAAGTCTTGATTAGAGTGAAAATAGACAATATGAACAGTAACGAGAAGTCTTTAGTTTTTCTAAAAGTACCTACTTTTTTTTAAAGAAACTAGATTAATGAAGATGTTATGGTAAAGCATAAACAATTAATGAAACCTATTTGAGATTTGAGTAAACTGTTGTCTTCAAAATATTGCTACTAGTATGTGAACAGAAAAAAATTCTGATATTAAAAAATTCCTTGATTAAAAATATCATTAATTACACTATAATTTAAATACATAGGAATAATTTCCCATGAAATGGAATTTGCTCTTCACCAAAAAATGAAGAGCTATATAATTAACATTAGTTAACAAAATTATTAAATTACTGAGAATGATTTTACATTTTAGTAATTTGTTAATTCTAGATGACCTTTTCAAGTAAGTGACTACATTAACAATTTATTAGAAACAATTGTGTTTAAGTGTAACGTATTCTCAAATTATTATGCAGCAATAGCGTCCTTTGTTACGTAAATATTGGGTTGATGCGGCCACCAAGCACAGAGTTTTCCTTCTGTGTGGATTTGCCTATTCCCACCTTGTCAAGGATAAAAATCCCCAATTGTTATGCATTCTCACCAGTACAGGGTACAAAATAAAGGCGCTGTGTAGCAAGGAGGAAGCGGTCAATATCTAATTAGTTCTGCTGAACAAGATTTACACTGCAACACATGCTCAAGCTTCAGTCTATAAATTATGTAGAACCTTTACCCCCAAGTCGGGGACATATTTGTGACTGCTATTCAAAGGGTAGGCAAAAAAATCCTTTCATGTGCTGAATTTAACCAGAGGTCTGAGTTCTAAAAAAGCAAATTTTAACATAAACATTTTGAAAGTATATAGATGGAGGAACACGATTTTTATAAAATCACATTCTAGGAAGGTGGATATATACTATGTTTGTAAGTCTCTTTAAAACACATGATAAACAAACGGACAGAGAATTATATGCGATTAGCACTTATTCAGTAAGAACGGATTGTAAGCATTTTTGAATACCTTGGGTTGAACCTAGGCCTGAAGTGTTCATGTGTTCTTCAGTACCCTTGATTTTTTTTCCCCCAGAGGACTTAAAAATAGTAATGTGACATAAAACTCATTCTATTAAAACAACAAAGATATTTTAAAGAGGCAGAATCATAGTTTTCTAGAGTTAGTGCAGGAATTTATTATATGTCGTATACAATTTAGACAAATAGAAAATGGTTTTATAGACATCACTTGAACTATGAAGTTAGTGGGACTTGACTGACTGCTCGTACTGATAGCTGTTGAGGGAAGTGAAGGTGGGCACACTGTTCTGATGCTTGGTTTGCTCGACTCATGAAATCGGCTTTGTGATAATTTCTAATAATAATAATGAACTAAAAACTTGTGTAAAGGCCTTAACATAAGTGCATTAAAGTCCCTCAAAAAATATAGACTTCTAAATATACGACGTATTGCTGTTTTGTTTTTCTTCTTGGACCTGACCCACGCCTTCATCATTACTCATTTGTAATGATGTGATAGCATCCTATATGGCATCATTAATTTAATCTTCTAGAGCCTCATATTAATCACATCATCACCCTATCTACAAACTTTCCCTTGATTTCTTGATCAAGTGTTTAAGGGCTGTTATTAGTTTTCCCCCAAATCTATTTTTTTCTTTCCTCTTACTATTTCCCTTCCCCAAACATGCATTCCTATCAAACTAGGTGACTTCATATTTCTTAGATAGTCCTTCCTCTGTGCCTTTACTCATGTCATTGTTTCCTTATTCTGACCTAGCTTTCCCCCTCTGCTGTTCTGGGCTATGGAAAATTCTCATCGTCTAAGATCAGGCAAATCCTACATACAATTTTTACTGACTCTCCTCTTTTCCCTCCCTTCTGTTGTATTGTGTGTATAGTATTTATAAGCACACATAACGAATTAATTCATGCTGCAATTGTGTAAGCTTTTCATCTACTTTCCTAAATTATAAATAAATTATAAATGATACAAAGGCCCTAATGCTGTCCTATATATCCTTGTAACCTTCACTCAAGTATATATATATTTTTTTCCTGAAGAGTAATATTGTGATATTGAGTTTACCTGAAGCATGTTCTGTTCACAGAAATTAATCAGTTCCCAAAAGAAAATAAGATCATTTGATCTACTTTCTTTTCTTTTTTGGTCATTAAACCTAACACTTAAATATGGAATATATGTTGTACTGTGTAATAGCATTGTAGTAGCAGTTTCATGTAACATAACTTCTGACACTTTACAAAGCAATGTGAATACAAGAGTGATAACCTTGAAATAAGATTTTTAAGTTATTTTCTCATATTTATAAAAGGTTAAGATATAACTTTGCTGAGAAATATATATATGGAATACCAAAACACACATTTATTGAAGGCATTCTATAAAGCAAGCTGCAGAACAACTTTACAAGGCTTTATTATGAGACGATCATAGGCTAACCTTGAGGTTAAGACAAAGTTTGCTAGTACTCAGTGAGCCAGTATCACTAAAAATCTTTCAAGGAAAAGAGGTAATTTTATAATCAATACATTGTTTAACTGATAATTTGGATAAAAATCAGAAAGGAGCATGAAAACATATCCAGACTGATGTCTCTTGCAAGAAGAATCTGGCAGCAACATCCTGCACCAGCTGGAGTTTATGCAGGTTCCTCCTGGGCCAGAAGCCAGTAGAGGATTGCAGTAATCTAATCCTGAAATAACAAAAGCGTGAATGACCATTTCAAGGTCTAATTCAAATAGACATGATTACAACCTAATAGAGTTTCCTTTATGAGAAAGAAAGATAGAGTACCATCCCTAGGAAATTAAATATTTTAAAATAAAATAAATCCAGAATATATAGGAAGCAATAATATTTATGATTATTTATTTTTATCAGTAATTAAAGCATTTAGGCTCAATAAAAGAGGAAAAAAAAACTGCAATGCGGAAGATAATTAAGACAAAAAAGGAGCATATTGCAGCTTCAATTATTTCTGTAAGTATTCTTCCACAGTCCAAAATGAATATATATCATATAATTACACTATAGGTAACCTGGCTGGCTGAATTGCAGGAACCAGACAGATACATACCGCTGTTGACCATTATTTTAACTGTATGAGTAGAACCTAACTCCACTAGAAATACTTTAAAATGTATAAAAATAACAAGTAAGACATTAATGTCATGAATTAACAGTTAATAATAAAAATGTTTGTAATAAACTTTAAAAAACCTATTTTAAAAAGCTAATCTTCTAAGACAGACTGAATAAAGAAGCGAATAAAAGAACTATTTTGTCAAAAGAAAGAGTAAAACAATCATTACATACATGTGATTACAATTGCAAAGCAATTATATATGATATGAATGATTAATGTGATTATACATGGTATACTCTATGACCTACACCAAATGTCAAGTTCAAAGAAAATCAAAGTCAACGTCAAGAATGATTTTGCATCATATTGTCAACAATGTTGCTACTTAAATGTAAATAAGACTTTATATTTAAAACATTTTCAAGCCTTGAATTTATGTCCAGTTGAGGCTACCAAATTATTTTCACTTCCCAAGTCATTCAAACCAGTTCATTTGATCTCCCACCCTTCCTCTCATTCCTCTCATTCTCTCTCTCCCTCCCTTTTGCCCCTCCTCCCCTCCCTCTCTCTCTCTCTCTCTCTGTCCACAGACATGCAACACACAGAATTATAGAACCTGCTTATCATAACTGAAAATTATCAACTTTGATATTTAAAATGTTCAGTTCAACTATAGTATCCTGAGTACACACTAAATACGCTGATACATCTTTCAAGGAATGGCTAGCATTCCAGTCCTTACGGTAGTCTGTAGACAGATGTGCCACTCTAGGGCCACGTTAAAGAAATAGAACTCTTTTTACCAATCCTGATGATACAGATAAGCTGATATTCAACAGAGTCCTAAGTGAGGTATTTATAAAAAGATGTTTGAAAGCTTAGAGAATCTGCCCACTCCTTGAGATTAAGCAGTCAAAACATGAATTACGGTCTTGATAAATGAAGAAGTAAATTTGTCGTAAAATTTATTAAAATACCCATGATAAATGATGATACAAAATATCCAAATATTCTATTCAATCACACATATCAATAATTTCTATTTACTGAACAATCAATTTGGAAACGAGGATTAGGAGACCAAGAAACCTGATCAAATCTTAACAGATGCTTAAAGCCTACCTTTAGTGAAAATATCAGTTACTTTAATAATTCACAAAGAAACGGTTTTATATTTCCATCTGTGAATTTTATGTGAGAGTGCTTGAGGACCAAATATGGAATATTATTAAAGCCATACTGAGTTTAGCATTAAAATACAAAGAAAAATTTGAGTATAAACATAGCTCTTTCTAAAGAAGGTGGAGAAAGAGGAGGAGGAAGAGGAAATAAAGACCAGCCAAGTTCAAGCATATAAGCTCAGGAAGAACCGAAGAGAAGTTTACAGAGTGAAGTGGTTAGTGTTCCCTTTGGATTGTTGTAATGAAATCATAATAATTAACTGTTTCTGGAAGGAAAGTGAGTCTTTGACCTGAACCTCAGCTCAGAGCCTAAGGGGTGTAGGTGGATTATATTTTGAAAGCAAGATCAGGAAATTGTCAAGAAACAACCAAAAAAGCTGTTAGCAAATATTTGGTGTTGGCAAAGGAGAGGAGTCTTGTCTTATTTATCCATATTATCAAAAGAGTCAAGATTTCCTGATCATCAGGACAGTCTCATACAGACAAACCAGGGTCCTCTCACATTAGATTTTACTGGTGATTTTTGAACCCAGGTAAAGACTTTCAGATTCATCATCAGAAAAGCACGTTAAAAGAGTACAACTATCTGGTCAGGGGAATCCTGCTTTTGAAAAATCAGAAAGTAATAGAAACACAATAAATTGTCAGTGATCAGGCTGCCCTCAGCACCTATACAGCAGTAAGCATCAGTTGGTAGGAGCTTTACTGGGAACCGCTACAAACCTCAGGGCTGTCACCTACCCACATATCTACGCTTCAGGCTAGAGAAGAATAATAGTTCCTTTTTTCTTTTCCACCTTCCAAATATCATGTGTGTAGATTGTTTCAACAAAATCCAGAATTTTCCTGACCACATTGTCTGGAAACACGACTCAACTTTGCCAGTACGTACGATGACAGAAAAAAATTCAAGAGGACATAGATGATCATTGTATCAAAATACAGTATCCAGAAATATTTGGTCATTAGTTAGCAATCAGAAAAACAGTCTTAAAAATTGTAACAAAATGTAGAGGCTGGATGAGAGAAGAAGAAAAAAATCCAGAAAGTTTTCTTTTTTTTTTTGTCTAGCAGTACATATTAGCAAATATTTAGAGAGAAAGTGACTAAGGAGATGAAGATCACCAAAAATAGATTGATAAACACTATGAAAATTATTGAAGAGATACTTTCAACTAATTAAATATTTTCCTAGGACTGATCTTTACTCTTTTCTCAGCGAATCAACTATGAAAGAGAGTAAGCAAATTCATATATAACTACACTGTGTAATCTGATATTCAAATACATCTCTGGAGAATATATTCACTGAGGTTGAAAAATAATAAATAATGATTGAATCGTATTATCACCATATTATTTATTAAGACTAAAGAAAAAGCATTGAACTTTAGGACTGAAATTATCTTTAAAGACAAACTATTCTAACCATCTTATTTTAAAAACATAATGAGGCCCAGAGAAGTTATGTGCTTTGATACCACACATCTAGTAATTAGATCTATGTAGAACAACTTTGTCTCTTTTTTCTTAATATTCTGCTCTCTTTATGACACCATCTTTAGGCTATGTGGTAGACAACTTTTGTTTTTACCCATTCAGCATCCATTTTTCTATTTCTAGTATTATCCCCATCTTGGTTTGAGAATAATCATATTCTCATTGGATGTATTCTTTGCTGAACCATTAATCAAGTTGCCAGATAACCCTCCTCTCCACCAAATTATGTGCACCTGACAAAGCCATGCTAAATAGATGCTGTAGCCCTTAAATGTAATCAGTGGTATGGTACCCAGGACTGAAAACATTGAGTCCATTTCTACAGTGGTATCCTAAAGAGAGCATGCATTAAATTCCGCTATCTGCTCATTCCCTACTTAAGAATGGATAATTTTTCTTTAAATTCTGTTATAATTCACAGAATTCAAAAAAATTCCTCTATGCTTATAGTAGGCAGTACAATTATTGTTTCTAATCAACCCTAATTGTGCAGAAATGTTACCAGAGAATCATGCTCAGAACAGATGGGCGGGGAAATGGAGATGATTCGCTAATGTGGCGGTGGAGTAAAAGGCAGTGAGATTCCAGCTCATGGTCTAGAAGTGGTTTAAGAATGCATGATATGCACCTGGAGTAGGGATATCTTGGAATATTCCTGGGACTTGGAGACTTCTGAACTTCCATTTCCCTCTTGCACACCCGACAGTTCAGGAAGCTGTTCCTTCCTTCTAAGACAAAACTAAGGAGGTCTTTTAGGGCCCAATCCTGTTTGTTACTATGCAAGTGATCACATGCTCCTGATCTTAGTAGGCGTGTATTGTAGTGATGATGTGAATCATGTAATCACCAAAAAAAGAAAAAAGAAAAACTGAGTAGTTTTAATTATCATAGGCAACTGGAACTACATGGTAATCACAGCTACAAGAATGGTCCAAATCCCAGAAATCTCTAGATGTGAATAATTTGTATTGAGTCTCCCACCCCCAATAAAAGACAAAAGAAAAAAATTATATTCTTGTGGAGATAGCTCTGATTTGAGACACTGTATGAACTAATTCCAACTACAATCTTCAGGCTCACTTCACAGACCAAGCCCCTTAAATACAAGCAGCTTTGAAAAAGATCTCTGCTATGAAATCACAGAGCATATTTGAAATATGTTCTCAGACTTGTTGAAAGTGTCCTGTGGTCATTAACTCAGGTAACCGCACTTTTGAGCAAAGCAAAATAACTAAATCTTTTTAGGGAATATTGAATATTAGTTCTGAGATTCCTTGAATCTTTTGGAAATCTGGATCCACTGTCATCCTTAAAGCAGTGATGTATGATAGGGATCAGATGACAGATGTAGTTTGATTTCATAGTAAGATCCTTTATCTAGACATTGTCATTTCCTCCATTTTTGAAGACACAGCAGAAAAAGATATCCTCAGCTCCTAGAAAAATTCTAGCATAAAATTAGAGTAATTTTGGTTGTGGTGGATAAATAGGAGACATTGAATCTCTTACTATCTATCATGTATATTCCTGCATAACTACTTGAAACATTCAAGAATAAAGATTTTCAAAACTGAATAAGGCAGTGGCTCCAACTATAGCTGCTGTTCCAGATGTGGACTTCTCATATCTTAATATGGCCTCTGGCTCTTGGTCTATGGTTAGCTGTTTGGCAGAGGCTTTTATCTGCATGGAAACAAAATATGATATATTAGTAGGGATTGAACAAAGAAGGTGAGCTGCTTATATAGAAATAAGGGATTTATTATAGATATTAAGCCTTATGCAATTGTGGGAGCTAGTGAAGAAGTTTCTAAAAGGCTGTTGCCTCTGCATATTATGGTGGCGTTTAAGTCACCATAGTTAAGCTAGGCTAGTAGTCATGATGTGAAATGGCAGAGAATATGGAAAATTGGAACCCACAACAAAATGGCACCTTCGAGGACAAATGAGATGCCAAATGAAAAACTAGAATTCACGTATGCCTGGTGGAATTATGGAACTGGCTCATTGTAGCTCATGAGAGCCAAATGTTCAATTTTAAGAATTTGTTGAAAGAGCTAACATTACACTGACAGCTTGAAATAAGCCACGGTGAGAAAATTTTCACCATGGAAATTAACAAATTCTTCTAATGAGAGCTGTTATGTTCTGGAGAGTCAACTTCTAAACATTTACCAGTACAACACTCCCTCTACCTCTGACCACCTCCAACCTCAATGATGCAATTGACCCACTTTGCACCCTGCACCGCAGAGCAGCACCACTGCCTAACCCGGGGCTCAGAAAAGCTGAAAGCAAAAATCCCTGGGAGCTAGAGCTGTAACCTGGGTGAGGCGGCTCTCAAAGAGACAAACCAGCAACAATGTGTGATCTGAAAAAAAGCTAAAGACCTCACTCTGACCTTCAGAACATAAAAATAGCTACTGCTTCATTTCTTCTTCCAAATCTTGCTCAGTTTTCCCACATTGTAAACCCTACTTCAGAAGTCTTCGGGGAAAGGAATTCTAGAAAATGTGGCTCCAATGTAGCTAAGTTGACAAAGCACAAAGCCGCCACCCAGCCAGACACAATATATTTTCACTTGTCTGGGAGAGCTACAGCTCTTTTTGATGTTGCATCAGAGATTTGTCAACTCTCTGAATCTGCACAATTTTGCAGAATATGCTAATCATCTACCACGCTGATGACATTGTGTTGATAGAATTTGAAAAATGTATGGTATTTGGATTCTTAACTAGCAATCTCAAAATAAACCCTCTTGGTGGCCTGGACCCCACTTACAAATAACACTGTAGTAGATTAAGTTTTATTCCCAATCTTCATTTCCCTTTGGGAGTACAACAAGCCACACACATGCAATGGTTTCATTGTGAGTAGAGGACACTTCTACTTTCCCAAACCATAATTTTGCCTAGACCATGCAATTTGCTTTAGCCAATGAGATGAAAGCATGAGCATAAAATAAATGTGGGTGTTTGGATGTAGTACTTTTGTGCTTCTGCTATTGCAACGTGAAAGAAATACTCCAGACAGCAACAATCCTTGAAGCCTGGAGCTGAGGCCAGCTGAGTTCATGAAAATTTAAGCTAACCTGCAGATTTGTGACTTGAATGAGAATCGTACAAGCTGACCTGGAGAGCTATGAAAAAGAGGATAAAAGAAGATAAGTGCTTATTATTGGATATCAGTGAATTTTCAAGTGGTTTGTTAATCAGAATTATTGTGGCGAGAGAGTTATCTAAAAAGGCTACTTTGTCAGGAGGCTTTTAGTTTTTGATGCAGAAAGCATTTTTAAATTAATAGAAAAATGTATGGCTTAAATAGATGTTTGATAAAACTTGATTCTAACATGTCAATTTGAATCTAGACAAAAAAATTTCCACTAAAAACGTTAAGAATGAGATTGGCTTTTAATTCTGTATTATTTTAAAAGTTGATGGTTTACTTGCTGAGTAAGTCCCAAAATTCAAATTCGGGACTGCTACCAGTGGACCTAATAATTATGAAGAATCACAGAGCCACCTGTCCGGGACAGTGTGAAAGAGCAGTACATGCATGCAACTGATGGCAAAGACGCAGCGCCTGCAAAAACCTCTCTTGTATGTGTTCTTCTTGTCCCAATTGTAAGAGAAAGGACACAGCTGGAACCTGACAACACATGACCACCACCTTTTTCAACATTCAACATTCTGCCTTGAGAGGCAGCAATCTGCTCCTTTATTACTTAGAGCATCACTCTCAGTTTTGGACTGAAATTAGCAGAAAGTACATGATAAATTTTCCCAAATCTCATAATGTTCTATACTACTTTCTTAGGACTGCTGTTAACAAATAACTACAAACTGGGTAGTTTAAAACAATATAAATTTATTCTACTGCATAATCTATACTGCATAATTCTGGAGACTAGAAGTCAGAAATTAGTGTCAACAGGGCTGTGAGCTCTTGGAAAGCTCTAGGAAGGAACCTTTCCTTTCCTCTTCCTAGCTTCTGGTGGCTCCGGGCAATTGATGGCATTCTTCAGCTTTGGCTGCCCTCCAATCTCTGCCGCTTTCTTAATTTTTTTTTTTTTTTTTTTTTTTGAGGAAGATTAGCCCTGAGCTAACTGCTACCAATCCTCCTCTTTCTGCTGAGGATGACTGGCCCTGAGCTAACATCCGTGCCCATCTTCCTCCACTTTATATGTGGGACGCCTACCACAGCATGGCTTTTGCCAAACTATGCCATGTCCACACCCTGGATCTAAACTGCCAAACCCTGGGCCACTGAGAAGCAGAATGTGTGAACTTAACCACTGTGCCACCAGGCCGGCCCCTCTCCTCTTCTTATAAAGACACCCAATGATTGAATTTTTATTTTTTGAGGAAGATTAGCCCTGAGCTAACATCTGCCATCAATCTTCCTCTTTTTTTGCTGGGGAAGACTGGCCCTGAGCTAACATCCATGCCCATCTTTCTCTATGTTATATGTGAGACGCCTGCCACAGCATGGCTTGACAAGCAGTGCGTAGATCTGCACCCAGGATCTGAACCAGCAAACCATGGGCTGCTGAAGCAGAACGTGTGAACCTAACCTCTGCATCACCAGGCTAGGCCCCCAGTCATTGAATTTAAGGCCCACCCTAATACAGTATGATCTCATACTAACTAATTACATCTGAAAAGTTTCTATTTCAAATAAGATCAAATTCTGAGGTTACAGGTAAACGTGAATTTTTGGAGAACATTATTCAACCCCCTATAGTCTGCCCTCTGGTCCCTTAAAATTCACATCCATCTCACATGCAAAATACATTCACCTCTTCTCAACATCCCCCAAAGTCTTAACCTATTCCAGCATTAACTCTAAATCCAAAATCTTATCTAAATATCATTAAAACGCAAACCATTCCATATCTCATCATCTAAACATTTATGAGTGAGACTCTGGGTATAATCTATCCTGGAGAAAAATTTCCCTTCATCTCTGGGCCTGTAAAACTAGAAAGCAACTTATTTACATTCAAAATATAATGGTGGGTCAGGCATAGGGTCGGCATTCCCATTCAAAACGAAGAAAATGGAAGGAGTAAGGGGGTCCTGTTCTAAAGCAAATTCACTACCAAGCAAAGCAAGTTCCATTAGATTTAAGTCTTTGGAGTAATCTTTTTGTGGCTTTATAATCTGTCCTCTAGGCCCTTCGCAGCAGGGGTGGCCCCCAGGGGAAACCATGTCAAACCTTAATGTCTTCCATGACAATTTATTACTATCATGAAAGGTTGTGGGGTTGACATGGCGCAGCTGTTGGTACTCATTTGGATTTCTCAAGCTATTACAAACAATTTGCATCTGGGGTTAGAGTCTCCTCAATGCTTGACTTTTCTGGACGAGCCAGATGGTTTGTTGAAAGGATTGGTAAATAATATTTACCATTGAATGGGGCTGTTTACTGGAAATCATGACATGGCCTCTCCATATGTCTGGGCTCTCAAAAGATGGTGTCTGTGTTCTGAGAGGGACCATTCTAAGAACAAGAGTTTCAAAAGTAGAAAGCTAAAGCTATTGAGCAAATTGGGGGCCACTCCCAGAACTACCACATATCACTTCTACCGTGCTTGATTGGTCATAGTGGTCACAAGCCTGTTCAGATTCAAGAGGCTTGTGAAACAAAATCCATGTCTTGATAGAGAAGAGGAGTGGCAAAGTCACATTACAGAAGAGAATATGAGATGTGAGCTCTTTTTCACATCTCTTTAGAGACTCCAGTTAATTAGATATATTTCCTATTTTTCCATGTTATTTCAAGCAACCGTTATGTTCAGCTTCCAGTTCTACATGATGTGGGTGTATCAGTAAGTGTTTTCCAGAGAAACAAAACCAATAGGAGATTGTACATACAGTCATGTACTGCACAGCAACATTTGGGACAACAACAGACTGCATATATGATGGTGGTCCCATAAGATAGTACCATATAGCTTAGATGTATAGTAGGCGCTAGGGTTTTTTTCTTAAAGATCAGCCCTGAGCTAACATCTGTTGCCAATCTTTATTTTTTTCTTCTTCTCCCCAAAGCCCCCCAGTACATAGTTGTATATTCTAGTTGTAGGTCCCTCCAGTTGTGCTACATGGGACGCCACCTCAGCGTGGCTTGATGAGTAATGCTAAGTATGCGCCCAGCATCCGAACCAGTGAAACCCTGGGCCATCAAAGCAGAGCACGTGAACTTAACCACTCAGCCACGGGGGCCGGCCCTCCAGGTTTAAGTACACTCTCTGATGTTCACACAATGACAAAATTGCCTAACAACACATTTCTCAGAATGTATCCCCATCATTAAGAGATGCATGACTGTATATACATGAAGAGATTTATTATGAGGAATTGTCTCGCGTGATTACGGAGGCTCAGAAGTCCCATGATCTGCCATCTGCAAGCTGGAGTTCCAGGAAAGCCAGCAGTGTAATTCCAGTCCCTGTCCAAAGGCCTGAGAACCAGGGGAGCCTATGCTGTAAATCTTGGTCCAAGGGCAGGAGAAGATGGGTGTCCCAGCTCAGGGAGGCAGACTGGAAGCAAAAGGACAAATTCCTCTTTCCTCTCCTTTTTTTGTTCTATTCAGGCCCTCAATGGATTGGATGATGCCCACCCACATTGGACAGGACAATCTACTTTACTAAGTCCACCCCTTCAAATGCTAATCTTATCTGGAAACACATTCATAGACACACCTAGAAATAGTATTTAATCTGGGCACCCCTTGGCCCAGTCAAGTTGACGTATAAAATTAACCATCACAATGGGTATTTTTTTTTCTCCAGCACCCAATAAAAATTTTTCTGACTCTTCTTCCAACCTCCTCAAGGCATTTAGATGTCTGCCCACTGCACAATCTTAGTACTAATGCCACATGATTTGAGTAACTTTTTTCATAACAGTATCTCATTCCAGGAACTAGTTTCTGTTGCAAATATCCATTCTAGCATACCAAGCTACGCCAAAATTTCCTAGGTTAAAACAATCATTTATTATTATCTTTTGTATTTCTGTGAGCTGTCTCAGCCTAGCTAAGTGGTTTTGATTAGCGCTCTCATCCATTACAATCAGGTGGCATGTAGGGCTAGAGTCACCAAGAAGCATCACTGACAATGGGAGTTGATGTTGTTTGTCAGTCAGGAGCTCAGCTGTAGCTTTCAACCAGAGTACTTACACATGGTCCCTTAATGTGGTTTGGGCTTCAAACAAGATGGCACCTTTGTTCCAACTGGGAGCATCTCAAAAATCAGTATTCCAAAATATGTGAAGTTGCAAGCTTGATTGAGGACTACCCCCCAGAACTGCCAAGGTGACATTTTTGCCTAAAATTCAGTCCTAGGGCCTTATCATATTCAAGGGGCTGGAGAAACAAATGTAATTTCTTGATGAAAGAGAGGCAATGCCACATTGCAGAAGAGCTTATGGGAATGGACATATGGTTGTGGCCATCTGTGGAAATTATGACTTTGAAATGGGTTTCTGTTATGATAGAGATCAAACTTCTATGGTTTGATCTGAATGTTTTTGTCCCTTAAAATTCCTACATTGAAATCCTATCCCCCAAAGGTGATGGTACTAGGACATGGGGCTTTTAGGAAGTGCTTAAGTCATAAGGCTGGAACCCTCATTAATGGGATTAGAGCCTTATAAAAGAGGCTCCACAGAGCTCCCCAGCCCCTTTGACCATGTGAGGACACAATGAGAAGTCTATGACCTGGAAGGGAGCCCTCTCTCGACTATGCTGGCACCCTCACCTTGATCTTCCAGCCTCCAGAACTGTGACAAATAAATTTCTGATGTTTATAAAGTACCCAACCTCTTTTGTTTTCTCACAGCAGCCTCAATGGACTAAGACAGTAACCATCTAAATACATCCCCATTTCATTCTGGGCACAGAGTTAGATGGCTTTTCTAATTTCTTTAGCTTTTAGGAATGGCTATATCACTGACATCTCTCCAATAGAATGAACATAGAAATGTGTGTACCACTTTCATGCCTGAGCCATAATTCTCCCTAGTGTGTTATCCCTCATATCCTTTCTCTTTTCAATTGACTAGGATAGTGATGCCCAGGGCAATCTGGGAAACCATATGTTGAAGATGGCAGAAACTGTGACCCTGAGTCCAAAAATGACTGAGTGGATTAAACAGAAACATTGCTGACATAAATCCCTAAACTTGATTCTTACATGTGTGACGTGTATAGAATTCTAATGCGACCCCCCAGTGACCATCACTCTTTTCTAATTCCTTCTTGTTGAGTATGGGCAGAATCTATAAATATAATGAGTTCACCTCCATGTTTTTGTTGTAGTCTATGCAGATAGATTTTGCAGATATAGTTAGTTTCCAAAATCAGTTGACTTTCAGATAAGGAAATTATAATAGGTGAGCTGGCTCTAGAGGGTTCTTTTTTTGTGAAAAAGACTCAAAGACAGAGATTTGAAGCATAAGAGGGATTTGATGTGAGGGAGATTCTCCATTGCTGACTGTGGCAAGGACCTAGGAACCTAAGAGTGACTTTTAAATGATGCCCAGCCGTGAAATGGGGATTCCATTACTACAGCCACAAGGAACTGAATTTAATCAACAACCTGAATGACCTTGGAAGAGTACTTCAAGCTCCAGATGACAACACAGACTGACAAAATCTTGATTTCAGCTTGGAGACCCTAAGCAAAGAATCCAGCCACATAGAAACTAGACTTCTGACTTACAGAAGGATAGATGTGTGTTGTTTTTTAATTTACTATTTTTTTCCTTTATTGCACAGGTAAAATAAGTGTAAATTTTTAAAATTAACAGACTTTATATTTTAGAGCAGTTTTAGGTTTGACAAAAACATTGGGTAGAAAGTACAGAGAGCTCTCTGTCTGTCTTCCTACACACAGCTTCTCCTATTAATGTGTGATTAATAATGTGTATAAGTGTGATACATTTGTTATAACTGATGAATCAATATTGATACACTATTATTAACTAAAGTACGTAGTTTACATCAGGGTTTACTCTTTGTGTTGTATAGTTCTATAGGTTTTGACAAATACACAATGTTATGTATCCACCATTACAGTACCATACAGAGTGGTTTCATTGCTCTAAAAATTCCATGTTCTAGCTATTCAGCCCTCCTTCTCTTCCCCAAACCTCTAGCAACCAGTGATCTTTAGACTCTCTCTAAAGTTTGTCTTTTCCAGAACGTCATTTAGTTGGAATCATACAGCATGAAGTCTTTTCAAACGGGGTTGTTTCAATTAACATGACTAAGTTTCATCCATGTCTTTTTGTGCCTTGATAGCTAATTTCCTGCTATCATTGAGTAATATTCCACTGTGTGGATTTATTGAAGTTTATCTATTTACTTATTGAAGGATATCTTGGTTGCTTCCAATTTTTGGCAATTATGAATAAAGATTAAAAAAAATTTTTTTTATTATATTTTTGAAGAAGAAGATTAGCCCTGAGCTAACATCTGCCACCAATCCTCCTCTTTTTGCTGAGGAAGATTGGCCCTGAGCTAAGATCCATGCCTATCTTCCTCTACTTTATATGTGGGATGCCTACCACAGCATGGCTTGCCAAGCTGTGCCATGTCTGCACCCGAGATCCGAACTGGTGAACCCTGGGCCGCTGAAGCAGAACGTGAGAACTTAACCACTGCACCACAGGGCCGGCCCCTGAATAAAGTTTTTATAAACATTTATATGCAGGGTTTTTGTGTAGGTATAAGTTTTCCACTCATTTGGGCACATACGTAGGAATATGATTGTTCGATGAGATTGTTAAGACTATGTTTAGCTTTGTAAGAAACTGTCTTCTGAAGTGGCTTTACCATTTCTCATTTGCACCAGCAACGAGTGAGTGTTCCCCCTGCTCCAAGTCTTGGCCAGCACTGGGCGCTGTCTGTGTTTTGGACTTTAGCCAATCTAAATAGGTCTCTAGTGGTATCTCGTTGTTTTCATTTACAATTCCCTAATGACATATGATGTTGAGCATCTTTAATATGCTTATTTGACAACTCTGTATCTTTTTTGATGAGGTGTCTATATAGATCTTTGGCCCATTTTTTGTCTTTTTTTTAATTGTTGAGTTGAAGGAATGTTTTCTGTATTTGGATCCAAGTTCTTTATCAGATAGATGTTTTACAAATATTTTTCTCCCAGGCTGTGGCTTGTCTTTTCACTCTCTTAACAATAACTTTCACAGAGCAGAAATGTTTAATTTTAAGGAAGTTCAATTTATCAAGTTTTTCTTTCATGCATTGTGCCTTTGGTGTTGTATCTAAAAAGTTATCATCAAACCTTAGGTCACCTACATTTTCTCCATTGTTATCTTCCAGAAGTTTTATAGTTTTGTATTTTACATTTAGCTCTATGTTCCATTTTGAGTTCATTCTTATGAATGTTGTAAGGCCTAACCAGTTGTGTTTAGATTCATTTTCTTGCATGTGAGCATCCATTTTTTTCCAGGACAATTTGCTAAAAAGAACATCCTTTCTCCATTGACTTAATTGCCTTCATTTCTTTGTCAAAAATCAGTTGACTATGTTTATGTGTGTCTATTTCTGGGCTCTCTATCCTGTTCCATTTATGTTTTTGGTTATTTTTTCTCTAATACCACCAAGTCTTAATTACTGTAGCCTTATAGGAAGACTTCAAGTCAGGCAGTGTGTCAGTTCTCTGGCCGTTTTTCTCCTATGGATATTGTTTGAAGTGGCCTAGTTTGTGGTAATTTCTTACTCTTCAATAGAATAGCTGTCTAAGGTCAGAAGGGAGTGAAGTTATCTTTACAACACAGTTTGCATGTCTGTGTGTTACTGCAGTAGAGTCTATTCTAAATATACCTCTTAATATTACCTAGAAAAGTTTGGACATTTTGGAATCATTTTTTCCTGAATGCCTTATGGAATACCCTGGTTGAAACTTTCTAGCTTTAAGTGTAATTTGTGGAAAGACTGATCACTAATTTGAATTCTCTAAAGATTACAGGAGTGTTCATTTTCATTTATCCATGAGTCAGGTGAATTTTGTCTTTCTAGGTATTTGTCCACTTAATTTTAATGTTCAAATACTTGGGCATTAATTTTTTCATAATATCCCATAATTGATTTTTTGTGTCTTCACCCTACAGTGTGATATTTCTTTCTTATTGCTGATATTGTTAATTTGTACATTCACTCTAATTTTCATGCTCTTGAAAAAATTTTTTTTGTATTATTAATCTTTACAAAGACTCTTTTGAGCAAGATGCTGAGTTCATTAAAATTTGATCTTTCTATATTGTCCAATATTTGGTCAATTTTTGTAACTGCTTTATGTATCCATAAAAGAAATGGTTATTCTATCATTACTGGATTCGTTTTTCCATTTACTTATATTAGGTTAATTTGTGATTTGTGTTGTACAATTCTTTTATATCCTAATTATTTTTGTCTCCTACCAATTACCGGAAAAGATGAATTAAAATCTCCCCATATGATTGGGGATTTGTCTCTTACTCTTTAAGGTTCTCTCTCTAGCTCTCCTCGTTCCTCTCTTACTCTCTTTCTCTCTATATATACATATATTTTTTAATTACACATAATTTTCCATTTTTATTATATGTTTTTATTACATTTGAGTCTTTACACACACTTCCCATTTTTTGGTTCAAACTTCTGTATCCTTATGTTTTCTGCCATGTTTCTTCAGAAAAAAATGGATTTTGTTTTTTATTACGTTAGGTAATTTTTCCTGTTAACTTTATCCAGTTAGTTAATATGTTGGCTCTTCCAAAGAGTTAAAACTAACATCTACTTTTGTGCTTTTCTGTTTATTTTGTATTACTTATCTTTCCTTTACACTCATTTCTTGCTTCCTTTAGAATTGTTTAATCATTTCAGTTTTTACCATATTCTATGTGGAAAATGCAATTCATTTTCTTCTTATTCATTTAGTGATAATTCAAGACATTACAACATGCATAGTTAGCTTATCAAATAGTAAAGTTACTCAATAAATTTCACTTTTCTTTCAGATAAAACAAGTTAGCTATATCTACTCCTATTCTATATAATATTGTTGCTGTGTATATTATCTCATTCTTTCTAATACCACTAGACATTATAATTGCTGCTTTATATGGTCAATATCAATCTACAATTACCTATATATTTATCATATTGCATTAAATTCTTCCTTCTCATTCTTTCCACCTGAAGTTGTCTTGCTAATGTATATTTTGCGCTAATTTACTTTAGTGAGTGTCTGCTATTTTCAAACTCTCTATTTTTGCTTATTTGAATTCGTCATGAAAGATGTTTTTGATGGTGACAGACTTCTAGACCATCAGTTGTTTCCTTTCAGAATTATTGATAAAGGTATGATGACCCTACCTACTGACTTCCATTGTGATCTTATACTTTACTCCATGTTTTTAAATCTCTTTTACACTTTTCCAATTTATTTATCTGTCTTGTTACTGCATCCTGGATAATTGTTCTGCTCTGTTTTCTAGTTCACTAATTTGTTCCTTAACTGTGTCAAATGGCTTATTAAACCTGTCCTGTGAGTGTTTAATTTTAATTATTTTTCTTTAATTTTTACTGCTCTATTTCCTAAATGTCACTGACCTCTGTACGTATCTTTAATCTTGATTTTATTTTTTCAAACTTAGTAAATGTAGTTTTTTTTGTTTGTGTCCAATAATTCCAATCTCCTGATACACTATGTATTAGTGTATTAGTGTAATAAACTCTGTATCTCTTTTTGCTCTCTCTTCTCTCTAGTATTTCTCTCCCACTGTGCCCTACTTTCTTCTGTACTTGGATACTTTTTACTATGTTTTATACATTATTTTTGAGGTATTATTTATGAGATACCTTTGAGGGCTGGGATAGATACTGTCTTCAAGAAAGTATTTGGATATGCTTCTTGTAGACTCAAATCAATATATACTTAGTCTATAATTTATAGCTTGAAGTTTACGGGACTCTGGTGATGCAAGCTTGGGGCTGTGTATGCCAAAGGTATTTGATGCTTCTCAGAAACAGTTTTATTTCTTCCTGCCTTCTGCAGCAACAAAGAATCTAAGTGTGATGGGAAGACATGTACTACTGGTCCAATCATCCCAACAGAATATATCCCTCCAGGGCTCCAAACAATATGCGGAAGATCTCTTTTGGGCTACTCAATTTGGTGGTCTCTAGACTATTATTTCTAAATTACTTTACTAGGCCATCAAAACCATAGTAAATTTCTTTAATACTGGCAAATGCTATCAGACAAAATGTGGTTTTCTGTCTTTCCCTTTACTCTCTCTAATCTAGCTTTCTCTTAATTTTAACCTAGTGATTCCTAACTTTTGTCAAACTCTTATGTTTTTAAGAAGATTTTCAAATTGTTCATCCACATTTTTAGCTGTTTTCAGTGGCAGGTTTGGTTTAAATATTCTAGTACATCCTATTTCTGGAAATGGATGTCTTAACTAAAATGTCTCATTGTTCACATTACCTGGAACAAGATCTGAAGTGAGGACAATATATAAACTAACTCCTGGACAGTGGCTAAGTATCCAGCCAGATGTTAGGTAACTTGTCTGTAGCAAAAGTAGATGGTTAATGTCAAAGATGTTTTGGAAAGAAGAAAATAAATAGACCTCTTTAAATTACCCAGAAAGTAGGGCAATTCAGGGATTGTGTATGTTTATCAGGAGATTCAAATTACAGAATAGGTTTTTAAAAAATCTGCTAGAGAAGGTGACCATTCTAGGACTGATAAGCTCATAAATGGAATAATTGTGACAAGTAATTTGGCTAAAAATGTGCTCAACAATATTCATACTATAGGATTATTCTCACTATATGTATCCTTGTGTCTACTTAAACACGTACTGCACAGTTTTGTAGAAGCAATCTCTAACTCCCAGTATGTTAGAGTCATCAGTGATTTGTTTTTCATGTAATAAGCAATAATTTTGCAATTTTACTTGCTGTTTCTTAATCTCATTCCTTTTCCACTATTATAATCTGGACATTCACTGAAGATCTTTATGACATATAGCATTGCTTCCGAAAAGTAATTCACATACCAGTGGAGAGCTAGTACCTATAAAATACACTTTTCCTAACGTGTACCTTATAAGTGAAGACAATTTTCTTTTACTTTAAAATGGTGGTATGGCTTTTGAAAATCAAGTTATAGCATGAGCAATATAACAACACATTGAGATGTTCTGATGCCTTCCAGCAGAATGTGGAATATTCTATAAATTAGTAACTTATATATGATCTTGTTCCTTCTATGTCAAGAGTACATGTTGCTGGGGATTGAGGTATGAGAGTGTAAGAAGAGTCTGTTATTATTATTTCTGAATACAGTCCCTAAATATTTGCTTCATTATCAGGATATGATGGTCTATGTTGGTATAGATGTTCTAATATTAAAACAAGGAATACTTTCACCAGAAATTGCTTTTGAGACAGGAAGTTGGCCATTTTAGTGTCTTCATGACACAAAGGGTTAACAGGAGAAAAAGAAGGAATGCTGTGATGATTGGAGTGATTGGTTCAAACTTATACATGGAAATAGGGATGCTACCATATAGTAAACGCTGAGAGGAGTATTGATGAACTCTGAAGAGGCCCACAGGTCACCTTCTTATGTTCTAACGTGGCTGCAGATGACTTAGTGATTTGGGGGTGGCCAGAGTTAATGCTGGAAGCTCTACTTCAAAGAAGCCTTTTTCAAATTTATGTGCCTGGTGCCTTGATGCAGGTGAGTGGAGGGCTTGGCTCAGCCGGGTCTGATGTTCAGAGATGTAAACATAGACTCTTTAGCATGACAGGCTTTGCAGAGTTGGGCTGCAACTCAGCTCAGTTTTATAGGTAACAAGATGGAAACTACATGGCATTTTATAACCTAGCCTTAAACATCACATGACATTATCTCTATTGTACTCTATTTTGTACTCTATTTTATGCCTGTCAAAGTTGGCATAAAATCACCCTGATTCAAGGCAAAGGGACATAGTCCCAACCTCTCAGTGGGAAAAATGTGTCCCAGAATACGCAGGCATTTTTTGAAGTTTCTAAACCCACTCTCTGCCCACATGTAAAATAAACTCCCTCCCTCAAAGGATGTCCCCTAAAAGTCCAATCAATCCTTTTATGACATCAACTCAGGCTCATGCTTGAGCATCTCTTTATCTCAATCAGGTCAGAAAGCATATGAGACTCCTCAGAGTTTTTTCATCAGGTACAATTTCTACCAGTCTGAAAACCAATGAACTAAAGAGACAAATTATCTGCCCCTTTATAATCATCATAAAATGGGAGAAAAGATATTACATAACCTCAATAGTCACCCCTACTCAAAATGGAAAAAGGGAAGGTAGAAGTCACCGGTCCTAGCAAATCTGCAATCAAGCCAAGCAGATATGTCCAGTTTCTTGATTAGGCTCCAGCCCTGCTTCCCAGGAATAATTCTCTATGACTTTTGGTCCTATTGGTTCTACCTTCTTAGTCATCCTTCCTTTCCCATAATAAATAGGCCAATGTCTGTAGCTGAGTAATTTTCTCAGCTTCTTTGCTGCCCATAGACGTTTGAGAGTCTATCGGAATATTTTCCTGTTGTACTTTGTGCCTACAGTTCAAGTTGCTATATATTTTTTAAAAATTGGGTTTCTTATAAAATTGTTTATAATTCATTCCATTAAGCAAAAGCCATATGCACAAATCTTAAAATTAACCCTTCTTTACCTTAGTTCCCTCTGAGTTTGCTATGAGACTATAACTATAAGATTCTTAGAATCCTTTTGTTTAAGAGCCATAAACAAGGAGGCAAACCGTTAAGAACTTTTTTTTTCTATCTGAAAGATTCTACGAGGAATCAGCTTAAATCTTTTTGTGATCTCACCAAAGGGACTTATAGTCACACTCTTGGCTTAATCTTTACCCTCAGACCACATTTCCCTGATAGCACACTGCATTTTACCTTGAGATTCTCTCTTATTTGGAGAATCGTCTCCCAGGAGAGATTACAGATATGAAATAGCTTTATTTTCAAAACTAAGAAATCTAGTTCTCTTTATGTCTCTTCTAAATTCTTGGAAACTGAAGAAATTCATCTTTATCATATCTCTATATCTGCACAGTATAATATGCACCAAATGGAAAGTTGACACCTTCAACCAATGACACTTTCACTTTTCTTACACAGTTCCTGATGGTTCAATAGAAATATTTTTCCACCTTCCATGTTACTGCAGGTAAATATTTGCTAAGTATAATGCAGTACATGACACAGTCTCCTTTCCTCTGAATTCTAAGGACATTTTTCTTGCTTTCATTTCAGTTCTCACTAACAACCTTCTGGAGGCCTATCAGGCTTCTTTAACAGTATCTTCAAAGCTCTACCACATTCTACCCTGAATAGCCAAAGCAATCTTGAGAAAGCAGAACAAAGCTGGAGGCATCATGCTTCCTCATTTCAAACTACATTACATAGCTATAGTAATCAAAAGGTATGGTATTGGCATAAAAACAGACACAGAGACCAGTGGAACAGAAGAGGAAGCCCAGAAATAAACCCACACATATATATGTCAATTAATTCACAAAAAAAGAGCTAAGAACATACAATGGGGAAAGAATAGTCTCTTCACTAAATGATGTTAGGAAAACTGGACAGCCAAATGCAAAAGAATGACACTGGACCACCATCTTATACTATACACAAAAGATAACTCAAAATAGATTAAAGACTTGAATGTAAGACATAAAACCATAAAACTCCTAGAAGAAAACATAGTTGGTAAGCTCCTTGACATCAGCCTTGGTGAAGATTTTTCTGGATTTGACACCAAAAGCAAAGGCAACAAAAGCAAAAATAAACAAGTGAGACTATACGAAAGTAAAAAGCATCTGCAAAGCAAAGGAAATGACCAACAAAATGAAAAGGCAACCTAAGGAGAAAATATTTGCAAATCTATATCTGATAAGGAATTAATATGTAAAATATATAAAGAACTCATACAACACAATAGCAAAAAATCCAAACAATCTAATTTAAAAATGCGCAGAGGATCTGAATAGATAGTTTTCCAAAGAAGACATACAGACAGTGAAAAGGTACACAAAAAGGTGCTTAGCACCTCTTATCATCAATGAAATACAAATCAAAACCACGAGATATTACATCACGTCCGTCAGAATGCCTATTATCAAAAAGACAAGAAATAACAAGTGTTGGTGAGGATGCAGAGAAAAGGGAATCCTTGTGCACTGTTGGTGGGAATGTAAACTGGTGTAGCTATTATGGGAAACAGTATGGAGAATCCTCAAAAATTAAAAATAGAACTACCATATGACCCAACAATTCCACTTCTGGGTATTTATCCAAAGGAAATGAAAACATTAATTTGAACTGATACATGCACCCGCATGCTCCTTGCAGCATTATTTACAATAGCCAAGACACGGAAGCAACCTAAGTGTCCATCAATGGATAAATGAATAAAGAAGTTGTGATATAAATATAAATATAAATATAAATATATATACACACACACAATGAAATATTATTCAACCGTAAAAAAGAAGGAAATCTTGCCATTTGCCACAACATAGATGGAACTTGAGGGCATAAGCTAAGTGAAATAAGTCAGGCAGAGAAAGATGAATACCATATGATCTCACTTACATGTGAAATCTAAAAAAAAAGAAAATGAACTCATACACTCAGAGAACAGATTGGCAGTTTCCAGAAGTGGGGAGTGGGGTTCGGGCAAAATAAGTAAAGGTGGTTAAAAGGTTAAAACAAACTTCCAGTTATAAAATAAATAAGTCCTGGAGATGCAATATATAGCATGGTGACTATAGATGACAATACTATATTGTTTAGTTAAAAGTTGCTAAGAGAGTAGATCTTAAAAGAGCTCATCATGAGAAAAAAAATTGTAGCTATGTTTGTGATAGATGTAACTAGACTTCATGTGGTGATCATTTTGCAATACATACAAATATTGAATCATTATGTTGTATACCTGAAACAAATACGTCAGTTACATCTCAATTAAAAAAAAAAAAAAAACTCTACCACATTCTGCCTGCTACATGGATCCAAACCCAAAGTCATGTATTTCAGACTTTTGTTATGCAGTATCTCACATACAGGTAACAAATTTAGTTCAAGTTACTATTACTGTTACCAAACCAATGTAGGTTCACTTCCTGGTGAGTTAAAATCAGACTCTCTACCAGAAGTGGTTGTCACATAGAGTAGAGCTTATTTGCAGCAAATAGGAGAGCACGTGGAACTGCTTGCAAAGTCCTGGCTCTCCCTGAGCACAGGGCAGCAGGGGCCTTTCAGCTCAGATGGAGAATGAATATTCAAAAGGGAGAGGCAGGTATTTGCTTGTGCAGGCTCAGTCGGCTCATCTGCACAGGGGTTGCTCTTGCAGTGGGGCTCGGTCTGGTTCAGGGGTGGTGACTGCATAACAACAAAAAAACAATTTGGAGAAACAATTAAATGCCTCCAAAGCCTCTCTCGAGTTCCTTGGAGCAATTAGTCAGTGACATTACTGCATAAAAAACCACTCCAGGGGCTGGCCCCGTGGCCGAGTGGTTAAGTTTGCGCGCTCCGCTGCAGGCGGCCCAGTGTTTCGTTGGGTCGAATCCTGGGCGTGGACATGGCACTGCTCGTCAGACCACGCTGAGGCAGAGTCCCACATGCCACAACTAGAGGAAACCACAACGAAGAATACACAACTATGTACCGGGGGGCTTTGGGGAGAAAAAGGAAATAATAAAATCTTTAAAAAAAAATAAAAAAAAAAAAACACTCCAAACTTAGTGGTGTAAAACAAAACATTTTATTATAATTATGGATTCTGAGAGTCAGAGATTCAGATAGGACACAAGAGGGAATGCCTTGGCTCTGTTTCATGTCTCACCGTCAAGCTAGGAAGACCCATCTGGAATGGTTGTGGTAACTTGATTTGCACAGTTTGGTAAAATGGTGCTAAAGCATCTACTTTCAAGATGACTTCTTTACCCTTATGTTTGGGACCTTGATGAATATAGGTGGGAGGCTGGGATTATTGACAGAGAGCCTGCGCACGATATCTTCAGAATGGCAGCATTGGCGTAGTTGCGTTTCTTTCCTGGTGGTTAATGTTCTGGTAAACAATAGAATTTGCCTGACCTTTCAGACTTTGAAGTCATTCTGCTGCTCTGCGTGGGTCAAAGCAGTGATGAAATCATTCATGTTCCAGAGTGTTTCAAAGAAGTTGTGACCAAGTTTTAAAATTACCATACGGGAAATTCTATTTTTACATATGAATGTGGTGGTTCTGTTTCTCTGGAGAACCCTGACCATTATAAATTTTGGTACCAAGAGTGGTTCTAAGGCCCAGAATTTGGGGGATGAGTTTTCTAAATTGATCGTGAGGTTTCTGGAACTGGCTCTCTAATCTGATTAGATTTAAAGACACTAATGACTATTTCCAGTCATAAAGACAGCACTAACAGTCCACGGTTTGAACTGGTCATAAAGATATGCAGAATATCTATATTGGATACTCCTAATCTACCACTTATAAGAAGCAAAGAGCTGAATGACTGTGTATGACAATCTCAAACATTTTGGGAAAACAAATGAATATAATAAAGTTGATTGGTTGCTCCTAATGTCCTTGGACAAAGTGGTGAAAGGAAAGAATGAGCCTGGAAATTTGAATTCCCAGCACAAGAACCATAAAAATTGACCTCAAGCCTTCTTTGTGTGGCCTGAGAGAGACTCTTATCTCCTATAGCAGCAAGTCTGAGATTGCTGAAAATCAAACACAGAATCTCATCCTGTGGCTAGGTAAATTGCAAGCTGAGGACACGTGTGGGAATGGGACTTCTTTGCCAGTAGAAGTGGCCTCTTGACTTCCAGTCTCCAGCTTCATCAGTTTTCCCATATGTCACCATCCTAATTTACAAGATACTATTCTTTCCCAGTCAATGCTCTCACTTAAAAGTAAACACTCTTCCAAGCTGGGAGTTCAATTTTCATTGTAATTCTCCTTAGGAATGATTACCTAAAGGTATGAGATAATGATGGAAGGAAGATAAAGTTGGATCACTTGGAACTTATGGATATGGGCTCACTAAGCAGAGATTCTGCATTTAATGATACAGCTCAAGGAGTTAGAAAGGGTTGTAGCAGTTTGTTTGTTTGGTTGCCTGAAACATGGACCAAAATGTGGCCCACAGTGAGCAAACTGGAAATGCCCAACCTACCTTGGTTTAATGTGGAAGAAGAGATTCAAAGGATTGAGAAGACTGGGATGTCAGAGTGTATTTGTCATTTAAGCCCTACTCACCTATATTAGGAGATTCCAGAAAACCTAGCTTCCACCAATAAATCAATTTGTGATGGGAGTCCCAGCATCCTTAAATGGCTCTTTCGATTGCTCTTTTCTATAAGCCAGACCTTACAGTGGGAACTGCAGCCATACAACTGGGAAACTTAAATGCAATGGGAGAAATTGTATCCCCAGGTGGCAGGGGCTAAGTAGCCGCACTCAAACCACCAAAGGAAAGTTGGAAGTGGTAACCCAATAGACAGCACAGTCAAAGTATCAATCAGAAAACCTGACTCATGCAAACCTATGGTGTTGGTGAACTGATCATGGTGTTTCTAGAAGTAAAATAGCTATGAAGCCAACTAAATTCTTATTTGATCTGTATAAGTAGAAAATCTCTAGATCAAGAGAACAAAAGTCTAGCTTGAATCATAAAAACAGAAAGTCACAAACTCTCAGTCAATTCCCAGACAAGAGCCAGTTTACAGAACCAGAACCCCTGAGTGAAGGAGAGGACAGATCCCCTTGAGGAAGGACCCCAGTACACTGCCAAAATTTTATACTATGAATCTTGATCCCAGCCTTTTTCAAAGGGATCTATAGTCTTTAACCAGGGTAACTGTGCACTGGGGAAAAGAAAATAATTAGACCTTTGTGGGACTCCTAGAAACTGGCTCTGAACTGACCAATTCCAGGAGACCGAAAACATCACTATGGTTCACCAGTCAGAGCAGGGACTTAAGGAAGTCAGATGATCAATGGAATTTTAGGTCAGGTCCATTTCAAAGTGAGCCTGGTGAGATCCCAAACCCATCCTGTGGTCATTTGCTCAGTTCCCAAATGCATTATTGGAAAAGATAAACTCAGCAGCTAGCAGAAGGTCCAAATCAGTTCCCTGACCTGTGGATTGAGGGTTATTATGGTGAGAAAGCCCAAGTGGAAGCCATTAGAACTGCCCTACCTAGGAAAATAGTAATTCAAAAAGTTCTTACTACATTCCTGCAGGGACTGCAGAGATTAGTGTCATCATCAACATCTTGAAGGATACAGGGGCGTTGATTCCCACCGCATTCCCATTCAACTCCCCTATTTGGCTTGTTCAGAAGATAAATGGATCTTGGAGAATGACAGTAGTTTATCATAAGCTTAACCAGGTGGTGACTCCAATTGCAGCTGGAGTACCAGATGTGGTTTCATTGTTGGAGATAGACAACATATTCTCTGGTAACTGGTATCCCACTGTTGATCTGGAAAATGCCTTTTTTTCTCCTTCCCTGTTCAATAAAACCAACCGGAAGCAGTTAGTTTTCAGCTGGCAAGGCCAATGATACACTTTTGCTGTCCTACATCAAGAATATACTGATTCTCCAGCCCTATGTCATAATTTAGTTCATGGGAATCTTGACCCACGTTTTCTTTCCACAAGCTATTACACTGGTCCCTCACATTGATACTATTATGCTGATTGAATTTAGTGAGCAACGAGGAGCCACTTATTCTTTAAGTCAGTATTAGCAGAAGTACTAATTGGTAAATACTTATGTGCCAGAGGGTGGGAAATAAATCTGACCAAACTCAGAGGCCTCTATCTCAGCGACATTTCTAGGGGCCTATTGGTATGAGGCATGTCAGGATATTCTTTCTAAGGTGAAGGATAATTTGTTGCATCTGGCCACTCCTACAACCAAAAAAGAGGCATAGCACCTAGCGAAACTCGTTGAATTTCAGAGGCAACATATTCCTTATTTGGGTGTCTTACTCTGGCTCATTTACCCAGTGATCTGAAAAGCTGTTAGTTTTGAGTGGTGCCCAGAACAAGAGAAGACTGTGCAACAGGTCCAGGCTGTTGTACAAACTGCTCTGTAGCTTGGGCCATATGATCCAGGAGAGCCAATGGTACTTAGAGTGTTAGCGGCAGATAGGGATGGTATTTGAAGCCTTTGGCAGGCCCCTCCAGGTGATTTGCCGAACAGGTCCTCAGGATTTTACAGCAAAACTCTGCCATCCTCTGCAAATAACTCTCCTTTTGAGAAACAGCTCTTGACCTGCTACTGGGCCTTAGTAGTCTGAACTGTTAACCCCAGGCCATAAAGTTGGGAATGCATAGCAACACTCCCTCATAAAATGGAGATGGTACATACATGATCAGGAATGAGCAGGCCCTGACAGCATAAGTAAGTTACATGAAGTGGCCCAAATGTCCATGATACCTACTCCTGCTATATTGTCTTCTCTCTCCCAGTCTGCACATATAGCTACATGAGAAATTCTCTATGATCAGTTGACAGAGGAAGAGAAGACTCAGATCTGGTTTACAGATGATTCTGCGTGATATACAGGTACCCACCTGAAAGAGGACAGCTGAAGCTCTACAGCCCCTTTCTGGAACATCTGTGAAGGACACTGGGGAAGGGAAATCCTATTAATGGCAGAACTTCAAGCCGTGCACCTGTCTGTTCACTTTCCTTGGAAGGATAAATGGACAGACGTGAAAGTGTGTACTGATTCATAGGCTATCACCAATGGTTTTGGATGGCCAGGAACTTGGAAACAAGATTGGAAAACTGGTGATAAAGATTTGGGGAAGAGGTATGTGGATTGACTTTTCTGAATGGGTCAAAAAAGGTGAAGATATTTGTATCCCTTGTGAATGCTCACCCAAGAATGACCTTAGCAGAGGAGAATTTTAATAATCAAAGTTGACAGGATGACCCATTCGGTACGCCTCTTTCTCCAGCCAGGCCTGTTATCACCCAACGTGCTCCTAAACAATGTTGCCATGGTGGTAGGGATGGAGGTTATGCATGAGCTCAGAAAAATGTTCTTGTATTTACCAAGGCCAACCTGGCTACAGCCACCGCTGAGTGCCCAATCTGCCAACAGCAGAGACCAACGCTAAATCCCTGATATGGCACCATTCCCCAGGATGATCGGCCAGCTACCTGGCGGCAGGAAGATTACTTTGGACCACTTCCATCATGGAAGGGGCAGCCTTTTGTTCTCACTGGAACAGACGTTTACTCTGGATTTGGATTTGCCTTCCTTACACACAATGTTGCTCCTCAAACTAACATCCACATACTTATAGAATGTCTTATCCATTGTGAAAGTATTCCACACAGCATTGCTTCTGATCAAGGAACTCATTTAACAGCAAAAAAAAACAATGGCAATGGGTCCATGTTCATGGAATTCTCTGTTGTTACCATGTTCACCATCCTGAAGCAGCTGGTTTGATATAACAGTGGAATGGCCTTTGAAGATTCATTTATAGCACCAACTAGGTGGCAATACCCCACAGAGTTGGGGTAAGGCTCTCCAGAGTGCTGTATAATCTCTGAGTCACATCTAATATATGGTGCTGTTTATCCCATAGCCAGAATTCACGGGTCCACAAATCAAGAGATGGAAATGAGAGTTGCACCATTTACCATGAGTATTTTTGCTTCCTATTCCTATGACCTTATTTTCTGCTGGCCCTGATGTCTTAATTCCAAAAAGAGGAATACTTCTACCAGGAGACACAATAATTCCATTGAACTGGTACTAAAGACTGCCACCTGGGCATTTTAAGCTCTCTTGATACCTCTGAATCAAGTGAAGAACATAGTTACTATGCTGGCTAGGGTGATTGATCCTATCTATCAATGGAGAAATTGGACTGCTACTCCACAATAGAGGTAAGAAAAAGTAGGTATAGAACACAGGATATTCTTCAGAGCATCTCTCAGTGTTACCAGGCCCTGTGATTAAGGTCAATGCAAGACTACAACAACTCAATCCAGGGAGGGCTATTAGTGACCCACATCCTTGAGGAATGAAGTTTTAGGTCATCCCTCCAGGTGAAAAACCACAACCAGCTAATGTGCTTGCTGAAGATAAAGGGGATAAAGAATTGGTAATGGAAGAAGGAAGTTGCAATTACCAGTTTCAATCACATGACCAATTACAGCAATGAAAACTGTAATTACCATGACTATTCCTCCTTACTTTGTGTGTGTGTGTAAACTTGACTGGATCACAGGATGCCCAGATATCTGACTAAACATTATTTCTTGGAGTGCCTGTGAGGGTGTTTCTGGAAGTGATAAGCATGAGAATCACTAGACTGAGTAGAGTGTCCTCCTTAACATCAGTGAGCATCAACTAATCCACTGAGGGCCTGAATAGAACAAAAAGGTGGAGGAAGGAAGGATTCACTCTCTCTGTACCCAAATGCTTGGGCTGGGACATTGATATTCTCCTGCCTTCAGTGCTCCTCTTTCTCAGAACTTCGGGTTCAGATTGGAACCAACACCATCAGCTCTCTGGCTCTCAGGCCTTTGAAGTACACCTCCAGTCTTCCTGGGTCTCCAGCTTGCAGATGGCAGATTGTGGTACTTCTCCACAATCACATGAGTCAATACCTTATAGTAATCTCTCTCTCTCACTCTTTCTCCTTCGCTCTCTCTCCCACACTCTCTACCTATACACTATTCCAACTTGTTCTGTCCTCTTTTTTGTTGGTTTTGAGAACTCTGATTAATCCACTAAGGAATGGAAGTTTAAGGACCGTAGATTTAGCTGAGTTCCTCAGAATAACTACAAATAAGTGACAAAGCCAGGATACAACACTACATATTCTATCTTTTTATTTCTCTGTTATTTTCACAATAGAGGAAATGAAAAAAGAATGGGTTATGGCTCAAATCAGTTTATTTCTTAACATGTCTGAATTCATTATGAGAAGGAAAAAAGTGGTGAGACAGAAGCCTGAAGGAACTTCTTCCATTATGCTCTTTCTGCATATTTTCTTGGATATAGCTGAAGATTTTTGAGAGGCTCTGTCTTTCTCTTACCACATTGGATTACATTTTCCTTGGTAAGTCTTTTCTCTGCACATGCATTCTGCTCTGCAAATAAATGATACAATTCTCAAGGGCAAGGTAACTGGTTTGTTTATATCACTCTCCAACGTTGCCACAATGAGTTCATAAATGCTGTTAATGCCAGTTAGGCAATTACAGAAAATGTAAAGTTATTTGGAAACAATTCACCTGCCCTTTATGTCTATTATTGTGTGCATGTATGTGTTCAAATAGGAAACCTTCACACCACATTAATGAAAGACTTTGCATTTACATTAAATACTCAACATTATATATTAGTTAAGCTTTGGATATAAACTCAGCAAATGCAGTTTCTCAGTCATTATCATTATTAAATCCTCATTCCACAATAATCAGGACAAAATAAAATGTCCATTTAGTATTTTAAAGACTTTTGTTTTCCCTAAAATAATCATAAAATAAATGTCTTCCTTTTGTATTAATATAGCATCATCTTGAAACAGGAAACAATCCTCCATACTGCTTGGCTTTTTATTTAAAACTATCTTAGTTCACATAGAAGCTATAGAGTAAATATAAATAGAAGTTTATGATTTATAAAACACTTTTCTATTTATTTATTGAGTAAAATCAGTGAATTGGGTGAAGTTTCATTAAAGAGTGTGAAAAAACAATGCTCATTTCAGCAGTATACAGCTTGCCTCAGTTAACACAATACATAGAATGTGCTACGGAACAGATGGTGGTGTAAAAGCAAAGTAGTGCTTCCCTTTTGGTGCTTTTATACTGATGTGCATATTTACCAGGCAAGAAAACAGCTAATCTGCTATTTTTTTTTAAGAGAAATGGAGTTTTAAGAGAAAATTTCTAAAGACAGGGTTGCTATTTTGCATGTTATATTGAAGCTACTACAAAACTGTAGAAATAAAAATAAAATTTCTTCAATTCACATTGTCTGTGGGGTATAGCAGTGAAAGAAATGGCAAGGGCATTTGTAAAACTTTGACTAGGTTTGCAAAACCACGCTTGAAAACCACACTTCTTCAAAGTCTTTTCACTAAAGCTTGCTATATGATGAATTAATTAACCTAACTTTGTTTTTAACATTGAACAGTATCAAGGAAAATTAACTCTGTGTGTGTGTGTGTGTAAAAGAGGCTTTATAACTCTCAAATGAATGAAATCAAATATGCAAACAATATCATGTATTTCTATCTTGTGTGCAAATCTAAAGAACTTACATTTATAGTTTTTCTTATGTGATTTCCCTAACAATTTTACTTTCTTAGATAAGGTAACTAAAGTTTAAAAGGTAATTTATTGAAGTTTACGGAGCAGGTGCGCAGTAATCCTGGGATTATGCTTCACTAAACAATTTTCAAAACTATGCCACAGAGTCAAAATTCAGAAGTCAGCTTTGACTTTATATATTGGGGTCATGATGTCTTCCTTATTATTTTTTTATGATGATTCAGAATGAATTGCTAAAGCATGAAGGAGGTAGATTTGTTAAGACATTAATAAAGTTTGAGCTTCAAAATGTCTTTACACTCCCTTACATAAAACCTCCTAACTGGCCACACTTTTCCAGATGACCCACCAGATTTTAATTCTATTGTACTTCAGAACCCCCATTTGTAGGTTCTCCGTGCTATCATACAGAGATATAATCATCTCCAGCGCTTTACTTTGTTCTTGTGCATCGGAAGAATCTATGGCCATCTTGGAAAAATCCACATTTATTACTGCATTGTTCAACATTTTAGGGGTTGTGAATGAATAAAGACTTTTCAAAAACAGAAAATATTTCCAGCATGAATCACCTAAGAATGAAAGGTGTGGGTCTTCTCAAACATTGGATAGGGGATCAATATAAGAGGGCTTTAGATAAGAGGGGAGGAGACGTTCTGCTTATCTTTGACCCTAAAATAAAATTCAAATTGAATACATGTCTACTTTATAGATGCTGACTGGGAACAAGAAAAGTGAAACCTCCAGAGTAGTTCACAATGCACAAACACACCCACACCTACAGTAGGCACATGCATACAAACACACACGGACTTTTTCTATTTTTGGTACTAGGCCTTTTATCTACTGGGGTCTTTATGTCTTTCTTATTTTTAAGGAGATTTCAGCATTATTAGAGTTTCATTAAAACAGCACTAAAAATCTGATTGTTTGTTAATTCAATTCAAAGAGCGGCAGCTTTTGAAGGGAAAGCTTCTCAAATATTACTTTTAAAAAGCCCTGGTTTGTCAATTTTTTTTAAAGAAAATTCAGAGAGGAACTCAGTCAACCATGCAAAAATTGATGAGCACAAGGGCAGTCAGAGTCAGAAGAATTAGAGCCCCAGTAGGAAATCTAGTATCATAGACACACACAAAATGGCTCTTATATTTTAAGGATCTAAAACACATTGAATTACATTAATGAGGTTGACAAAAACAATAGTATCTGAAGCTAGTATTATATCGCTAAGCTTGTTAAAACAAAGCAGTATGTGGCAAAGCAGTGGTATTTCTTATAGCACTATTTAAAAATTATTCTATTGCAGATAATGTAGCCGATGCCATCTTATCATGATGTTGCCCCCTGTCACCAATAGGTACATCTAAAGTGTGCTGAAAGAATACACAGTCCTCTATGAGCTGACTCTGACCACCTTAGAGTCAACACCTTAGACTCAACACCTAAGCAAACCAAACTGCATGCTTTCTCATCCTGGTGACTTTGTACAAGATGTTCTCTCTGTAGCAAATCAGTCCCTAAGCGCAACCTGTCTCGCTCCTTCCTGGTGATCAATTCCCAGTTTCAATATCTCCAGGGAAGTCCTTTATGGCCCCCTTGGGAAGCTAAATACTTCTCAGTCTCTTCTAAGAGGCTATGAGCTCCATGACACCACAGGTTCTTTCTTTCTTCCACTAACCTGGCACAAGATGAAGTGAGAAGCACCCCTCCTACCTACCAGTGTGGGCATTTTTCCCTCTAGGCTCAGGACTCATCTCTTTCCAAGATGACTAGTCATCCCTAGAGGGAGATAATATCTCTTTTTGTGACTTCACAGGCACAGCATACGGTATGCACAAGAAAAAATTAGTCAATATGCAAATGAATTACAGCTTTTCTTCCTTTATTTCACATAAAGGAAGAAAAAGTAAGTTACAAGGGAGTGATGAGAATTTAAGACTATTTTAAAATGGCATTTTATAATATGCTAGAAATTAACCATGAATTAACTAAATAAATGAATCAAATGAAAATTATTCATGTTTTAGGGATATAGAGTATTTGTTGAGTCCATCCATTTTCATTTCCTTCTCTCATTAGCCATTTTACCAAATTTTCTAATAAATATATTCAAATTTAAGAATTCTTATTCAAGAATCATGTAATTTTTTTACCTTTTTAAAACTATTGGTGGGTAAGCACATTGCTAGATTAACTTATTAAAAGCATTGAATTACATGGTCTTGGTAGAATTATGTAGAAGAAATATCACAGTAAAGTTAAGCAGTGAGAGAAGTGGCCAAGAAATCAAGGTCTGAAATCAGATTCTTGCTCAAATCTCCTTTCTGATGTTTAACTTGTGACTTTGGATAAGATCATATTGAATTTTCCCATTTATAAAGAGTGGATAATAGCTGTCTCTTCCACTTAGGTTGTTGGAGGGACTGAATGAAATAAGAATTATAAAAACATTTCACAGTGTCTGGAACATAAATATTAGCTATTATTCATGTTAACGATAAAGAGGAAACTAGCATAATCAATAATATAGGAAACAATGTGAAAAAAAAATCAACCAACCTTAACTATCGAGGCTCTCTAGTTGAGGATCTCAGGAAACACACAGTTATTCGGATTACCAATTGTAAGACAGATGAAAGTCTATGTGAAAATTGGAGCCTGAGATAGAGGGGGCCCACTAACGATCTTGGTGAGCAAAAACAATCAGCAGAATCGCTGATCCATAAAGCATGCTGCCAGGTAGCCTAAAGGAGATCTTTGAAAAGAGAAAATCAGCACAGAATAAAGAGGCACAGAATTACAGAAGCAATTGGGAGAAAACCATTTTGAGAAGTTTTGAACTGGTTTTTATTTTTACTTTCAAAGACATCTTGATGAAAGTTCTTTAAATATATTCTGCAATTATTCTTTTAAAGTCTAAAGGAATGAAAACAAATGGAGTAGGTGCTGACTGCAAAAGGAATTCTACCCAAGAGCTATCACTAAATAAATAATAAAGAAAAATATACTGTTTTATATTAACAAATTTTATATCAAAGAGTATATAAATAGCAACATGCTTTCATTGTTATTGTGTCAAGAAAATATTAACGTCACAAAGTGACTTTTTTAGGGAAGGTTAATTGTTAATTTATTTCATGATTTAAAAATGTACTAACTTTTAATTGGTATCCGTTTTCTAACTACTTGCTTCAAAACTATATTAATTTAAATACAGTGGCAAAGTGCTAGTGGACTATGAATATATGTATTTGCATATTGTGTAAAAGGAAAATATTAAATCAATGTTGTAGCTGTAATACACCTGTAATTCCATTACCAATAACCCAAGTTTTTAGTAAGTCAGTCTGCAACAGTGTTGAAATTTCTGTTTGAGAACAGTTTTCATTTTTAATGGCATGAGTAAAAATATAACAGAAACCCAAACCATTCTTCATTCAGATATTTAAGTCTTTTAATATAGTAGAGAAATAAGATGATCTAAAATCTGGTAGTTATAGTGAATCCTGGAGAAAAGACTCAGCTGAATTTTTTGACTCAATGTTGTGATAACGTCATTCTTAGGTAATTTCTCTCACTATGCCTTGAGTACTGATATACCACTATCCTATAAGAGATATGAAAGAAATATTTCATAATACCAAAATGCTACAAGTCACTTAAGAAAAAAAAGTGATATAATCTAAAAAAGCAATTTTGAATAAAGAAATTACATAAGTATATAAGCAGCAAGTAGTCCAATCTAGACACAAAATACAAACTAATTTTAATTTCAAACTACAAAAAAGGAGAGAGAGATGGATTTTTAAAACCTTTTATTTTGAACCAATTTTAGAATTATAGAAAACCTGTGGGAAAAAAAAAAGTAGAACAAAGAGTTTTTAATATCCCTAACTCTGCTATCCAGGAGGCAAAAATTTGAGGAGAAACAGGATTTGCATGTCTCTCTCTCAAGATACTTATCATCTACCATGGAGAAATGGTAACTCATGTTTCCATTGAGAAACATGGCAGACACCAACTAAACCAAGTGATTAAGGTAAACATCTAATGAAAACCTCTATCATAAATGCCTCAAAAGAAAATCTTATTTTTTTTTTTTAAAGATTTTATTTTTTCCTTTTTTTCCCCAAAGCCCCCCAGTACATAGTTGTGTATTCTTCGTTGTGGGTCCTTCTAGTTGTGGCATGTGGGACACTGCCTCAGCGTGGTCTGATGAGCAGTGCCATGTCTGCGCCCAGGATTCGACCCAACGAAACACTGGGCCGCCTGCTGCGGAGCGCGCAAACTTAACCACTCGGCCACAGGGCCAGCCCCAAGAAAATCTTATTTTTAACAAAAGCAAATCTGTCAGCAAATGTCCCATTGCACATCTTGGATATTATATAATAAGACTCTAATCATTGTTTAGTAATAAATTCAACATGAGAAAACTTTAAAAATCTAAATACTATTTAAAAGACACGATTCTACTTAGAAATATGTTTATGTGATCTTCGCAGAGTTTTAAAAATTAGACCAGTTTACATTAATTAAGGGATTTTTTTGTCTTTTGAAAAGCTAAAAGATCTGGCCATCCTGGGTTCGCATTCCCACTTGGTGACCCCCTGCATTAGACAGAGAGAAACTCTGCAGCGAGCCCCAGTCCCCACCACTCCCTATTGCCTTATTTCAGAGCCACTTCACATTTTGTATGTTACCTGCCTGTTTATGCAGATATTTGATTCTGTGTCCCCCAATGTGTAGTATTATACCGTTTTTAATGGCAAACCCCATCACCATTGTGTGTGTGTGTATGTGTGTGGAGATTTTATAAACATATATAGAAATATGTGACATGTGTGGAGATTTTAGATATCTATAAATATATATTTTTAACTTAGAGAAGGACAGGAGAGGAAATACAACAGATTTAACACTTAGAAGGGATATAATTAGAGTGGGTTTGGGGGAGGGTTATTAACTTTTTATTTGCCTTCTCTGTATTAAATTGAAAAGGAAAGAATGAAAGACATATAGATAGAAAGACAGAAAGAAACTTGAAAACACTAATGCATAAACATACACGCACCCCTATATTCATTGCAGCATTATTCACAATAGTCAAGACATGGAAGCAACCTAGGTGCCCATCAAGGGACAAACGGATAAAGAAGATGTGGTATTTATACACAATGGACTACTACTCGGCCATAAGAAATGATGAAATCTGGCCATTTGTGACAACATGAAGGGACCTTGAGGGTATTATGCTGAGTGAAATAAGTCAGAGGGAGAAAGTCAAATACCATATGATCTCACTCATAAGTAAAAGATAAAAACAACAACAACCAAACACATAGAGACAGAGATTGGATTGGTGGTTACAAGAGGGGAAGGAGGGAGGGAGGAGCAGGAAGGGTGAAAGGGATGATTAAGCTCACGTGTGTGATGATGGCTTGTAATTAGTCTTTGGATGGTGAACATGATGTAATCTACATAGAATTTGAAATATATCACGATGTACATCTGAAAGTTATACAATGTTATAATCACATGTTACTGCAATAAAAAAATAAAGTAGGATAAAAGTCAAAAAAAAAGAAGACAGAAAGAAAAAGAAGCAAATTATCATGGAAGCGTGACTATAGACATTCTATCAGGATCTAAGTGTGGGAAAGAATTCCACATAAACAGAAACAGTTTTGTCAAATCTCAGCTATATAGCCAATATTAAAAACTCATACAGTTAACATATACTGGAAAAAGAGAAATTACTGGAGGCTGAAGAATCTAAATCTCTTCCTTTGAGGGATTTAAAATCCATCAGGAGAATATGAACAAGTTAACCAAAGAGTAAAACAAAACAAAAAAAAGCAAACAGATAAGAGCATAGTTTAAATAGTAAAAGAATGAGTACAATTTTCTAAATATGTATAATATATATGTTTAGTACTTAAAAGCTTCCACTTTTTCCAGTCTATAAGTCTATTAATTCAACTTATATTCACAATATATTTAGGAAATAAGGAGCTAGGTATTATTGTTTCATTTCAGATAGGGAAAAAAAAAAAAAGGATACTGGAGCCAGCCAAGTGGTACAGCGGTTAAGTTTGCACGTTCTGCTTCAGTGGCCCAGGGTTCACTGGTTCGGATCCCGGGTGCAGACATGGCACTGCTTGGCAAAAGCCATGCTGTGGTAGGTGTCCCACATATAAAGTAGAGGAAGATGGGCACGGATGTTAGCTCAGGTCCAGTCCTCCTCAGTAAAAAGAGGAGGATTGGCAGTAGTTAGCTCAGGGCTAATCTTCCTAATAATTTATTTATTTCAAAAAATAAATAAATTAAAATTAAAATTAAATGAATAAATTAATTTAAAAAGGATGCTTAGAAAGAAACTTCCCATGTTTACACCAAGCTGCAAATAGAAGCAAAATTGTCTGATTTCCCACCTAGACCACTGGTCCTTTCACTACAACATTCTGTCTTAGAAGTATTTAAAAAAGCCCAGATAATGGAGTATTCAAATTTCATCTTCATAAGATGGAGATGGATTCTTAGAAAATTGATATTTGAACTTCAGTTTGATAACTATTAAGTTATCTTTAGAACATTTTCTCCTAATAGCTTTCTGGCACTGGTCAGCCTCATTAGAATCTTCCAAGGTTAATAAAAACCTCAGATTTTCAGTTGATAAAATGCAGATTTTTAGCCCTAGTCCCATATCTGAATTAACAGGTCTGGGGTTGGCATAAAAAAATGTGCATTTTTAAACAAACTTTGCAAGATTAAGCAATTTCTGATGTTCACATAAATGTGGAAACCTCTGGCTTGCTAAAATGAAAGAGAGAGAGGGGAGAGTATATGTACACTGAAAATGTGAGGGAAAAAAAGTATTCTGAAGAGGTTTTGTTGTAAAAGAAGAACAATGTGCAGACAAATTTGGCTTGAGTGGAACATGTAGGAGTTTAATTTGGACAAGGTTAAATGAATGGATTTTAAAGTTGCTGTCAACGAGGCTCCATCTGGCCATGAGTTTGCTGTTCTTTCAACTCAAGGTCAGCATCAATGTAGTCTTAAAACATCAACGGGAGTAAATTTGATTCTGCAGGAGCCTGGGGCTATTGCTTGTATTTTCTCTGGTTCTATGTCTGTATCTGTTCCCAAATGCCCATTCAAATAATCATTCACATCATATATTAATAACAGAACTTACAAGGTTAGACACAAAGTTTCCAACAAAAAGTGCCCCGAGAAAAAATAATCCTAAGTTTATTCTGTAAACCGCAATAAATCAAAACACTGTAATCAGTGCTTATTATTCACATTGCATTATTTTAGATCAAATAGTTTTGCAAGGTGGAGGGTCAGTTGAAGGAGGGGAGTGATCAAAGTCTGGCTGAACAGGAAGAAAATTATTTAATAATCCCCATAAAGTATAATAGAGATTTGAATTCATATTAAATGGGACTGGAATGCAGAAGGCATTTGTGAGATAATTTAGGAAGAAAGATTTGAAAATATTTGATAATGGAATAAATATGGAGGTAAATAATTAGATAAACGTCTAGAATGGTCACTGAGTTTAGTTTTCTAACAAAATTCTGGTGCTCTTTTTTTTATTAAAAAAAAAGGAGGTCCAGAGAATAAGCTGATTTTAAGAAATATTGATGAGTTTACTTTCAACATGTTGAGGAGTTTAAGACGAAAGGAATGCTAGAAGAAGATTAAAATAATTTCTAAACTTGAATGTTTAAAATTGACTATAAACTTAAGAGCGTGTTATGCACAAACTCTTAGACATAGGAAGGACAAAAGTAGTTGTTTATACTTTATATCAAATTGTGTGGTGGTTTTAAAACATTTACCCTGAAATCTTTGACATCCTCCCATTGAGAGGTGGCGTGTATGGCCATCTCCTTAGATCTGGGTTGTTTTGTGACTGCTTTGACCAACAGAGTGGAGCAGAAGTGACACTATGCTAACTGCCAAGGCCGCCTGGTTCTCCCAGGATGCCCCCTCTCCATAAACCCCCTCTCATTTGTCCCTCTAAAACATAGGCACCATGTGTGAGAAGTGTAAGCCAATGAAGAAGCCATATACTGCCTCTCTGGTTTGCAGTCCCAAATGAGCCCGTCCTACATTCCAGCCCAGGTTCCAGACAGAGCGACAGGAATATCTTGGAAGTGGATCTTCCAGCCTTAATTATTCTACCCCTCAGTCATGTGAGTCTTTCCAGCTGTAGTTCCCTTTCTGAATTCCTGATACATAGAACATGTGAGCTTAATAAAAAATTGTGTTGCCTTACACAATAAGATAAAGATGCTGTTTACATAGCAATAGCAACTAGAGCTGTCTCTGTTAGTCACCCGCGGTCAGTCAGATCTTCCCAGCTGAGGCCCAGGCGTTATGGCACAGACACAAGCCTTACCTGCTGTACCCTGTCAAAATCCCTCAGCAATAGAATCCATGAACATTATGAAACATTTTATACAACTAAATTGGGGTAGTTTGTTATCCAGCAATAACAACTAATACATACAGCCTTTTGAAAATGTGAGGAAATTTATGGATGTCTTTCCTATATTGCACTACACCCCAAATATTGCTTACAACTGTAAGGAGTTCTCAGACTCTCTTGTTTTTATCACACTAATAAAAACAGTTAACATTGAACAGATGCTTTTGGGAACACACCTTCAGCAACAATTTATCTGAGGAAATTGATATGTCTCTTATAACAAACTATGGAGGTAGGTACTCTCATTATCTTTATTTAACATATACAGACCACTCCCCAAAACTCTATAAGGTAGATATTATTACTAATAGCTCAATATTGTTCAACATGAACTAATAGTTCAACATGTAAAGAAACTGAAGCTCAAAAAGAGGAAGTAATTTCTCTAAATTTATGTGATTGATTAGTTTTGGAAAAAGTGTACAATCTTGCACAGTCTAGCTTGAGACTCTGTGGTCTTAACCCCTGTCCTATCACGCCTCTCAGCTGATCCAAGAGAAGACAAGTACCTCAACTAAGATTAAACACTTGGTTACAGATGTGTTTAAACTAAATTTAAGTTTCTTAACTCAAATTCCATGCTTCTTCATTCAGTCTGCCACAACAAATAACTAATTAATAATTCTTCTACTATGTGAATTGAACAGTAAATAAGGTAATTAAGATGTGTTTTTCTAAAAATATAAGGCTGAAAACCTACACAAGAAATATGAACATGAGCATAGCAGGATGCCAATCAGGGGTCCTTAAATACAAGTTAATTAAGGACATTAAACTGTTTCTAGGCATGGTGATCTGACCTAAAAATACGCAGCCTTTTCCTGCTCTATTAAATTTGAATTGTGCCCTTGTAGATCTCTTCCTTTTGCAAAAAGCTAAAAGATAACTGTAAGCAGAAAATTAGAACATCAGGGGATGTTTACAATCTCATAGGAATGTCTTATTATGGAACTGGCCTCAGTTTTCGTTATGGATGTTTTAACAAGAAAGAAGTGGTTATGTTGAAGACAGAGATTTTTTCCCCCCAAGGCTGATATTCCTTTCACTGGCAGGGATACATATGAACTGGGGAATGACAGAAAGGAAAGAGCTATGTCACCTAAATCAACTGAATCACATTCTGTTAACAGAGGGATGGCTGTTCATCTTAATCACTCTCACGCTCTCTTTCACTGGACCGTATTTCCACATTGTCATCCCCACAGTTCCCTTGGGCATGCCCTAGCTCTTTGGCATCAGCATGCTGTATTTGAGCTAACAGTGGTTTCTATATAAGGTAATTCATCTTTTTCAAATATCTTTATGTTCTTTTTCAAACATATTTAATATCATATTGATTCTATTATTTGTGGACCTATTAATTTCAATCATGCACATATAGATAATCTTTGAAATAATGAGATAACTCTTCTCTATTTAATGTCCTTCGTTGTCACTGCTGTACTCACTTTTGTTTTGTTATTTTTCATCTGGTTATATATGTCTTCAATGTAATCAATCCTTTATTCCCATAGTTAAACTTTGAAATTTTCTCTACCACTCTTGTTATTAATGTCTTCCTTCTTGATATCTTGTTTATTCCATAAGTCGATTCACTGTTATTTATTCCTTGCCTCCTTTCTTACAGAAACTGATAAAGAAACTTCTAATAGTTTCCTCAATTGTTCCTTAGGTTCAGAAAGATATTCCTCATTGGCCAAAGCCCACGTAATTATGTATACGAAAACTGGCATCAGAGGTAGCTTTTCCAAACCTGTTTTCTGGTTAGTTTCTAAGTTTTCTCCACTTCTATATTTTAGTTTTATTCTCTTCGTCCTTTCTATTAAATTGGTTTTACTTCTGGATTTTATTTCACTAAAAAAATGTACAATAAGAATTCTCTCTGATCCGGTCTTTACTTTTATTACTTTGGTAGCATGCATTCTTTCCAACACCATTCGTTTTTAAATAAAGCCTGCCATTTCCATTTGCCCTTTTGATTTATCTTCCTGATTTTTTCGATGATGATTTATACTATATACTATATATGTGTGTGTAAAATTTTTTTATTTATAATACTCTAACTATTACATTTATATATTATAAAATACACACATATTAAAGTGTTTTCTTTAATTAAAATAATTGCACTAATTTCTGGCTATGCTAGGGATGCATTCAAAATGCATATTCCTTTTTGATCCTTAGAGTAAGTAAATATCTCTTAATTTTGACATATTCCTTCTTATGATCAAGTGTATATTATCCACAGAAGTTATAAGTCCTACATCAAAATCTTTTCATTTTACATAAGGCCTTTCATTATAGAGCTCTTGCTCATTTACTCAATCCCAGCTCCTGCCACAACCCTTTACTCTTTATGCTATAGCAATAATGAACTTTGTAATTTCTGAAATATCACAATTATACCACATATTCACAATTGTTGCCATCAAAGACAAGGATTGTGTTTTTTCCATTGTTGTTTCTCCAATAACTACCATCATGGTGGCATAAATATTTGTTGAAAGAATTAATAAACAGCACATTTCATTCACTGTATTTACTATGCAAATATTTACTGAAAAATATTAATAAATAGCTTATCTTTTAAACATTTCTTGTAGTGGAAATGCTTCCATCAAATCTTTCTTTATCATCTGTGTGCTTTCTCCTAAGCATGGGCCATTTACTCACTGATCTGAGTTTTATTTAGTTCCACAGTCTTGGACCATTTCAGTTCAGCGAGATGATTTGAATTGCCTAAATGACAAAGTCAGGCCTACGCAACAGGTTTGCTAAATCCTACTATTCTAGAATTTCTATGGGTTCTAGGACAGCATTTTGGAATTGCAATTGTAACAACATTATTTCCATGTATTAATATATATGGATTTTTAAATTCTAATAAAGTGCTGATTTTTCACAATGAGAAACTTTTCCTAAGTGAAAAGTAACAGCTTTACAATCATTGTCAATAACGCAATTATTGGCAATTTTAAGGAAGGAATCACAGCACTGAGTCTGTTGCAAATTCTTGCTAAAAATGCTGCTCTTTGTGACAGGAATAATTATCACTGTAGAGTGGGCAGAAAAATACCCCACAATAACCAAACTCCCAGAATAAAATGAAAATTAGACATATTTGCTGAAACATGGTTGAATGTCTATAAAATGATTTAATCAGGTTCCAAAAACTCTTATATTCTAGCATCATTTACAATTTAATTAACATATTGGGCTCAAATGCTTTTTATATTTAAAGTCTGTGCGGTGAGACACAGCATTAACTCTCATTGATACAGACACTTCATTAATAGGGGCTGGCCCAGTGGCATAGTAGCTACGTTCGGGCACTTTGCTTCAATGGTGTTCATGGGTTCTTATCCTGGATGCAGACCTAGCACTGCTTGAAGCCACACTGTAGCAGCACCCCACAGAAAGTAGAGGAAGATTAGCACAGATGTTAGCTAAGGGTCAATCTTCCTCACAAAAAAAAACACAAAAAAAACCCAAAAAACATTAATTGGTACAGACACTTGGAGTTTGCCAATTCTCACCCACGAACACTTTTGTGTCTCCCTTCAGTCTCTTGATTAAATGGCATTTCTGTTCTTTCCAAAAATCTCTTTGCAAAGTTGGATTGGGAAGAACTCAATGGGCCTTATATAATGATATATTTGGGCACAAGTTATGAAAGACTACACAGTTCTTGACCAATAAGGGTAATTTCCATGTTCACTTTTCTAATATTCCCTATTCTCTTTAGCTTTATATTAAATATCATTTCTTAATTAGCATATAGTTTATTAATAATTTGTAACATATGATAATGAAGATGTATGTGTGTATGACAGAATAGTAGAACAGTCTTTTTGGTTTTACCTAAACCAAAGTAATACGATAAATTAGATACATTTTATTTTGTTTCCTTATTATTTATTTTAGAATATTTATTAAGTAATCACCTTGTAAATTTTCATAGCAATATCAGAAATGCAGTCTATATCTTAAGAAACAATATGAGGAAAATTTTATTTTATTATGCTTACTTTGGCAAACATGAGCAGAAAAGATTTGTCAGAAGAAAGACTAGATGCAGAGATTTAGGGGGAAAATGCAGGAACTTGCTCCTTATAATTTCTCAGATAATGTCTGAATCTCGGGCTCCATTCTTTATCCTTAATCACTGGATTTTGCTTTCATTCAGTCCAAAGAGACTGTTTCATATCTTTCCCAAATACCCTTTGTTAAGCAAGGAATCCTGCTAGCATCTCCTAATCTCAGCAGACAACCTTGCTTCTTGTTTTGGAAAAGAGGGAGGCCATCTGTTGAAACTTCACTCCATTTTTTCTCTGTTGCACATTTAAACTGCCTCAAAGGAGGAGTACCCACGTTTATGCACTTGATTACACCTCTTTGTATCTTTTTGGCCAACTTGCTCTTTAAGTTATAAGTTCCTTTATTTTATTTTAAATTTCTCACCCTCCAATGAGCTCTGTCCCATAAACACACATTTTAAAAGGAAATGAAAATAAACAAACAATAAAAAACAACAAAAAGGGCTCACATTTCCCACTTCCAACCACATTACATGCTATTTTCTTTTAACATCAAATTTCCCCCAAATCACTCATTAACTCCTTCTCATTTTATTCCTTCTTTGGTTCCTTCCTAAATTCCTCCCTTTCATTATTCACTTCTGAAATAAAACAATATTTATTAAATACTTAATATGCAAAGGACATTCTGCTAGATGCTGGGGCCATGTAGCCAAAGGAAATACCATCCTGCTTGTATGTTAGAACTATAGAATTCAGACCAGTAACAAACCATTCCAACCCACTGTGATAAGTATAATGAAAAGGCAGATGTGAAAATAAGATATGAAAGCAAAAGGATTGAATTTCATAAATGAAACATTCATTAAAAATCAACCAGAAAAGAACAAACACATTCAACCTATATTCAGGAGTTATCCATTTATTCATTCTCTACATTTAATAAACATATACTGAGAAACAACTATATGCCAAGCATTGTGTTAGGCAATGAGTACAGACATAAGAATGAAGTGATAACAAGGGCCGTCGACAAGTAAATATTTAGTGAGGGTGAAGCCTAAGGAGAGGTGACTAGTCCAGCCTGGGGGTAGCACAGACAGATTCCAGGGGAGGTTATTTGTGGCTTGAGCATAAGAGTCCTGACAGGTACCCAGGTGAGTCTATGGAGAGGTGGAGGAAAGTGTGAGAAGTGCAGAGGGTGCCTTGTGTACAGGCTTGCACAAGGCTCTCACATTTTTCCATGAAAGCACATTTAACTACAGAGGATAGTGCTCACACACTCAGAAACTCAAAGTCTGTACTGGGAACAAAATTTCCCCATTTCACTTTGAAAATACATGCAAACCATACATATTCATGATAACAAGCTTATATTTTATTTTCTAAATTCCATAGGGAGGTAACAGAGGATATTCAGATCAAAAGTGACATGATTAGAGTTGATATTTAGATACATCATTTTGTCAGCTTTGTCAAGAATAGGTTCAAGTCAGATGGGATGCTGGTTGATATTAAGAAGCTATTTAAACAACACAGGTGAAAAGGGTAAAATAGTGAATGAAAGCTGTGACAATAGTAATGAAGAGAAGAGTTGAGATCTGAAAAGTAAGGAAATATGTTGCACTGTCTTTGAGGGCTATTTGGGCAAAGATTTTAAGAGGGAAGGAAGAGTCCCTGGAAACTCACAGGTTTCTGACTTGAAAGTCTAAGTGAAAGAAGCTGCTCTTTACTGATCTGGGTAATAGAAAAGAAAAGGTTTTGAGGAGGGCAAGATCATAGCCTAAACACTTCAGGAAAGATTCCGTTATCTCTGTATTAGTTTTCCATTACTGTGTAACAAATAACCACAGACTTAACTACTTAAAACAACGTCCACTTACTAGCTCATGGCAATGGAGGTCAGGTATGGTATGACTCGGTTCTCTCCTCAGGCCTCATTAGGCAGAAACCAAAGTGTTGGCTGAGGATGCAGTTTCCATCTGTGCCTTGGCATCTTCTTCTAAGCTCACTGGTTGTGGTAAGTTGAAAAACCAACCCCCAATAGTTATCCATGTCCTAATAACTGGAACCTGGGAATGTTACCTTATCTGACAAAGTCGTTGCAGATGTGATTAAGTTAAGTGTCTTGAGATTAGCCAGGTGGCCCCTACTGCAATCAAGAGGCAGGCAGAGAGAGATCTGACACACACGGAGAGGAGAAGGCCATGTGAAGATGGAGAAGACTGAGTTTAAGGTGCTGGCCTTGGAGATTGGAGAAATGTGGCCAAAAGCCACAGAATGCTGGGAGCCACCAGAAGCTGGAAGAGGCAAGGAGCAAATTGTCTTCTGGAGCTGATGGAAAGAGTAAGTCTCTGCTGGAAACTTGATTTCAGACCAGTGATACTGATTTTGGACTTCTGGCTTCCAGAACTGTGAGAGGATAAATTTCCATTGTTTTAAGCCACCTAGTTTGAGGTTATTTGTTGCAGAAGTCACAGGTTGTTAGCAGAATTTATATCCTTGTGGTCACAGGACTGAGGTTACCATTTTCCTGATCTTAGCTGTGGACCATTCAGCTCCTAGGGGCTACTCACATTTCCTTTCTACGAGATCCCCATAGCCGTTCACAACATGGAGGTGTGCTTTCTTTCAGACCTTATAGAGTGCCTCTCTGACTTTCCATTCTACAACCAGTTGAAGAAAATTCCCTGAATTTAAGAGTTCATGTGATTAGGTCAGGCCTACCAGGATTATCTCCTTATCTTAAGGTCAACTGATTTGGGACCTTAATTATTTTGCAAAAATCCCTTCACTAGAGTTTCTAGCATTTGGATGAATAAGGGAAAAGTTCTGTTTACACAACTTGGGGTGCCATCTTAGAATTCTGCCTACCACTCTTTCTTTATTATCCATATGTTGTTTCTTAAATGAATATGACAAGAATCACCCGGGCACTCGTTAAAAATCATAATTCTCAGCCCTCAACTCAGAATTACAGAAGTGAATATCTAGAACTAGAACCTGGGAACCTGGTTTTCTTACAGTTTCCCTGTAAAAATCTTAACATCATTTTACTGAACACTGCAAGTCTGCCTTGCAAGAATACAGGATACAAGAATAAATCTAAGCTTCTATAACTGACCACAAATTGACCATTTATATATTCCTCAACCCCAAGGTAGTTTCTGAAACAACTAAACCATTTCACAGTCTGTATCCAAAGTTATAGAGAGGGATAGAGGTCGCTGACTTCCTTCCAACCTTTGGTCTCCTCATGCATATAAATTTAAATATGGATTTGTTATTAGTTGGTGTAAATTATTATTAATTTTGTTGGGAGATAATTACATAGCAATGATGTATTTTAAAAGTCCGTAAATGATTAGAGAGAGATACAGAAGTATTATGGGTGAAAAGAGATAATGTTGGATCTATGTTTAAAAAGTGGGCAGAGACAAAATTAAGTAAGATTGACATAATGTTGCATGTTTTCAAGCTGTATGCATTGGAGTTTGTTCTACTACATTCCTTACTTTTATAAATGCTTGAAATTTGCTGAAATACACTTTTTAAAGGTTGTTGCTGGTAGAGGTATCTGTTCTTATACTTTTTCTAAGTTCAGCAACAGGCTACACTTTCCAGCCCTGTTGCAGTTTAGGTATGGCCATATGATTAAACTCTAAATTCCTGATGATGTGCAATAAGTCTTCCTTTTAACAAGGATCTAGGGTGCACATCTCCATGTCCTCTGGAACGTGGAAGTTATAGGGAAGTAGGATCTTCCTCAATACATCTAAAGAATGCAAATGCTTTATAAATGAACCAGCTATGGAAGAAGGAGAAGTATCTGCATTAGGATTGGCTCCATATCCCATAGTTTGCCAGAGCAAAGGATGCTTAGAACATGTACCGCAAATACCAGATAAGAGCTATCAACAGAAGAGGGCTGGCATGGGTTGTCATAGAACTCTCCATGACAGTTTCCTGAAGGATGAGAAGACCTCAGTAGGAAGAACCTAAAGGTGCACCTCCAGATATCGAGGCATCAATAAAGGAGTTGAAAACAACCAGCCAGAATAAAGATGCATGTTAATTACTGTCTTTATAAGTAGAAGTCCCTGAAAATCTCTTGTATTATCTGAAAATGATGAGAAGAATATAGGATCCATCCTACTTTTCCTCTAGAAAGATGGGAAAGAATTAGTCTTGCGGAAAAAAATAAATGAAGAGTGATAAAAATGTATCAAGATGTTTTCTGATTATTTTCTGTGCATCTTATTGTTCAACAAAATGATTACTCACATTAAACTTCATATTTTTTTATGCCTGCTTATATCACTTTGCTATATTTAGTGTAAAAAATTATATTTCCATAGGAACTAAAGTTAAATTTAAAGTATGAAGTTATCATGATTGGTTTCTTCTTTATGTATCCTGAACACCTCTTCTATATTTGGAGATATTTTTTAAAAAATCTTGATAACCAAAGCTTATACTAAGCTTGCACTTTAAAACCACTGAAAACATTAAAATTAGCAGGAATCAAAACATCAAACTAAGCAATTTCAAGTGGACGAACTTGGGACTGTGTGCTGGATCTCTATATTTAGTCCCTTATTACTGGAAACCATTTGCCATGTTGCTCAGAGAATAGAAGATCAGGGAGCCTTGTCTTTGGTAATGATACAGCTTTGTTTGGACCAAATTAGGAGAGACTTTAATAAACAATAGGACTTGATAGATAATTATCTCAAAGAATGGCTCTATAACCATAGTTTTCTTTCCTCTTTTATGCACAATTTTGACTATCAGAACACATAGTGGTCACTTAATCCCTACTTGACTGAACTGGTTTACTCTATAACCAGTAAAAGAACTTGGTTGTAGTTTTCACTTGGAGTGTTTTCACTGACAAATCACAATAGAGTGTAATCAGAAACTTAAAAAGGAAATGACTGCATGTTGCTTTCTTCATCCACTTACGTAAGTTACCACACTTCACAGTTGGTGAGTGACATTATTGCTGGGAATATCCGCCTTGTGTAAGAATAGAAATCAATCACTGGAGCAATCATATCCTCAGGGAATAACAGCACAGTAGAGCTGGAAGGATCTTAACCATGATCTAATCCAGTGGTTTTCTAACTGGACATGTGAGAATCAGTTTCTCTCAGAGATGTCCCAAGGACCACCTTGGGAAAAGGGGATCGATTTCTGGGTTTCACTCTATCATCTCAGCCAAAATACATCAACTTTTTATCTGCTCAATAGACTGGGAGGAAAAATCAATTTGATTTACTAAAAAAAATATTTGAAATCATAGAATTAAAATGACTAATTGTGCATATAAGAAAACCAAAGCTCAGGATAAGGAGATTCCTAAACATGGACGAAATGAAGTAGTGGAAGAGAACAGGTTACAGTGATATAGATATGTATTAGCTGTCTGTGATTTATTGAAGCAAAGTCTATACTTCGAAATACTTACCACCATAAAAGATTCCTATAGTTCTTCTCTACAATTGATGACCCTTTATTTACCTCTTAGTATAATCTTATCATTTTCTTCAGACAATTGTAATACCTTCTTAAGTTGCCTTATTGCCTGTATCCTCATTTCTAGTCCATAACTTTCACACTGCTTCCTCTGCTAAGTTGCCTTCATTGGCTACTACCACCTCCAGGGTTCATTTCAAACTTCGTAGCACAGCTGACCAATTATTTTATGAACAAGAACCCACCACTCCTTCCAGTCTCAGCTTTAACCATTCCATCCTATACACCCCATGCTACACTCCCACTGTTCCCTGTTCATACAATGCTTTTCCACAAAATGCCTACCCACATTAATTTCACTTCCTGGGATAATACTCAGATAACCTTGCCTGTTTAAAAAAAAATAAAGGACGTTTTTCAGAATCTAGTGTAAACTGCTGCTTCTATGCCTTCACAGATGTTTGCCATGCATTCATTGTGATGTGGTGGATTGTATTGTTTAACCAAAGTATGCATATGCATTCTCTCATATTGGTGAAAGAGAAACAAGCCTCCAAGAATAGGAGATCCTTCCTCTGATCATTTGCCAACTAGTCAGTGCATTGCCTTCCATCTGAGTCCTTTTCTGAATACTGCCCTTTGCCATGCAAGTGCTTGGGCAAAGAGGCATTTTTCTTCTTAGGAAGCCTGTCCTAATAGCACTAAACATGATCTGAGAAGGCCGTCCATTTTTCCTGGCTATGATACCTGGTATCTCTAGACTAGTGAGGTGCTTCCCCGGGCTGGCTTGACACTCATCTCCTTTGCTTTAATTCCTAATGTCCTCTTGGTGTCTACGACAAATTGCAGCTATGGCAGAGCTGCCATTACCCCACTCCAGTCCTTCAGAGATTTCCTGGTTAGCTTCCTTCCTAAGCTGAGGATGCCAGAGACAATCTAACTTCTCAGCCTTCACAAAGGTAGTGAAATTTCATTCCCCTCTCTTACACTTGAAGCATTTTAGCTTATAAGCTTGTTATACTCAAACTAGGACTTATACTTTTGCCTTTAAGATTATATCTAAAGTAAATCATCTATACCTAAGAGCAGGGGCGCCAAAGAGATGTATGATCCATAAGCAAATCACATTCTAGTCACCAGAGATTTGTGATACATACCTCCATGCATCGGGCACAAATTGAATACTTAAGAGTCAGCAGGTCAATTCATACTAAGCAAGCATGGGCTGATCATATACCAAAGCATGCAAAAACAATATCACATGGGTACAAATTTATTTTTTAAGTCTACATATACTTAATATATATAAAGTATACTATATATACCGTAATATACTGTAGCTCCTCAAGGGCTATATTTATTTTATTTATCTTTGTATCTCTGTGCCTGGCACACATAGTTTATCAAAGTTTATTGAATACAGGGATAACTGTTTTTTTCTATAATTTCAATACTATATATACATTGATATTTTAATAGTTTATTTTTCATAAACATTTATGGGTCATACGCACATTAGTCAACTAAGATCCCTGTCTCTTTTCCATTCCTCACATTTAGGTTACATATTTAATGAGTAAAATTTGCTCAACTGGTGGTTTTATTGATGCTAATTTAAAAATAAATATTAAAAATTCACACAATTATAGTTTTTTCAGAGTATTAAATATATTTTTATAGGACTATATTTTTAAAAAAATATGATCCATGAATACTATTTCCACAGGGATATTCATTAATTCCACAAAATGTTGGGCAGAAAAAGTTTGGAAAAGCATGGTTCAAAAAATTAGGTAGGTTATTTTATTATAGGATTTTTTAGACCAGTTTAAAATGCTCACATGTACTATGAATTCCTAAGATTGAGATATGAGATGCAGACCTTTATGTGATTGTTTTCAATTCTGAGTCTTTTTCTGTAGAGCTACTCATAGGAAGGGTGTTCAGTAGAATACACGTTGGGAAGTACCATCTTAAAAAGCTCTAATTAGGAAATTAACTTTTTCAGTTTTCAGCTCGTCATAGACATTAGATACACTGGTTCACATGTGATTAAGAAACACTATATGACTTTAATTTAGCAAGAAATAGTACAAAAAATCAACATAAAATCAGGAATAAAGGTCCAATGTAAAGACCTTATCTAAATTGAAACCCAGTATATGTAAATTAAACTCCATAGAGGTAAGTTTATATTTTCAGATCCATGATGTTGATATATGTAAACATTCTGCTCTGAGAGTTTTTGGATCTAACACTGAGATGCTTTATAAATTAAGGCAAATTAATAAACTTCTTTGTATCTAAAGGATCACTATCACTAAAAGTCCTTCCAGATATAAGATTCTATAATATAATTTTATCATCAATTGCTCAAGTTAACTTAATAAACACTAAACAAAATTAAAATATAATGTTAATGCACAAATCATAATAATAATCAAGTAGAGTTAAGTTTTAAAAGAAATTTCTTTTATTTTTCCATTCCATCATCCCTAACCTCACAAAAAGGAGTTATCTCTTTGGTGGGCTTAAATACTGTGACTCTCTTATAGTTGAAGTGAAATTTCATGAGAAGAACTTTACAAAGTATGAGTTGAAAAATTTCAGTGTCCATTGGTGAATTTTATAAATAGAATGTTCTAATTATTTTATTTTAAAGATAATGCCATTTTTATGTACAACTAGTATTATCTATTTGAACAAGCAAAAAGACGCCTCTTCAACCAATGCTAATTTTCAAAAGCTGGTGTGACCATATCAACTATCTCATGAATAAAAATAACAATTCTCAGCTACTCAATTTTTTCTAGCACAATGTTTTAAACTATCAGTTTAATCTTCCTATGTCCCCCAAAATTTGAAGTATGAAATGTGATATTTTATGAACTGATAACATTGTTGCTTTTCATCTTCCAATATAAATTGAAGACGAAAATTGAAATAAATGTGTATGAACTAACATTGAGCAAACAGATGATCCTTTTAAATAATCTTAAAACGATTTAAATAAAATAAATTATCTGCTATTTAAGAGCTATCATCTTGTTATTGAAAACAAGTTTCTTTCAAAATAAATCAATACTTTACAACTTTTTTTTTTTTTGAGGAAGATTAGCCCCGAGCTAACATCTGCCACCAATCCTCCTTTTTTTGCTGAGGAAGACCTGCCTTGAGCTAACATCCATGCCCATCTTCCTCTACTTTATATGCGGGATGCCTACCACAGGATAGCTTGCCAAGCGGTGCCATGTCCGCACCCAGGATCCGAACCTGGGAACCCTGGGCCGCCGACGTGGAATGTGCGAACTTAACTGCTGCAGCACCAGGTTGGCCTCTACAACTTTTTAACTATAGATAAACTCCCAAATTATTTACTCACGTATCCTGCTCACAACCCACTAAATAATACATACCTCTTGGAATTATATAGAAATGAAAATCACAAATGATAAAAAAAAAAATCAGATGCTATACAATGCAGGAGTGAGACCCTGGATAAGTTTCCAGGGGTGCATATGACTTCCATTGAAGGTCCAATGAGCAGATTCAAATAGGTGTATGATTGGGTATCAGTGACATCCAGCAGAAAAACAAAATGTCACTAGAGATAGTTTGAGGGAATTATGTAAATATGAGCAGGCATGATTCTGTTCATAGATACTGAGAATACAAAATATAACTATTCACAAGAAATATTAGATTATAAGGTAGAGCCCCAGAGTTGGAGAAATGGGAATATTGAACAGATTACAAGGGAGAAATTGGCTATGGGATAAAACAGACAGTGACCCAAATATCAGAGCTAGACTATAAGGCAAGGGCTTAGCTGTAGAAAAACTTTCTCAGCCTTTCATTAACTAATTCATTTATCCAATTTAAAGCATTAATTGAGAAACTGTCAGTAATAATTTTAGGTACCATGTCTACAAAGATAAGGCATACTTCTCTCAAGAAACAATACTATTTGGAGATAGACAAATAAAAATGTAATGGAGTGTGATGTGTCTTATGATTGAAGTCTTCCCAAAGTATAAGAGATGACATAAAGTGAGAATGTTGAGTTTGTTAAAAGAGACACAGGGCCCTTCAGAGATGTGTTACATCTTTAGTTTTACATGACTTGCAGGGCTTCTCTTACTGGTTGTGGTGAGGGATTTGGAAAAAACACTTAAAGACTGAAAATACCAATGCGTATAAATACATGGAAGCATGAAAACTCCTGGCACATTCTGGGAATGGCATATCTGATTATGACTAAAGCAAACTGAGGGATAAAGTGACAGTGGGGCTGAGCCTGGGGAGACAGGCTGTGACCAGATTGGGAATTACTTGTTATCTAGAAAGAAAGCTGCAGTCCCCATCTGTGACATGGAGGATCCTGAAAGTTTCTACACTAGTGGTATAAAGGGACTAGTGTCACATTTTAGAAAATCAGTTTAGAGGCAAGAAAAATTGGTAAGATAGAAAGAATGGAGACAGCAAGACAAGTTAAAAAAATACTGAATAACTCGAAGCCAGAGATTATGAGGTACTGAGTAAATGTGGTGGCAAGCTTCATGAAGAGAAATTAATGTGTTAGAAATTTCTTTGGGCATTGATTATAAGACTTCATTGACTATCATGGGTGAGGGAAAAGAATTAGTAATCACACCTGGGTTTCTGAACCAGATGATTCATGGGTGGCAGCACCATTCACCGTCTTAGCACTTGGCACAGCGGTGGAAGAAGAGAAGATTTCAGGGAGAAACAGTGACTGATTTAAGACTTCTGTTGTAGCTGTTCCTGTGGAATGAACTGGACACACTAGCCTACAGTTGGTTTGATATTGCTGTAATATATCCATGGAGAATTTGAGGCTGGAAATGAAGAGTTAAGATGCACAAGGCTAGAGCAAGGAATGAAAATAAAGGTCATCTTGTAGTTTCAGTCCTTTGGAATTAGAGTTGAGAAGAATTTGTGTATGTAGACTGAAAAACACAAGTACGTGTCTGTCAATGTTTTGATCTTTATCATAAAACCTTTTATCTGGGTCTGACTTTTGACTTTTTGGAAGAGTTAAAATATAATGATTAGCCTATGATTCATCTTGTTTGCCTCTCAACATGATTTTTAGTTCTACCAAGAACTGATTTACTGAGAAAGGTCAGTAAGCAGAAATTGGCATGCTTATTTGCTCTCCTGGAAGTGAAGCCCAGACTCTGAAGGACAGATTTCTGGAAATATTTTTTTAAGAAACTCATAGACAATCTTTACAGAAAATTAGCTAAGAGCCATGACTTTAGTCTCTAAAACACAAACTCTTTGCCATCCTCCCTTTGTGGTTCTGCTTTACTAAAAGCATTTTAAATAAGATCAATCATATAAAGTAATTAGAATATTCAAGATCATGGGGTGACAAAGCTTTAAAAGCATATAAGTGATCAATTTATGTGAGACTGAAAACCAAAACTCATAATATTTTGATATTCTGTGAATGTATGAAACCATAGATACTAATAGCTAGTAGTTCTGGGTCATAAAAAAAATCAGTGATAGTAAGTAGGGAACTGCCATTCCCTAAATGTGCAAATTCTTGCCAAAGACTACTATTGATTACCATTGTATGATGAATACAAACAAAGATATTTATACATGCTAAATTTTGGATGATCTGGAAATTACTTGGCAGAAAACAGAACAAAGTTGATCGGAAAAACTAGGAGGGGAATTGGTAGGAAAAAGTTTGCTTGAGAAATACTTGCTGAAAAACATCTAAAAGTAAAAAGGAAACAACTAAGAGGTTATTCAAGTGTGGAATTAGAGAGAACTTTTGAGGGGGCTCTATGTTAATGCCTAAGAAAAGAGAACAGCAATTCCCTTTTATGGGAACTAGATGGGAGAGAATGATCAGTTCATGCTGTCACAGACCTTCTGGAAAGAGCAATTTCAGAGAAAGCAGAAGAGTTCTTTCTCTGAGAAGCCAGGAACAGCAAAACAAAACAGGATAAATAAATACACAAAATATTCTATCTTGTTGGTGGTAAGGATCTTACAGAGAACCCTGTTATTTTTGGAAGCATAAGCTGGGGGAAACTAATTCAATTAATCAAGCTTCTCATTTGGATAATGCAAAGCAATCTCTACTGTCTATCCTTCAACAGAAGTTTGTCTGAATACATTTGAAATGGTCCAGAGGAAGAAATGTCTACACAGTGAGTGGCTAAAGCATCTGAAACAGCACTGTAGCTTCTAGTGAGTACCATTGCTTCTGCTTATTTGTACCTTCTGTAATATCAAAAGTTCCTAAAATTGAACTTGATTTATCTGTTTAATTCCTACTCTCGGATGAACTCTTTACCGTCAGGCATTCCTGATTTGAATCACTTTTATTTTTTAAATTCATTCTTCCTCTGGTGACTTTAATTGATGTCTGAACGGTTTGAGCTTCTGTGTTCCCATCACCTATCCTCATTTTGTGTTTGATCTAAGCTTGGGAAACCTTTAGTTTTACTCAACTTTACCACAAACAGCAAGTCCCCATTTATGGCATGTGTCATAGTAGTTGTCAGTGTTTTATCCGGGTACGGGATAACTTACCCAGGGATTCCAAGTCACATCATTACTAGCTGCTTTTGTTCTGTCTCCTAACTGCCAAGGCTAAGATAGTTAAAAAGGTCTGAAGAGAGTCTCCAGGTATACTGCTGGCATTTCTAACCTACATGATGTCGTACATACTATTCATATACTTCCCAGAGAATGACTTGATTCTCTTTTTAGTAAGCCAACTGACAAGCCAGGCAGAGAAGAGTAGGCCATAGACAGGACTAAAGTTCCCTTAGGTCAGTATGAAAAAGTCATGGCTGAAATATAACAAGGTTTTAGAAACCTGAGAATTTTTTTGTACAGAGCCTTACTCTCCTCTCTTGCAGAGACTCTGCTGTCAGCTTTTCCTTGTTGCCTGGCTCGACCCTCTCAGAGATTCTCCTTTTGTCATCATTGTCCTTGGGCTCATTTGAAACGATGTTGGAAAACATGCTCTCCTTGGCATTCGGGCTTTGAAGCCTGTCTCTCTCACATGGTTTAGCAGCCTGAAAACTGGTTTACTGCTCAAATGGTTAAAGGTGTTTTTAGTCTCTGCTCATTGTTTCTTTGGTAATATGTTCCTCTAATAGACTTCTGATTTGTTCACTTCTAGTCAATTCCTTGTGCAAGTAATCATTTTCAAAGTTTTTCCTCTTGAAATGGTTCTCAGATCCATTTGTTTCCTTCCTTTCGCATCATGTGTTTCTCTCCCTTCTTAATGTGACTACCTTGAGACCAGGTCTTATGAGGAAAAGTTATTCCTTACTATCTTCTTTGACTTCTGTCAGTCTTACTAACTAAAAAGTTTTATGGAGACCTTATCCTTGAAAAGAGTTTTAAAATTCTATCAAAAAGCAGTCAGCTTTCCCAAATATGAAGATTCTGAATTTATGTATATTAGTTTTTGCATTTCTGCTTGCTGACTGGCTCATTTCTATCTGGTAAACCTTGCCAAATTTAGCCAGTAATAAACAGTACACTACTAGCGTGTTTTTGGAACATTTCCTCTAGAGTAAGGTAAGAGTGGCCTGCCTCACAGGTGATTGCAATTTCCCTTTTACCAAATGTGTTGCCACTACACAACATGCACCATGATCTTTCCAGCCCTTGGTATTGATTTATTCACTCCCTCTTACCTTTCTCCTAATTAAATAATAAATATTTTTACTGTTTTGGTATAACTATACCTCTCTTCTGATATCAATTTCTGTTTTAAGGTAAGTAATGCTAGCATCTACAAATGGAAAAACCCTAATTCTCAGTTTTTTATTCTCCCCCAAAGGTATTTGGCATTAATATAAAGTCTTATGCAGGTTGGTCTGTCCTGTTTCTTTTAGCTACGCCTTCAAGAATAAGTTGCTTACAAGATATCCCTGGCAGGGGAAGTGGAGACAAGATAATTGCATGGGATGATGTTAAGAGCTGTGCCTGAGAGTGGCTTTAATTACTCCTACCCGAATGAAACGGTCCAAAACCTAGTCTTATGGGATCAGCCTAAAAACAGGGAATCTGGGAAATGTAGATGAGCACATGGGTCACTGGTGAGAACTAGAAATATTTGCCATAGCGGTTTATTTATGAAAGCAAGAGCAAAAGCAATTGTAGATAAAAATTCAAGGTAAATTTATTATCAAATACATTGATTATAAGGTGCCTTTGAGATGCATGGAAAGATTAAAAAAAGGTGAACGTAGGTTTGAAGAAAAAAACAAGCAAACAAACTGCTCTAGAACACTGAAGTCTAAAGAGCCTATGAAAGATACAACCTCAAAGTCACAAATACACAAATATAAGGGATTCTTAAGACATTAGAATGATAAAGCAAAACCATCTTGAAAGTACAGCAAGCTGAACTCATACACCAAAACTTGTAAGAACTTTTTAGAAAATATAAATGGAAAAGTTAGCAAGATTTTAAGAGCTATAGCTATTATGACCAAAAAAATACATTCATTATATTTAAGAAAATGTATCTCTTTGTTTAGAAATTATTTGGAGAACAATTTTCTAGTGATTTTAAGAAAGTGATGTTTCACCATTATACAGATAGTTGTCAGTATACTTAGAAATATTTAATAAAAATTTTAAATCTCATTTTAGAAGACCATCATTTCGATTGAGAATTAAAAAACAATGTCTCAAAGAGAAAAAAAACATTAAACTTAATTTAACAAAAGATGAAAAGTTTCCTTTTTTCTATGTTACCATATAATAATCTTGAATATACTGTACATATACAAATGTATAGATTTGTATGTGAGAAATGTTAGAAAATTTGAGTTGTAAAAGAATGGCACATTCCACAAAAACATATTTTGTACAATTACTGTTTGTGGTACTTTGAAACAGAAACGATCTTGTGAGAATACACAATATTTAAGAGAGAAGGAAGAAATGAGATTCAATCTAGTTTACAGGATATTTGTAAATGTTATTCATATATCCAAGACCAACTTGAAGATAGCCACCAAGAGAACAGAACTTTGCTGTGGAACAAAGAGATGCTGAGCAATAACTTGCAGATCATGTGTCATCCATCATCTTCTTGAAGGCTATTTTGACATGAGGTTTAATTTGAGGCATCAGTTACTATCTTTAAAAAATCCCACAGTGCTTGTTTTCTACCATCACTTTTTATCAGTTGTCAGGAATAAAACTAATCCAATGTGCTTTTACAACATGCAATTTCAAAATAATGCTCATCCACCAAACTCAAATATGCACATGGATCTCTCTGACTTGCTTAAGAAAGGATTTTTGTTATTAAATTAAAAGGTAGGCTGACATTTCTTTAAGAATAAATACAATAGCCCTTAGCTATTTCAGACAAGGTAGAGAATGTGGTAGATGATATTTTCTAGGGCGTGACTGGAAAGGGAAGATAAGAATAGCTTATATTCAAGACCAAGAATGATATTTAAAAGAACTGAGGTCACAATTTTTGCCTTTGAAAATTAAAATAAATTTAATACTAATAAAAGCGATACTGTACCATATTACATAATAAATTAGAATTTGTGCATTGAATGTAAAGAATGGATATATCAAAGAAACACAGATAGATTATTGTTTAAGAAACAACTGATATTTAGAATTTTAATTATCAGTAAGAGAATTCTAGGTTTGTCAAATACAATATTTTACAGAGTGGGTTTGTATAAACTAATTTTGAAAGGAGCAAAACAGATCTAAATTCATTTTCAAAATTCATATATGCTTTACATTCCCCTAAGTGAGGCTGATATTTAGACAGCAGGGTAATTTTTATTCTGAACACATATATAATAAGTGATAATAATCTTATCTTAGACTATTCTCTGGGTTCTCCAACAGTATGGAAATCACTATATTCCTGAAATGATAAGTTACATAATATCCAACTGCACAGTTACCTGATTTATGTTAATAGAAACGATTAATGACCACTATGCCAAGATAATGAAAATTGTTCACCTCCTATTTCCATAGAGATGCCCCATTTCTTGAGCATATCAATATAATCCATTCAAGTGGAAAATAAGCCATCAGCAGCAGTAATTTGTATTCAAAATTTCTTTAAAATTACATCAGTGAGATGCAGACTCCCAAGAAACAAATTAGAGAAGGCATGAAACATTACGTTTATCATTTCTTCATCACCACAAACATTATTAAATGGCTATTTACACATGTGGGAATAGGATTTTGAATTTCTATTGCTTGCTATATTAATAGTAACACCACAGAAAACTAGAAAAATCATTGGGTTTTAAGTTATGAGACCTAAAATCTAGTAATGCTACTACTAACCAGCACTATAGTTTCTGGTAAATCACTTAATCCCTTTGGACAGACTATAGATGGATTGGCTCATTTTAAAGAATTTATTATTTTATAGACTCCTAATTCTATTACCAGATAATCTATAACATATACAGACAACTAAATAATTGTTAAACAAAAACATGTTTTAAAAGTTTGAACTACTTACATCTAGCTGAATAGGATGATTAAATGCGTTTTGTGCAGTACCAACAGAAAACATACATAACGACATAGATGTAGCTTTCCTTCTTAATATTGAAACTTTATGTTGTGTTGATGTAGAAACATTAAAAAAATAACACAGAGTAGAGGTAAGAGCATGGACTCAGAAGCTGAGGTAACTAGGTTTGAATTCCAGCTCTGATATTTATTAGCTTTATCATCTTGAGAAAGTTATTTAACTTCTATTCTTAGTTTTCTCACCCGTGAAATGAAAATAAGAATACTTAGCTCTTAGTATTAATGTAAATAGTAAGTAATAGAGCCTATTGGAGTTTGTGCTGTGTTGTTTCTATAATTATTACATTCATTTTCCCAATATTATTAAGTGTTATTAAAAAAGAAAAAAAGATTTTTGTCTTAAATAATTATGCATTTGAATGCTATTTTCCATGTGCTTTCATAGAAGTAGATCAATGCATATTTAGGTTTTCATCTTTTTTCTATTTCAGAAAGCTGAGAGTATGGAATTATGTGTGTGAATTTTAGAATGTCTCTCTAATTTTTTATGGAAGTGCCATTTATTTTTACTTCTTTTTGCCCTCCATGATATCTAGAGAATGCTGTGCCAACTGTAATCATACTGTGAATGCTTATTACTTTTTATTGTATTGGATTGATTTCAGTTGAATTAAAATTTCTATATAAAAGTACCTGAGAATTGGATTTACGTGTTTTGACAAACAAAGGCATACAGGGGTTCTTAAATTGTCTCTAAGTTAGCCAGATAAATTGGATAATATGGGATAAAAATATCTAGTACTTACCTAACTCATCCGCGTGGCCTCAACAAAACCAGATACAAACAGGAGCCTATTCCAAGAGAGCTGACAAAGAAGAATGTAGTAGAAATGGCTGCCATGCTTTGCCGTCTAGTCTTGGGAAAAAATTCTTTTAATACTTTGAACATACCTTGCTGGCAATAGACGAGGTGGTAATGACTTATTTTGCACCACGGCTTAACTTATCGTGGTTGCCCTGCCTTAGCTATCTGTTCAGGGGAGAAGTTGAGTAAATGACTTGGGTCTTAAAACATTACATATAAAAAAGCCTTATCCATGTCACAGCAGCTTCTTGTTTCCAAAGTCCTTTTTAAGAATGTTCACCATAGTGAGCCACTATTACTAATGGAAAGTCTCTCTAATTTTGTGTGTCTTAAAATAAACAGAGCCTGACAAGAGTGCCTATTGTTTTGTAAATCTTGAAAGGAACCAGCATAAGTAACAATAAAAATGTCAAGTGTTGAATTGCCCCATTAGATCCCTTTTTCTGTACCTGAAGATATAACATAGTTTCATTAATTTTCCTTTGGAAATGTGGACTCCCTAAGATACCGAAGCTTGATCTATAAAGAGCATGTCAAAACTGATTCTGCCTGTTACCCATGTTTTAATGTCAATCTGAATATATTTAGCTATGGCTTAATTGCTCAAGACATGGTCTAGTCTGAGAAAATGATACTGATAAAGGAGTATGGACACACTCTCCCTTTAGAATTTCTCTAAACACTTTTATTTTAAGGGTAATCATTTCCTTGATCATCCGTTCCCTGGGAGAGTTCTTCAAATGAGAACATGTGAGATTATTTCAGGTTGACAGCTCTCCAGTGGCGGCTTACTTAAACCAGTAATAAGCTCATTAAATCTAAAGATTTCATAGAAACTGTGATAAGAGACACAATCAACTTAAGGGCTTTTCAGGGAAAAAAATCATAAAAGTATACTTTAAAACAACTGAATAAGAGCTATTTGATTGCCACCTTTCCAAGTACCACCAAGTCACTCTCAGATTGCTGGATAATGAATACTGGAAATTCACCAGACTCACTGCTCATTTCAGCAATGTACACCTTGCTTGGAATGCTCTTCATTCCCTTCATCTATCAAAATCCTGTCCACTTATCAAGGCTGAGTTCAATATTTGTTTTCCATAAAAATCTCTCTGAATCTGACAGCCTTCCATAATTTTCTCCTTCTCTGAATTTCTATGGTAATTTTAGTCTATGTGATCTGGTTTAGCATTTCATCATAAGATTTTGTTTTCAAATTCTATTTTTAGTGCTGTAATCTTGTTTAACATAATTATTTACTAACTACTTCTATTTAGCAGTACATGCCAAATTATAGGGGCTTTTCATGTCTGAAAACATTCTGATCTTTAGCACATTGAATTCCCTGGAAAACAAACTCAGAGACAGACATTAGTATGCAGGATATTTATTGGGAAGATATTTATTGTGGGATAAAGATCTGTGAAAGAGGGGGAGGGAAGATTGGAGAAAAAAAAGTAGTGTTGTAATTTATTCTCATGACGACCTCAGATGACCCAACAGGGAGCTCTGAAGCTGTGATTGGCTCTTCAGAGGTGGTCCTACATTGGGACAAGGAAGAGAAGTCTTTATATTCTGTCACTGAACAGTCATTAGAGGTAGACAATCCAGGGAAGTTGGGTGAGGGAGCTCTCTCTAGTTAAGAAGAATTTACAAAAAGGACTGAAAACTAAGAGTTGTCTGCTGACAGTCCCAGCAACTGGAGAATTAAGTCTTTCAGTTTTGAATAGAGATTTAGGTGGCACATAAAAGTATTCACTTCAGGGGCTGGCCCCATGGCCAAGTGGTTAATTTCGCGCGCTCTGCATCAGTGGCCCAGTGTTTCACCGGTTTGGATCCTCGGCACAGACATGGCACCGCTCATCAAGCCATGCTGAGGTGGCATCCCACATGCCACAACTAGAAGGACCCACAACTAAAAATATACAACTATGTACCAGGGGTGCTTTGGGGAGAAAAATGAAAAAAAAAATCTCTAAAAAAAAAATTATTCACTATATCTCCTTAAAACCGGAAAAAGAAAAAGGAAAAGTCAGGAAAGCAACTCAAGTAAATGCATCAATGTTAACAAAGATATAATATGATACTATGAAAACTAGATGAAAATAAATACAAGATGTAAAATGGATCTGTATGTGCGCCTCTCTGCAGAGCAGAACAATGCTGCAAGATGATCCTGTCTTCAGAGTGCTCCATGGGATTGTGCGCCTTCTTTATCTAGACTATATTGCAATCCAGCTGCATCTACCCAGATCTGCTTCCTTTTCTTCTCTTACACACTTGGTTCCCTAAGAACACACTCCCTAATAAAATTCTTGCTTGATAATCTATATCTCAAAATTTAATTTAATAGCATATAGATGGTTTCCTGACCTCAGGAAATGGAAATATGGCTTTGATGTTTCCTTTGAACTTTCTGGAGTACTTGGGTATCTGAAGAACCACTCCAAAATAGCAAAGAAGTTTTAGTCTAAAATTACCACATTGAAGATATAAGATGAAAGAATCTACTACACTATAGATTGCATATTATATTTAACAAAAAAGTAGACTTTGGACTGTGAAGTCTTCCCTTAATGTAATGTCAGCTCCTATTGATAGGACAGTAGGAGGCTACAACGACATGGTACCTGTTTCTAGAGCATAGGCTATCTGATCAGTATCACTTTAATGAAATGTCAAGACTCAGTGATAGGCTGCAGGTAGGAGCCTCAGTGGAGATCTGAGATTATGAGGTGGTACAAAGCAGCGATGCAAAATGAGAGGGGTGTGTTGAAAGTGGTGAGTACAAGGAGTGAAAGTAAGAGTTGTTATCAGACATCAGAAGAATTCAGAAGGAGAGATGAATACTTAAAATAGGATTTAGCAGGGGGGAGGTCATATTAAAGGTTCAAGGGACATTGTATCACTGGAAGGGAAAGAAATGAATAAAGGGATTGGAAACATGAGGGATATGAGAAATTGGTTTTGAGGCATCATTGATATTAAATAAAAGAACCAAACATTAAATACATTAACATGGGTAACAGAATAATATTCTCAGTTTAGTTTTAAAATTCTGTCTGTGTATGCATTCCCTGTGTGGTTTTGCTGTGGATTTTGAGAAAGTAACAAAAATTTGGTTAAAAATAACTAATACTGAATATTTAGTGAGTGTCTACCACATAATTTACTAGACACTGGGGATTCAAGAAAATCACTAATTCAACAAATATTTATTGAGCGTCTACTGTGAGCCAGAAAGTGTTCTTGAGATTGAGGATATGGCGTGTCCAAAATAGGCAGAAATTCCTGCTCTCATGACATTTACATTCTAGTGGATAATTACATTCTTGTAGAATTATTCAATCGTTTTATAAGGTGTCTTCACATACAGCAAAGGCTAAAATATTAAAAACTGAATGCTAGACTCTCTGTAGATGGGATTCTAGATGAAAACTAATGTCTACATCTTAGATCAATTCTCATAAGATTTGGAATCAGAAATGAAATGGAAGCCATCTCTGCTCTTTTTAGCTCCTTATCTTCTGTTGAGCAAGTAGATGAAAGTTTTTCTACGGTGTTCCAGTTCAAAATTGGATGCTAAGAGGAAATTGTAGCTGCAGCAGAAGGAAAGATTCTCAATTCCAGCTTTGGGATTGCAGCTAAAGGTGTATCTTCTTGATCTCATGACTTGTGTTGCAGTCTCATAGGTAGTAGACTCCTAGGTGAGTCTGTTTTAATTTTCCAGGACTCATCCTGGAGACACAGTTTTGGCTGCTCTTAAAGGCATTTAAACAATTTAGTTAGTATCTAATTATCTATGTAAAATCTCTTCTTACTCAAAATACTTAGAGTGATTTACGTTTCCCTCACCGAACTTGTACTCATAGTGCAAGTACAACATTATCCTATGACTCAAGATATTTATAGTGTAGGGAAATAGGTTAGCATGTGTCTCTCATTAGAGGTTGAATATATGCTCTTTTTACTTTGTTAATTTAATTATACTGATTCTATATGGTAGTAAAATTAATCCAAATATACAGAAATAATAGATATGTTTTGCTAGATAAATGCAAATACAAAATCTTTTTCAGTTAAAACTAGACTCAACTAGTTCAGTTACAATAAAAACAATCCTGAACAACTCCTCTACTCATTATCACTGGAATTTATTTTCCAGTGCAGCCAAATAATACAACTGTTCTCCAATTCCTCAGTAAGAGGAATTCTTTCTCACTCACTTTGACTTTGACTAAGACATCCTGCTAAAGAGTACTTTATATGTGAGCATATTAAAGAGTCTTCCCGTCTTCTACCATTTGTATCTTTCAATAATGTCTCCATCTCTAACTTTACCAATCCTATCTTCATTTATTCCTGGTTCAAATGAACTTCATTTCTCTTTTCAAAATTAAATGCTTATTTGTATGTAACTGGGAGGTATCGGATTTCATGAACCTTCGTAAATGAATGAAGTCTGTTTGGCCACAAAACTTTTTAAGTTTCTCCATGATTCAGGCTTTATTATTGAGTGTCAGACATGACATTTGCTTATATTCTAAAGTAATGAACTTAGAGACAACTTTCTTACCTCCTTCTGAGCCATGTGCTTACATTCCAAGGTAAGCTCTTTACCATCTCTCCCTAAAGAAGATGTGTTTATCTTAGAGAATAAAGGTCTATTTGTCCCTCTCTTGTGGAGGAACAGCAGATGTCACCACTGCCCTGTTTAAGCTCCAAGTCTTATAATTTCACCCTCTTCTGTGGTGCAAGCTTCACTATCAACTGTGCACTACCCTTGCTATAAACATATGCCTCAGCTGAATAGTGAATTACATAAGTTTTTTTTTTTTTTTTGAGATGATGTAGTATAGGAAAATGTGAAGCCTCTAGCAAACAATGGCAGATTGAGAATGTTTTCTGGTTATGGCGGTGCTCTGAGTTTCACATCTTGGCACACCCTCTCTGCTACAAATACCTCATGGTAGTTATAGCTCCTCGTTCTGTAACAAAGGACTAGTTTGCCTTGTGACAGGTGGAATTGGAAGCAAAATGGCTGGATTAATTTTCTAGATGACTCCGTCTAATACTCCTGTGTATCATGCTCTTTGGTCATGTATGAAATGCCCATTTTGGGGGTCATAAAGTCTATGGATCCTACCTGAGCTAGTATAGTTTGAGAGCCTAGCAGTTTTTAGGAGGCAAAAAGGGTTTTGCAGAATGGATATATGCTTTCTTTGGTAGCACAAGATTGAAAAAAAGTACATATAAATATTAAAGTAGCCAGAAAGACTTATATCATTGTAGAATTTTATAGGAAAGTGTTGCAAGAAGAAGAGGTAGTCTGTTTACATGTTCAGCATAATACATAGCACATAATACATGCTAGGCAGAGTTGCAACTTTGAACATAAGTGCAGTTATGAATTTTAAAGACATAGTCTACATTATACTTCTTTTTAATGTGAATGTAACTTAGTTAAATATGAAATTAGATTTTTTACAAAAAGTGTTTCAAAGTACAAGAATAGGAAAAAGGCATATGATTCTCTGGAGGGCTGCTGAGTTCTTAATAAGTTGATGGGGGAAAACAACCTCATAATTTAAGCCTTCAAGAAAATATGACCTTGATAAGTTTTCCATGTCTATGTTTATTCATTTATTCTGACAGGAAATACATCTCTAGATTAGAGGAGAGTTATTTTAATTACTCGTGAATTATCTTAGCAACACTGGTTCCCTTTGCCCTGGTTCTCCACAGGATGACGTGATGTAGGTTAGATGTACCTGAGTTGATAGTGACATTGACTAGATGTTGGTTTTAAGCAACTAAACTCTGCCTATCACTCTCTCTTACTCAACCTGATGGAGTCTACCTTGAGTCTAAATGGAACTATTGGCTTTGACTGGAAGCCTGTACTCTTAGTCCTGAATCTGGCAGCAATCTCTTAACCTTTTGTATGGCAGCACTTGATTTTAATATCCTGCTAATGTTGCTGCTTCAAAGCCATTTCTTATAAGTAATTCACTGAGAGATTCTGAAGCTGCTGAATTTTCAAACACTTCAAGGTTAGAAATGATGGTGTTCTCAACGATTTTAGTCTCCAGACCTTAGGCAGACATTGTCATTATAAGAAAAGATGTACTCCCTTTCACGGTTATATGTACACTGGTTATTTCTCAAATAAATTTGTCTCTTTTGGGGAGCTTTGCTAAAAGTATCAAGAAGTAACCAGCACACACCAATATTCTGAATCTTTCCTTATATTATTCCTAATGCTGAAAACTTTGTTGGTTTCAAATTTGCTTTCAATATTATGAGTCAATTTTACCAAATCTTTTACCTTAGTCTAACAAGGATCATCAGCTTTCTAGCCTCCCACGCTGAATTTCTGATACTTAATATTTAACCACTAAGCCAACACCAATTTTTCTGTGTTCGTATATATATATATATATATATATATATATATATACATGTACGTATGTATGTATGTATGCCTCTATGAATGTATCTATTTTAGGTTTTGTTACATTCAGCCCCTCATTTCCAGAGTAGTTAGTTTATTATACTTGGCAGTATGGAACCAACTCCCAAAGTACAATACCTTAAGCAAGATAAAAGCTCATGTAAAATTCAAACTATAGACAGTTCAGGCATGGTATGGCAATTTTCAGTCATCAAGGACCCATATGCTTACAGCTTCCTGCGATTACATCCATAGGATATGGCAATTTTCCTTATGCATCAAGATGGAGTTGTAGCCATCACACTCATTAATTCAAAGTGGCAGACACACACATACACACACCAGTAATGTGTTTATTTTAATAATTCACAGTGAAGATGGGTCAACACTTGAAAAGAGAATTCTGTAAAAGACTAGTTTAATAGATGAAAGGAGAAAAATATATATGATTATTTCAATAGATGGGAAAAACATTAAATAAAACTTAAAGGCTATTTAGTCAATCAATCAACATCTATATATTATGGATCAACTTTATATCAAGAAATCACACTTCTAGGCACTGTATGTGGTATAAATAAAAGAAACTCTCCTTGCTCTCATGGAGCTTAAATTCTAATAAAAAAATTATCAGGAAATTAAGAATAAAAGAGAATTGCTTAACCTGCCAGATTATCAGAGGCATCTGATAAGAGATTAAGCTCTAAAATATAAGGAACTCCAACTTGATAGCACAAAAATTTTAAGAAACTGATTAAAAAATGGGCTAAGGTCTTGAATAATCATTTCTCCAAAGAAAATACACAAATAGCCAACAGGTATATCAAAAGAATGCTCACTGTCACTAACTGTCAGAGAAATGCAAATCAAAACCATAATGAGTTGTTACCTCAAACCTGTCAGGATGGCTAATATCAAAAAAACAAAAGACATCAAGTGTTGGTGTGGATATAGAGAAACTGGAACCCTTGTACACTATTGATGAGAATGTAAAATGATGAAGCCACTATGGAAAACACTATGGAGTTTCCTTAAAAAAATTAAAATAGAGCTATCATCTCTGCTCCAGCAGTCCCACTTCTGATTACTTAATCCAAAAGCATTGAAACCCAGATCTCAGAGAGATATTTGCACTCCTATGTCCACTGAAGCACTATTCACAACAGCCAAGATGTGGAAATGATTTACATATTCATCAAGAGATGAATAAAGAAAATGTGGTATGTACATACAATAGAATATTATTCAGCCCTAAAAAAAGAAGGAGATTCTGCAATATGCAACATCATGTATAAACACTGTGTACACTATACTGACATGATAAAAGACTGGAATGTCTCCAGAGACTGAGGGCAGGGGTAAATGGAAAGTTATGAATCAATGGGCATAAAGTTTCAGTTAAGCAAGAATAATAAGCCCTAGAGATCTGTTGAATATTGTCAACCATAATGTAAACTTAAAAAGTTGTTAAGAGGGTAGGTTTCATGTTAAGTGAGAAATAAAATATTTTTAAATAAAATATGTTTTTTCAAAAACCGGATTAGTTTTAGTACTTGATGACACTTTATAAGCTTTCACATCAAAATAATGAAAATAATATGGATGCCTTCTATTACTGCTTTTGTACAAATTGTTAGAGATATCCTGGTAAACACAATGAGAAAAGAAAATGACTTGGAGGGAGAAATTTTAGGAAGGAACAGATTAAAATTATTTTCCTATATGAAATTGAGAGGGAAGAATTGCGTGGAAAGAGTAAAACAACATAATTGTCCACAAATATTTTCCAATAAAATCCACTACAAAGCATGAACAAATGAGTGCATCAAAGAGAGCCCTTTCAAATTAGTGGAGAAAGTGTGAATTATTTAAAATGTGATCCTGGTACAACTGACTGTTTTTGTGGAAAATAATTGCAATAGATATATGCCCTACAAACAGAAACAGCCTTGAATATGAAGATCAAATCTCTGAAACTAAAAATATATATAGAAGACTACTTTATGTCCTTAATGAAAATGTAGAGAAAAACACAACACATTCAAGTAAGAATGGATTCATTTGAATACACTAATTTTAACATTTTTTTCACAGTCACCACAAGCAAGGTGAAATTACAAGCCTCAGACCTGGACAATTTATTGTCCTGCATATGAATAGAAACAAAAAAAAAAGACACACAATTCAAGATATTGATGAACAAAGAAAATGAACAATTCACCCAAAAGAGGAAGTTTTGTATGAAAAGATGCTCAGTCTTATAAATAATTAGGAAAATGCAAATCAAAACCTTGAGAAATCATTTCACATACTTAAAATTCGCAATCTTTAAAATGTACGATAAGTATTTGAGATATGCTTAAATGATACTAGTGGAACAGAATTTGTACAAATTTTTTGGATAGGACACCGGAAGTTGATAAAACTGGAAGCTGAAGCAACATATCCAGTTCTGAGTAAAGATCCTAGAAAAATTCTTATTCACCTGTCCAAACTGACATATACAAGTGTGATCATTGGAACATTTTTTGTAACAGCAAAAGTTGTGAATCACTTAGTACAATAAAAAAACTGATGAATAAAAAATATATTTTACAGTAAACCATATATAGAGTTCAAGTGATATACAATGTATATCAGAATAAATAAATTGCAAAAACATGATCTTGAATGAAAAATTACACTATGGAATGATAAGTATTCTGCAAAATACAGTTTATTTCTTTTGCAAATATTCAAATGTAGAAATAGTATAAAGACAAGCAAAGAAATGCTAAATATCAAATTTACTCTAGTGATTAGACAAAGAAAGAAAAATGAAGGTAATGTTTGATTGCTTCTATTATCTTGTATTAAAAAAAACTAGAAAAGACAATATTGACTATTATGGTTATTTTTCCTCTCTTTGAAGATTATTTTAATGAAGATGATTTCAGCAGAAAACAATAATTACAGTTTTAAGATAGCCAATTAGTTCCTAGGCATTTGCCATGATGTAAAGTTTTCTAAAAGCCATAAACACTTGCTTCTAGTTAACTTTAAAGACCTTTGGTTCATTGTTACTATTTAATTTCTAAAGTAATTTCCATGCTAATTAAAGCCTTTAGTACCTGCACTGAAGGATCCTTTCAAAAGCAACTTAATTTTTTATGAATCTGGAAAATAAATTTAGCCTTTAGAAAATCTGAAGTAACGAAATGTGAGATAGGGTGAAGCACGGGATTACAGGGATAAGAAAAGTTTTCTCGTAAGCCACCTTCTCATTTTAACCTTTCTCCTCAGGTAAAGTTAATTATCAGGAATCCATTAAACAATATGTAAAAACAAGTGAAACCTGAAAAATAAGAAGTGAGTGAGTTATGAATCACAATGAAACTGGAAAAGAATCTCAAACTGTGAAATAGCATATTTACTGCAAAGAACTCTAGTTTAGAGTAGAAAATTGGGGGAAAAAAATGATAGCAACTGTACTAGCTAAAAAATATAGTACGAAAAAATCAAATATTATGCAGATTAACAGACCAAATAGGTTGTTTCAACTTGTTTGTCCATTATGAATAATGATGCAATGAATATTTGTGCATAAGTTTTGCACTGACATTGTTATTTCTCTTGAGTAGATACCTAGGAATAGATCTGCTGAATAATATGGTAACTATACATTTGACATTTTAAAGAACTGCCAAACTGTTCTCCAAAGTGTCTATATCATCGTATATTTCCACCAGCAGTATATGAGGGTTCCAATTTCTCCACATCCTCACCAAAACTTGCTGTTCTCTCTTTTTTATTATAGCTATTCTGATGGGTCTGAAGAAGTATCTAATTGTAGTTTTGATTTGCATCTCCCAAATGTGTGCCAACTGATGAATGGATAAACAAAATGTAACATATCCATACAATGGAAAATTACTCAGCAATAAAAAAGGAATGAAATAATGATACACGCTACAACATGGATGAGCTCAAAAGTATTACAATAAGTGAAAGAAGCAAATCACAAAAGACCACATATCGTATAATTCCATTTACATGAAATGCCCAAATAGCAAATCTAGAATGACACAAAATAGATTAGCAGTTGCCTAGGGTTGGATGAGGGGTGAGTGTTCAGGGGAGGGAATAGGGAGTGACTGCTTAAGGGTACAAAGTCTGTTTTTGGGGTGATGAAAATGTTCTAAAATTGGATTATGGTGATGGTTACATAACTCTGCAAATATACTAAAAACTATTGAACTGTACATTTTAAAAAGGTGAACTTTACAGTATGCAAGTTATATATCAGTAAAGTGTATCAAAATAAGATTTTTTTAACTAAATAAAATTTTAATAGAAAAGCAATAATTAAATTAAATACCATAAATTATTTCAAAATGTTTTTGAGGATACTACAATGTTGAGTTCAAATCTCCTAGAGTAATCCATTCATTTAGTCAATAAATATTGATTGAATGGGCAGAGGATATGAACAGACATTTTTCCAAAGAAGATATACAGATGGTCAACAGGCACATGAAAAGATGTTCAACATCACTATTAGGGAAATGAAAATCAAAAAAGCAATGAGATATCACCTCACATCCATCAGAATGGCTATAATTAACAAGACAAGAAATAACGAGTGTTGGAGAGGATGTGGAAAAAAGGGAACACTCAAACACTGCTGGTGGTAGTGCCAACTGGTGCAGCCACTATGGAAAACAGTACGGAGATTCCTCAAAAAATTAAAAACAGAAATACCATATGATCTAGCTATTTCACTACTGGGTATTTTTCCAAAGAACATGAAATCACTAAGTCAAAAAGATATATCTGCCCCTATGTTCACTGCAGCATTAGTCAGAATGGCCAAGATGTGGAAACAACCCAAGTGCCCATCAACAGACGAATGGATAAAGAAGTTGTGATGTATATATATATATATATATATATATATACATACACACATATAATGACCTACTACTCAGGCATAAAAGAAAACAGAACTGTGCTATTTGTGACAGCATGGATGGATCTTAAGGGTATTATACTAAGCAAAATTAATCAGACAGAGAAAGACAAATACCATATGATTTCACTTGTACGTAGAAGATAAACACACAAACACATACATAAGGAGAACAGATTAGTGGTTACCAGAGAAGAAAGGGGTCAAGGGGAGGGTAAAAGGGCACATATGTACGGTGACAGATAAAAACTGGACTGTTGGTGGTGAACACAATGCTGTCTATGCAGAAACTGAAATACAGTGATGTATACCTGAAACATACACAATGTTCTAAGCCAGTATGACCTCAATAAAACAATTTAAATAAATAAATAGATACTGATTGAGAACCTCCAACATGCAAAGTACTGTGGTAGATAATGGAACAACAGTGATGAAACAAACATTTTCTCATCATTATGCAGCTTAGAAATTCGTAACACCGCTGCAAAAATCACTGAGTTTTATATTTTTAAGCAGAAGAATCCTTTCTTCAAAGGTACTTTCATGTGTATGAACATGTAAAGGAAATGCTATTCTTACTGAATCAAGGGAGCCTTAGCCATTCATCTTGCTCCAAGCCACGTTCCTTGTGGGCTCTGTGAAATCTTGAAAATTTATGACACGAGTGAAAACTGGTACACTTTCATATAGTTCTTGGTCCAGTTTTATTTAAACATTTATGATATCCCAGAGAGAATGCTATTATTATTATAAATAGTAAGCTTTACAATTCTTCAGTTTATTATCTTAAATTTAGCTTTTAAATCTAACTCAGGACTTCTGCTAATATCAATTTTGGTGATTCTACTTAAAGAGTAGACCAATAATTAAAAATCTCTCTGAAAACTTTGGAAAGCTTCACTTCACGGGGCAAGGAAGAAATATCAGGCAGGATCCAGGAGAAGACGGAAACCAGAGAGATGAGTTCTGCTTTGGTGGACATTTTTGCACTATACGCATCTGTAGATGGCCTAAGAGGCAACTGAGAAACAGAGATGCTGGGCAGAGCTTTCAATATTATCATGGGTTAGGAGGACACTGCCAAAGAAAGGACTAACAGCCTCCACTCCCTGTGCCACTCCTTCCCCCTGACCCCTGCCACATGCACATTCACACAATTGCAATTTTTACCCTACAAGTTATACCTGGAAGTGAAGGTGAACTGGAAATGCAGCAGCTTTGCAGAAACTGAGGCTGAGGTGGAAACGTTTTCAATGTGCGATTTGCAGTCGATTCAGTATTGCTGGAGCCCTTAGATGCCCGCCAGAAAGGACACAGACATCTGCTTTGGAGAGTGAAAGCCTTGTCTTAGGTCCCAAAATATACCTAGATTCACTGATTTTAAGATGATTGTTTACTTCTAGTTTGAGATTTTCTTCAGTGAACTAGAATCTATGCTACACAACCAAACATAAATTCTAGAACTGAAAAACATTCCAAATGAAACAAAAAGCTCCATGGATGTGGTTAACAGCAGATTAATTTAAAATGAGAGTAAGAACTAGTAAACTGGAAAACAGGTCAATAGGTGCACTGAATTATAGAGAGACAAAAGGATGGAAAATAAGAAAAGAGGATGAGACATGAAAAAGCTGAATGTGTATAATTGAAATCCCAGAAAGGATTTTTTATTCCTAGCCATAAGTGTTTATAACATCATCTTTGTTTTAAATAAATCATGGTTAATTACTGAAAATAACTTTTTTAAACTCTATTGATATTAAATTTTCTTCACCTTGTTTTGCCTCATATTCATACTTAAAGTTCCCCTCAAGCCTCATTTTTTTTTTTTTTTTCAGTCAAGACCAAAGAGGAGAGATCTTGTCTCTTCTTGTCTTTAACGAGCTGGAAGAAACTGGGATTATTAATCGACTGGTTTTTCAGCTCAGCTCCGTGGTGGGCAGAGTCAGGCTAATTTTGCCCTGTCCAGGAGGGTCTCCCCTGAAGCTGCCCCTAAAAGGCAGAGATAGTCCTGTGTTTACGGATATTCAAATTCGGAGTGCTCAGCGAGTAAATACTAAGTGCTGTGCATCACCTCCCTTTTCTCCTAAGTCAGAAATGATCAAATACATTGCTTCAGTCCTTCCATTTAAATTTTGATTCCTGTGGCTCTGGTTTTAAACTTCTGGATGGAGTGGGAATAGGAAAGACTACGGGTTTTTTGTTGTTTTTGTTAGTTGGCTGGTTTGCTTTTATCTTTTTGTGTTGTGGTTGTTGTCAGTCTTTCCTTTTGGTTACAGCTTTGTGTACCCACAGCAAATCTTTTGGGGAGTGCTGTTTTCAGCTCAACATGGCTATTGAGGCTCTTCCTTCATTTTGTCCTACACCCCCTCTCTATCTGATGTAGCCTCATGGACAGAAATGTACAAGGTCAGTGGAATCACTGGGGATAAAACAAGTTATACCTCTCTACAATCAAGAATTCATTCATTCAAAAACCATTCTCAAGTTTCTATTTGTTATAAGCCAAACTCTTGGACTTGAAATAAAAATGCAAAAAAGACATCTTGTCTGCTTCCGAGACAATTACTGTCAAGTACAGCAAAGCAAGAAGTAAATAAGTTATTATAATACAGTCAAGTATTTTCTTTGGATTGGATCGTGGACAGGATATTATGGAAACATATTGAAAGTGACCCTTCATCTTTATCCTAAGAGTACAAGAGGACTATTGTATATGTTCGTGTTTCATGTTCTTCCAGGGAATATTAATTTAGCAAAAATGAAAGCTTGTTAACAAAACATCCTCCCTTCTCCATTTTCCCTTCCAGGACATCTGAAGGGCTAAAATTATCTTTCACTCTTCTACATCTAAGATGACTTAATCATTGAAATTCTAGACATACAGGCCTTGCTTATGTGCTCTGTTGTCCGACTACTAGACAGAATCTAGAGTCACTATCTTTAAATGGGATCCTGTGCTGGTGGTGGCATTTAGTTTGCAACATTTTCATTACTGTAGCAAATTAGCAGTCAACCAAGAAAAAATGACAATTTCTATGAAACAAAATATGTGGATTGTGGGGCAGTGAAGGGGGAGGATACACTGCAGATTGGGGTAATGAGACTCATTACATAAAGTTCCTGCTACTAATCAGCTCTATAATGGATCTGAGGCAGTGGAGGTTTCCAAGGGCTAGCCGCCTGCTCCTAATGAATCTTTGGCTGAAAACCTGACCTTCATTTTAATACAACTGTATAAATACCAACATTATCCCTTTCTTGGGAATTTCCATCAAGTTGTTTTAACTAGAGAAAGCTTCTAATATTAACCAAAGTTGCCTGGGGAAAGATTAAAGATTATTATTAACATTCAGTCTTAATGAGGTAACTAAATACTTTATCACCATATAAGGGTGAGGTATGCTTTTTTGTTATTACTGATTGATGAGTCTAAGATTTTGAAAGCATTCTGTAACTTTATAACTCACAGTCTGATAATGATACCATTTATACACACACACACACACATACACAGACACACAGTTGTAAGAGATTCTCAGCAGGAAATGTATTTAAATATTCAGTAAAGGTGCAATTTAATTACGTTATTTTTCAAGATAAATATGTAGCCTACAAATGACCCCAGGGTGTCAAAATTGTAAAAAGCCTGACATTTTACCCTACATGCAAACTAATGTGTTCGCCTGCCACATTTTCATGGATGTTGGTTGAAAACACGAGACTCCTGGTCTGAGACCAAGGACTTTATTACTCACGGCACAGAAAGCAACATGAGCATGAGTACACTGACATGAGTTCCCCTTGCCCTCAAGTCCTGCAGAGAAGATGAGGATGGGCACAGATGGATGCCAGCATATATTGCGGACTGTGTTACAGGAAAGAAATATTGAGCTTAGGGAACCTGGCTCTTTTAGGGGGGAATAAACATGCTTACCCTCTTCTCCGAAGGAGGACATCATCTTCATCATACTAGAGAGTAAGCATGCTTATCTTTTCATCTGAAGGGAGATATTTCCAAGGCTATGCACGGTTTGCATCTTTGAAAAGATGACCAAAAAAAGGACACAATTAGCATCTTGTTTACAAGAAATGAATAAACATGAAACATGAGAGATACATGGAGCATTGTCTCATGAGCATGCCACTTGGTCAACTATTCTGATTAGTCTGTTCTACAGAGACTGAGATCGTATCTGTTCAATTGTCTCATATAACATTTAATTCAGGCCTCTGTCAATAGGTCTCTAAGTAGTAAGATGAGGCCAACTTGAGTACTGACCTCAACCATCCCCTCAACGTCCTAGACAAAAGCAACTGCATAAATCCCATAAAGCACCAGTCTACCTTAAAATTTCTCTCCTTAAATTTCTGTACTGACCTTCCCACCTTTCCCAAGGCATTAACCCACAATGAGAAGGTTATTTAACAATTGCCTGGACTCTACCTTGGCCTACAAAGAGGAAGTTCTAAGACAATTCCATCATTCATAGCAATCCTGGATAACAAGTTGAGACCGACCTGAACGCCTTCTAGTCCTATAGCTAAAAATGTCATCTAAAATCAGGGACAAATTCCATTACACCTTTTAAATTGGATGATGCCCATTATAAGAATAACTGCCCATAGGATCCACATGAATAGTGTGTTAGTTTTCTTTCCAGAAAGAGTGCCTAAATAGCCAAGGATAGCCTCGTTTTGGGGAGAGCTTTCCAGTCATGAGCTACTGATAGTGTTTATCTAAATACCTGAAGATCTCTACAACCCCATCTAAGAAGCAAATCATCATGTTTTCAATAGGGAGGCAAGTTAATACCTGGTCTCCCACGCAAAAAGCACAGTCCTGATCGTGCATGTGGTCACTCTGAAAAGAAAGTCAGTTCTTCAAGTGTTAGGGCCTCTCAAGTGTGACGCATATCAGTTGAGGGTACAGGTTGATGGGGCCTCCAACATGACTTCTAGGGTAATAGTTCATTTCAAATACATGAATCAATCCCTTGATTTTGGATTAAGTGCAGTCCCCATAGAAGAGTAGGGAGAAGATGGGCTGGGATCCACTGAGGATCAGGGGTGGTTCAGAGAATGGAGGAATCAGGCCCCAAGCATTGCAGCCACAACCTCACTTCCCACAGGAAGCCCCATCTCCTGGGACTTCAGGCCATTTACGGGGGCAGCCGAGTCCTGGCAGGAGAAACACCTGAGCGCCCCGTGCCCCTCCCAGACTGGTCAGTAAGGAGGTTGGCTCACAGTCTCTATCACGCGATCTCCAGTGCTCGTGGACTCCTGGACCTTCCACAGTCAGAGTCATAACGCTTCAGCGCGCTGTGCTCCAGAGGCCCTGCGGCGGGATGTGGAGCTGCCGACTGGCTCTGGCCCAAAACTGTGCGCTGGAGGGACTGCCTGAAGCCAAAACGGGGCAGGGCACCGCGCATGCCCGGCGCAAAACTGCTGTACTCTACGGCCTTCCGGGAGCCCTCAGGCGGTCCAAACTGACCTGTTTGTCCGTGTCTCTGGCGAAGTGGATTTCATCCCCCTCACAGACTGACTCCGTTATGGCTATGGGAATCGGTGTTGGGAGAACAGCTGGAGGCGTTGACATATGTTTTGTGTGGTAAGTACAGAGGCTGGGAGCCATCCGCTGCTGCTTCTGATAGGCATCTCAGTAAGATTAAGATGAATGGTGATCAAATCATGGTCAGCGAACTCTGTCAGGGGGTGGAAAACCCAGCAGTCAGTTAAATTTAATGTGCCTTCAGGGTTTGGGAGAATTGCTCCAGAGTGCTTTCCTTCTTTGAGCAAGGCTTTGGGGTGAATCTTAAAGAGATCATTAACATTCCTCCCTCCCTCAGACTTCCCTGGGTCTAAAACATGTCACTGAGGTGTTTCCCTCTCTTTTGCCGCAAAAGTCAGAGTGGTCCGGTTCCAGCAGGTATAACTTCACCCTTTTCCAAGTCGTTCCCTACACTCACTTGAAGATCTTTCATCTGGAGTGGTCAGTTCAGGGACAAGGAAATTTTTAAAAATTTACAGAGTTCCATTATGATCTCACTTTGGCCCACTATAGAGGGACTTGGCAAGCAGTGTACTTGACTAAGTAGTCATTATCCTTGGGATCTAGGACTCTCTCAGTCAAACAAAGTAATCTAGACGGCTGAATCAAGAATTAAATTTGAATGCTCTGGGCCTTCTTTTGGCCAGCCGGACACTTCTAGGGTGTTGTAGTTAAGGAAAGTAAAGAAGCATCATGTCCCACAATAAACAGATGAAGTCCTGAGTTTTTAAAATGGATCTGTATAATTTCCCACCCCTTGTGTTCTGATCATTAACCAGGAGGCATTGGAGGTGGGTGATCCCATTCTGCGAATAGACACATAGAGTGACAAAACTTCCCTACTGAACATGAGGAAAATTTTGTCTTGGGGGAAATAGCATGGTTGTGAAATTAAAAAATTATCATTTTGCTATTTGTTTGCTTTAGCCAAATAGCCGAGGTAGGTTATTCTAAAATAAACTTGATTTGGTCTTTTCCTGTTTTATATTGCCTTCAATGAAAAAGAAATTTTCAAACATTGGTTTAAAACTCAATTGCATACTATGGAAACAGTACAACATCTACCATAAATATAGAGGCTGTGTATTATACTAAAAAGAATATTGAGCCTGTTTATAGCCATGTCTTAGAAAATTCTATTTGCTTCTCTGTATATGTTTCCCTATTTGTAAAAGGGAATGGACCAGCTGGTCATTAACACTTCTTAAGCTCTAACTGCTGATAATTTTGATTAGCCCCTGGAGTGTTTGGCTGGATTTATATTTGCTTCCCCTTAACAAATATAAATAATTTATAAATAATTGGGAGGTTCATCTATTCAAATTATTTGGCTAGAAATATCTCTGTTATGTTTTGTACCCAACCATTTCCATTATTCCTGTGTCTTCCATGGTTCCTGCTCATAATGGTGAGACAATATCATGGTATATTTTTTCCAACTTTATTGAGATATAATTGACATATAACATTATGTAAGTCTAAGGTGTACAATGTGGTGATTTGATACACATATATATTCTGAAATGATTACCACAATAAGGTTAGTTAATGCATCTATCACCTCACATAATTACCTTTTCTTCTTTTTTTTGGTGAGAGCATTTAAGATCTACTCTCTTTGAAAATTTCTAGTATATAGTACAGTATTGTTAACTATAGCCACCATGCTGTGCATTAGATCCCCAGAACTATTTCATCGTATAACTGGAAGTTTGTACCCTTTGACCAACATCTCTCCATGTCTCCATCCCCCAGCCCCTGGCAACTACCATTCTGTTCTCTGTTTCTATGAGTTCAGCTTTTATAGATTCCACATATAAGTGAGATCATACATATTTGTCTTTTTCTATCTGAATTATTTCACTTAGGATAACGCCCTCAAGGTCCATCCTTGATGTTACAAATGGCAGGATTTCCTGCTGTTTTATGGCTGAATAATATTCCATTGTGTATATATACCACATTTTCTTTCCATTCATTCATTGATGAACATTTAGGTTGTTTCCATGTCTTGGCTATTTTGAACAATGCTGCAGTGAATATGGAGGTACACATATCTCTTCAAGATAGTGATTTTGTTTTCTTTGGATATATACCCGGAAGTAGAATTGCTGTATCATATGGTATCTCTGTTTTTAATTTTTTTTTTTTTTTGAGGAAGATTAGCCATGAGCTAACTACTGCCAATCCTCCTCTTTTTGCTGAGGAAGACTGGTCCTGAGCTAACATTCGTGCCCATCTTCCTCTACTTTATACCTGGGATGCCTACCACAGCATGGCTTTTTGCCAAGCAGTGCCCTGTCTGCACCCAGGATCTGAACCAGCGAACCCTGGGCCACCAAGAAGCGGCATGTGTGCACTTAACTGCTGCGCCACCTGGCTGGCCCTCTGTTTTTAATTTTTTGAGGAACTTCCATACTGTTTTTTCTAGTGGTTGAACAAATTACATGCCGTCCAACAGTGCACGATGGTTCTGTTTTCTCCCCGTATCCTTGCCAACTCTTGTTATCTCTTGTCTTTTTGTTAATAGCCATTCTAACAAGTGTGAAGTAATAGCTCTTTGTGGTTTGGATTTGCATTTCCCTGATGATCAGTGATGTTGGGCACCTTTATGTGTACCTGATGGCCATTTGTATGTCTTCTTTGGAAAAATGTCTAGGCAGATCTTCTGCTTATTTTTTAATCCTATTGAGTTTTTTGCTATTGAGTTGTATGAGTTCCTTATATATTTTGGATATTAACTTCTTATCAGATATAAAGTTTTCAAGTATTTTCTCCCATTGCATAAGTTGTTTAATTTTGTTAATTGTTTCTTTTGCTGTGCAGCTTTTTAGTTTGATATACTCTCACTCATTTATTTGTTGTTGTTGTTGTTGCTTGTGCTTTTGGTGTCATATCCAAAAAATTGTTGCCAAGACCAGTCAAGGAGCTTTTTCCCTATGTTTTATTCTAGGAATGTTACTGTTTCAACTCTTACATTTAAGTCTTTAGTCTATTTTGAGTTAATTTTTCTAAGTAATATAAGATAGGGGTCCATTTCACACTTTTGCATGTGGTTATCTAGTTTTTCCAACACCATTTATTGAAGAAACTATCCTTTCCCATTGCATATTCTTGGATTCCTTGTCAAATATTAGTTGGCATATTGATGAATTACTTAATAAATATAAACCAATCCTTCTACTAAAGTAGGTAAGGAACAAATGGGAAAGATTCAACGGGGAGAAAATATGGCAAAGAGAATAGTAAAAGTAAATTTTCTTTGTTTTCTGTGAGTACAAAGAATCTATCTTCTCCATTGTACCCCCATCCATTCTTCTAAAAACTTAGTCATAGTACTTCTAATTGGAGGCTTATCCAACATTAATTCTAAACTTCTTAATATAATATTTAACTTTTTTTATGATTTGGTCTCAATCTGCCATGCCAGTTGAAACTTCGAGTTTCACATATCTTCACATACCTTGTATTCAGAAACCTCAAATTAGCATTCCAACAGGGTCAGGAAATAATGGCATAAGTGAAGCGTGCCAGGTTTGTGTCATAATGGTGATCCAAGTGCATATTAAAACCAAATAAAGAGATGTATTCTTCATTTCCCTAAAGTAATATTTCTTCTATTTTATCTTATTTATGTTTCCATAATAGATACAATATGTACTTCAACTTTTTTCTTAACTTCAGTATTTGAAAAAGAAAAGAAAAAAGATCATCACAAGGTTGATGAGAAATGATGATTCCAAGCTTCATTGTTGAGGAGACAAAAGGGAATATTGGAGACTGTGGTAAACATCAGAATGAATGCTTTATATAAGAGATACGTGTGCTGCTGGAATCTAAACAGTTTTTGTTATGAGATAATGTAGATCTGGTGTTATAGCATCTTCCAAACTTTAGGAATATATGGGGATTTAACTGGGGGTGGGAATGGTGGTCATATTGTCTTCAGCACTTAAAGTAGTAAAACAAAAAAGCATGCCCTCACCGAGTTCACAGTCTACTGGGGAAAGTGCCAGCAATATACATACTAAATGAGTGAATTATATAATATTTTTAAATATGATGACTGCTATGGAGAAAGAATAAGGCATAGTAAAGGAGATAGGGAATAATGGGTGAGATTGCAATTTTAAATAGAGTAGTCAGTATGTTACGATTTGAAGGAGATGAAGGAACAAGTCATGCTGGTATCGGAGGACAAGAACTGCAGGCAGAAGAAGCTATTAGTGTAAAAGATGGCGTGTTGAAGGAAGGGCAAGAAAGCCAAAGTGGCTACAGCAAAGTGAGAGAGGTAGGCAATGAGGTCAGAGAGGTAAGGCTATGGTGTGGGCAGTTCTTGAAGGTTCCTATACAGAATTGTAAGGAATTTGATTTGTTTCTGAATGAAATAGGGAACTGTTGAAGAGTGTAATTTTTTTTTTCCATGTGGAATCTCAAGCTTTTAAAGACTGGGGACTATTTACTTTTTTTCTTCAATCTGAACATGTCAATCTGTGGCTATGTGCAGCCAGACTCATGTGGCAGGCAGCCAGTTTGCGAGTTCTGCTACTGAAATGTTTTTTGTTGTCTCATCCTTTCATGATCACGTCTTGCATTTGAAATATTCTTTGTCTTGCATTTAAAATATTTCCCCTCAATATCTTAAACTGAATTGTTCCATAACCTATTTCTATTTCTCAGTTAACTTAGAGGATTCCCCAGTCCTACTTACTGTTCCCTGTCTCATTTTTGCTTCCTGCCATTTCATGCATCCTGGGCTCAGCTTTGCTCTTCTGTGTGATTTGGCTCCTAATTAGACTGCTAGCACTGTCCTTTACCCTGCTTCTTACAGTTAATGTTGAGTGGAACATGCTCGTTGATATGTAACAAATCTGTACCACTGTCAGAATGAGCATCTTCTCCTGACACTTCTCGGCCTTCTGATTCCTCCCGTTATGAATGTTGACTCTTCAATCAACTTCTTACAGGTTTGGCGCTGTTATGAGAAGGGAAGCAAATTAATCCACCCTGTTCCATTAAAAACCTCCACTGACCAAAAGAGAACTTGTTGAAATACTTTTAAAGAGAGGGCAGTAAAGGTAGCTTTGGAATAGTTCATTGTTATCAGCAATGTTATATTCTTTTTCAGTTTACAGAACTTTGCCTGTAAAAAATGGAACAGCTACACATTTGGATGGGACACCTTTATAAGTAATGAGATCTTAGAATTTAAATGAGAGAGACATTTAAGCACTCCTCCTTCTAAATTTTCAAGTTAAATGGTCAAGAGTCATCACATATATAGCTCTACTTAAGGCAATCGACTTGCCCCAGGCCATCAGAACCAGCGCTAGAGTCTTTGAATTTTGCTAATAATTCATTTTGCTGCTGCTAAGACAATACCTCATTCTCAACTAATGTGAATAAATTACTACTTTCCAACTTCATTTGAAAAGGAATTAGATTAAGTGAAACAGTTTATATTGAGTGTTTGCTAAATAAGACATTTTGAAATAGATGGTATTTCGAAGATAAAACAACAATGGATTTCACCTTTGTGGAAATGAGATCCTAACCATTTTGATAAGAACTATAGTCTAAAGGAAATCCTGAGTCAACATAAAGCAGTAGGGTTTTTTTTCCCTATAGAGGTGAAACCACATAGCAGATGAATGGCATATTGTGTAAAGTACGAATTAAAGAAAGAATATAATGGAGAACTTTTAGTAAAGTTTCAATTTTAGTAAAATAGAAAATTTTTTGCAGGATCTTTAAATTAATTCCTTGGAGGATTATTTCTTTCTGAACATGTCTTTCTGAACATTATTCTCTATGATATAAGAACAGTAGATGTTCTGGATCATTCACTTTGGAATCAAGAAAGATTTTATGGAAATCCAGAAATTATTTTGTTAAAAAATAACAGCAAGGTATCATAATAAAATGCATTCAGCAGATTAAATATGAGGAAACAGAAATTTTTAAAAATATACAAATATTCTGAAATGCTTTCAACATTAGTTTTGGGTGATTTCTTTTGTGATTATTCAAATTGTTAGCAGTTACTCTGTTTTATTATTGCTGTTTGTTTTCATACACATAGACTAAAAGGTTTACACTTAAACGAGAAGATGCCTACTTCAATCACTTATGTCACACTAAGCAAAACCACAAAATTTGAGTTTATGCTAACGTGGAGAATTTAATGAATGCAAAAACTAACCCCAGTAACAAGAAATCAGATTATTACTCTCAAGAAATAATGCTAGGTGAATTTTCAGCATGAGAAGTTATTTTTCAGGAAAAAGCAATCTGATTGAATTCGTATAGCTGTTCAGATCACAAGGACTGCTTTTACTGCTATTACTGTTTGGTCCTCATCTTGGAGTGACATTGTCCCCTTCTCTAGCTTTGATCTTAACAAAGAGAAAAAAGATATTTTGGTGAAAATGTTTGGAAACTTGTTGACACTTCTCATGGGTATCTTTCCTGTTTTGTTTTTTGTTTTCCTAACCATGTCCTTATTTGTCATTCATTTATATATGATAACATTGATTCGTTAACTTATTCATTCCACAGATTCCACATATATCTCATTTGTGAAGTGGGAACTTAATGTACCTGGATCAAGACTTTAAGAACATTTCAAGCACAAGATAGTGCAAACTCATGATTTATTCTTGTCTTTAAAAGTACACACACTTTTATGATTAATTTTGGCAGCCTTAACTGTTCTTGTTAAAGACTTTCTAAATTCACCCAAATATCTGGAGTTATACTATCCAGTGATCAAGCACTTTCATGTGTTGAAGCTCCAGCTTTCTTAGAATACCTTGATAAACATGAAGTAATTTATGAAATACTTACTAATTGCAAAGCACTGTGTTAGATACGGAGAAATGCATTCCCTGCCTATGGTATTCAATTGCTTTAAATATATAAATTCATCTAATCGCCACAGCGATCTTATTAATTTGTAATTGTATTAAAGCCTTTCAGATGAGGAGATTTCAGTATGGGGTTGTTAAATGATTTGATCAAGGACACAATGCTACTAAGGACAAGAGTCTGGCCATTTCCATCATCCTACTCAATCCTCAAGCAGAGTACTCAATTTGATTTTTTTCTTTAATGAATAAATGCCATATCTTATTGTGAAGACAAAATTCTTAGTTTGATATTAAAATTGTATTAATTACAAATCAGTAATTTCATGTCAATTTAAAACTAGCAAATGCAGGTACTCTATTTGAAATTTAAAAAAAATACAAGATATTATTTTCTTTTGCAAGGTATGAAAGACTAATAGTTTCTGTGAAATTATCGTTCTTTTTAATATATGGTATACTTTTGCTATAAAAATACATTTCATCTAAGCCTGGCATGAGGCTGTTTAGAAAATATGTTTATGTTTATGCACAGGACTTTTTGAGCAAAACTTGCTGAAATTTCAGACCTAGGCTAAAAGACAAGCCTAAGAAGTTAATTTATAACTCATTAGCTAGTAAAAAAGATAGAGAGATTTACTTCTTCAGAAATATGTGTTTGTATTTCAAAGGGGCATGTGACGTGGGAAAGGGAGACATTCCCTGGCTTGTAAAGTTGGAGACTGGTCTTCTATCTCTCCTAAAGAGATTCATTTGTATTCCAAAGAGTGAGGACCCAGCATCCTTCCCCTTACGTTTCCACAAAGACTCTCTCTGAAGGGAATGGGGGACTTTCCTATATAAATTTCTAGATTTATCTTTTTGTGGTCTCTTTCCTATATAAAGTCTAGATTTTTTTTCCTTGGTCCTTCACCTACAATACAGACCCTGTGATATCTGGTTTTCATTTGCCATTCCAGTGGTAAAAATCGGGGCACAGAGGAATCACGCTTATTATTTTCTCTAAGTAAATGATGATAATCTGCTCTGCCCGGAAACTTTTGTGCATATATTGAAGATGATAATAATAAATATAGATATTAAAAATCTAACACCTAGTGTGAAAACTATTCTGTACATTAAAATTAGAAGTCACAGTGTTGAAACACAACGTTATTGCTTAGTAGTTCATTTATTTTGCACAGTTTTGTTTTTAAACTTCCTTGAACTTTAGTTGCTGTGTAAGATGGTCATTTTTACAGTGCCATTGCAAGGTTAAATGAAAGGACATTTGTTAAAAATTGTGATTTCTCAAGAACTATATAGAGAAAAGGAAAGATGATGATGATGATGATGGTGATGATGACATGATATTGATACCAATGATGATAGATAATGATATTGATGATGATAGATAGTAATTTGAAATTATTTGGTAAAATATCTCCAAAGGTCTTAGGGTCAAATAAAATATTTGATATTGGCTCTCTTTTTCCTCTTATCCTTCTTGCAAAATCCAAGTTATTGAAGTTAGATTAGTGCACATGCAAAACTGCTAAATTATTGCTGAGCAAAAGGCCTGGACATGGTAAGCAATCTAGAAATGGTTTAGTATGTTGTCTATCATGATGTGATGAATATATAAGACAGGAAGAAAAAGAATCATAACTGTTTGCAGATGATATTTGAAGATAAGGTAGGTGAGCAGAGAGTCATGAGAAGTCAGTCCCAGGTGCCTGGTACTTGAGAAAAGCCTCATTTGGGGAGTATGGAGCAGATTGCTACAATTCCAGTCACTTCTAAAGGAACTTTGTTAGAAATATTTGGTTTGGCATATTGATGGTTTCAATAGTGAGTATATTTTATGATGACTAATAAACATAAGCAAATGAATTTAATTGCAACTGAGAAGATGTATAAATATAGAATGTGTGTGAAGAAGTAAAACAATAACCCTAATAATTTGAGAGGAGAATAAAATTGCCTCCATCTTGTAGGCATTTCATAGACAGATGCGTTTATTTTTCTTTTGCTGTGTTTTGTATTTTGCTTGATTTATATTATTTCTCCATTTTACTTTCATTGTAATTCTCATGTCTAAGGGAGGATAGTACCCCAGGAAGCAATTCGTGCAAAATGAAAGAGAATTCAGGTTATTTAATCTGAAATACAAATGGTAAATTTCAAGAGTGGAAGAAAAAGTTACACTAATATCTTTAAACATATCCACCTCCCTATGCACACAGACTGACAATCAGAAACACACAGGACTAATGCTTTAAAAATTCACTGTGAGACCCTTTTTTGTTTATCTGTTGAAAAGCAAAGAAAATGTCTATGAGGGCTTTTTCGATTTATGTCATAGGATGAATAAATTATATCATAGGATCTGCAAATAAGAGAAAGGAGAGACCACGAAGGCACTGGGTATGTCAAGAAAGTCCATCTGGGAATGCTGGGAAGAGAATGGGAAATGTGAGGATTGAAGCTCAAGTCCGCTTACATTTCATATATATCTAGGTACTGCCTAATATTTTCTGCAGTTCATAAAGCTACAAATTGGATTATACCTATTAGGCATAGAATAAAATCCTAAGATTATGTGCTTTGGTTTTCTCTTTTTAAGAAAATATTCCAGGGGCCAGCCTGGTTGCATAGTGGTGAAGTTCTCACATTCTGCTTCAGTGGCCGAGGCTTCGCTGGTTCGGTTGCAGACATATGTACTGCTTGTCAAGCCATGCTGTGGCAGACGTCCCACATATAAAGTAGAGGAAGATGGGCACAGATGTTAGCTCAGGGCCCGTCCTCCTCAGCAAAAAGAGGAGGGGTAGTGGCAGTTGTTACCTCAGGGTCCATCTTCCTCAAAAAAAGAAAAAAGAAAACATTCCAGAGAAATGTATGTTAACTTTTGGTCTACTGAAATGGAATACTTGTCCACAAAAACATTCCATAATAATTTCCCTTGAAACTGAGATACTTCACATTGATTGCCAACTTCACTCATGCTGAAATCAGCCAAAAGACCTCCTAAATCACCAACAGATGTTTGCATACTAAAAGCCAGTGGAAAACTTTATTTCTTTCCTTTTCCTTCCTTTATTTGGCTGAAATTTCCACATCCTAAAGTATCCCAATATCCGGGGCATGTAGGCTGGAAAGCCACAGAGTTTTCTCATCCCTGCATTTTTACTTATTTCAAGTGCGTAATAGGATAGCATCATCAAGGTCTAATTGTCCTCTGGATGTGGTCTAAAGAGACTCACATAGATCCCAAAGGCACAGCACTTTTACTTTAGGTGCAGAAAGTAGCTTATATTAATTGCTATAGATTTAATCAGTGTTCAGAATTGTGTTCTGAAAATTTTAAGAAACAGTGGTATCACGAATTATGTTAGGTACAGGCAAGTGTTTTACACGAACAAGCTTGGATCACTTGTAGCTCCCTAGACCAAAAAATAATGTAATCATAAACCTGTTTGTCCAGTGACTCCTACTGCTGGCAATCCTGAATTAGATGTGGCATAGGTAAACCAACAAAGTCTATCAGCTCAGAGAAATCGTGCCAGTACATAGAATGTTCATCTACTCAAAGCGGTGACACATTTGGGACAAAGTCCTCACAACCTAAACTTGCAGTCCTGACTATACCATTAAGATTCTCAGTCTTGTTTGCCAGATGCTTAGGTACTTTTTATCAGTGTGTAGCTTCTCTTGATTCTTACACTGTGTGTTACATGGTGCTTTAGCGATTTCAGTATCTTATTCCAAAAAGCTGATTTCAAAATATTCTGAGAGCTATTTCATGATATCATGGTATATATCATGATATATGATTAAGAACAATTGAGCAACGTATGCTTGAGTGCAATTATGCTTATATAGTAATCATAATAAGTGGGGAACCATATATGGAATGAGTGCTATCTGTCATACAATGGATATATTATTGTCTTAGTCTGTTCTGGCTGCTATTAACAAACTATCATAGACAAGGTTGCTTCTAATTAATAAAAATTGCCTTGAACAATAGCTTCTGGCTTTAGTTAAGATGGCTGACTAATCTCCTTATCAAATGGTTATTTACCCACACCCTCATTTTTCATCTTTTATTGTATGAATAGGCTGAGAATTTTCCAAATCTTTAATTTCTGCTTTTTCTTGATTAACAATTCCATCTTTAAGTCATTTTTCTCCTCACATTTTACTGTAAGCAGTCAGGAGGAAGCAGGCTGTTCCTTCAACACTTTGCTTAGAAATTCCTTAGCTAAATATCCAATTTCATTGCTCGCAAGTTCCACCTTCCACAAAACACTGGAACATGACAATTCATCCAAATTCTTTGTCACTTTATAACAAGGATGACCTTTCTTCCGTTGTCCAATAACGTGTTCCTCATTTTCACCTGAGACCTCATCAAAATGGCCTTTACCGTCTATGTTCCTACCAACATTATGTTCAGGATGACTTAGTTATTCTCTAAGAAGACTGAAGCTTTCTCTATGGCTCTCCTGTTTAAGAGCTTTCACCAGAATTACTCTGAAGGGTCCATTAATGGTAGTGTAGGCTTTTTCTAGGTGCACCTCCAAACTCTTCTGGCCTCTACCCATTACCCAGTTCTGAGGCTACTTCTGCATTTTTAAGTATTTGTTAGAGTAGCACCCCACTTCTGGTATCAACTTCTGTCTTAGTCTATTTGGGAAGTTATAACAAACTACCATAGACTGGGTGACTTATAAACAACAAAATTTTATTTTTCACAGATCCAGAGGCTAGGAAATTCAAGGCACTGGCATGTTCATGTTTGGTGAAAGTCCGCTTCCTGGTTCTTCACATGGTGGAAGAGATAAAGGAGCTCTCTGGAGCCTCTATTATAAGGGCCCTAATCTCATTGGTGAGGACTCTGGCCCTTGTTACTCAATCACCTCCCAAAGGCTCCACCTCCAAATAATATCACGTCAGGGAAGGTTTCAACTAGAAATTTTGAGGGGACACAAACATTCAGTCTATAGCAATTACCATTATCATCCAAAACTTTTTAAATATATGTGTTCTTATAATTTAGAGTTAAGGAAACTGAGCTGTTCAGGGACTCACCTAGAACCATATGGTTAGTAAATGATAGAGATAAAATTTTAACTCAGGGATGTCTAGCTACAAGACTATAATATTTTCCTAACACTGTGCTGCTTTCTCATACTCTCAACCAGGGCACAAATGGATGGTGATTTTTCAAATTTTCCCTTCCTACAATTAACAAACTGTAGCACAACAGCTCTCCGAAAAATAACCTAATAACCTATGCATTGCTTATAAAAGCCCTACACAAGCAAATTGCATGATAGAATTCTAAAACCAGAGCTGAAATCCTTTATTTTCCTGGATAAACTGAAATGAAGGCAATTGCTCTGCACTGTGATAAATGGAAACCATTTTTGACATACCAAATTGTTTGTCTTGCTATTTGGAAGTGAATCCCTTATTTTCAAAGAAATATTAACTTATTTCATAAAATAATCTTTTATTAATAAAAGATATATCTCAGAATGGAAAGATAATTGCATAATATTTTGTATTTAAGCATTTTGTGCTGTAGGAAATGTGCCATTTATTCTGTTTAGTATGCATAAGAACTGCCAGGGAGTAGCTTTGTCAGGCCCATCAAAATATACAAGAAAATATCCTAAAAAAGTGATACTCTCACTTGGAGAAGGGCTTCCAAACCTGGGAGACTCAGGAGTCTTTCAGATTTCAAAGGAAAAGCATCATGTTGACAGGGGTGTGTGTCCTGGCTCCTTCTCCTTGCAGCAGCATTTATCTAAAGGATTTAAGATCTAGGACTACAGTCTTGTAGCCCGGTTACGATCATTCCTCCAGGGTAGCAGCAGCATGTCTGCTTATGTTCCACTGCTCCCAGTGGGATCTTTCCATAACAGGAAACCCCTGCCAGATGCTGATTATTCGCAATACCTTGCTCTGGCTGCATGCTATCACCTCTGAGACATGGAGAAACTCTTTTTTACTGAGAGGTAAGGGAAAGAGAAAAAATCAACAGAAAGAAGAGTGAAGACCATGGCGGTAAAGAAGCAAAGAAGAGAAAAATGTCTTTGGTTTCACAGCTGTGCTGCCAGAAGTTTTTTACCTCAAACGCTCGGCAGCCCCTCAGGGTTGGTCAGTACTTTTGGTGGAAAGTATAAAGGGAGCTATTGATTTAATTAAGAAGAGTTGAGATAAAGGTTGGTTATGTAGAGGAAAAGAAAATTCACAGGAGAGATTCAGCTAAAGTGGAACTGTGTCTCAGAGACCACAGAAGAGATCTGCAAAGGGAGTACATGGAAGACTGTTTAAAATGGGAGGCTGAGGTGGCCTGGTGGCACAGTGGTTGAGTTTGCATGCTGTGCTTTGGTGGCCCTGGGGTCTCGGGTTCAGATCCCCAGCGCAGACCTGCACACTGTTCGTCAAGCCATGCCGTGGTGGCATCCCACATACAAAAACATAGAGGAAGATTGGCACAGATGTTAGCTCAGGAACAGTCTTCCTCACCAAAATAAGAATAATAATAATAATAATAATAATAATAATAATAATAATAAAATAGAATAAAATAAAATGGGAGGCTGATGGATTCACAAAAGAGAATTCATAATCATTGTACAATTGGCTAAAATCTTGTGTTTCATAATGTAAGAAGAAAACTTTTAGTAACTGTAATAAATTATTTTTTCCCCATTGGTGATGCTTTGCCACTCCTTACATTAGACTCCTTAATAAAAAATGTGGTTTCATTTCAGTTTTCTCCTTCAAGGACACAGAGATAATAGCTACTGCATTATAAGGTTATAGCGTATTGATTTAATATTATAATATAAATTTATATGAGGAAGAACTATTGTTCTCTTAATACGAAATAATTCAAATAAACATTTATATTTTTTGTATGATGTGGCATAAATTAAATGAGAGAGAACATAGTGACAAACTTAAACAGTTATATGCAGTTAGAAAGCCACATTTTTAATTCTCTGACTTGAGGGAGGTAATTTGATGTTAAAAAAGGTAACATAATTGGAGAAGAGTGATTTTAGTCAGACTGTCATTTGTTCAAATCATAGCTCTATTACTTATTATTTGTGATCATATGAAAGTTACTCCAGCTCCAGGTTTAATTTTCTTATCTTAAAATGGACACTAAGTAGAATCTATCACCTAGGGTTATTTCTGAGAAATAAATGAGATGATATATAAAAAGCTTCTTGCACAGAGGCTGGCAAGAAGAAGATATGCATAACTAAGAATATATAATCATAATTGCCATTATTATTATTTCAAATATCATCCCTCTGACACACAAATGTTTATCTCTATCCTTAATCTCTCCCTTGAGCTATATATCAACTTCTATTTCCAAGAGTGTTTTCAACATGCCCATTTTGGTACAAGATACACAACTCATGTTAAGTATATCTAAAACATTGAGTTCCCACTTGGCCTAGTCTCCTGTCCTCCCTTCTTCCCATCTTGCTGAATAATACCACCATTCCTGCAGGTTGCTGACACCAAAAACCTCAGAGTGATCCTTGATCTTTCTTTTTCTCATTCTGCACATCCAATCTATCAGCAAATCTTGTTAGCTCTGGTTCCAAAATATAGCCTGTATCAAACCAGTTCTCAGCATTTCAACTTAAAAACATTAGATCAGGCCTCCATTGTATTGGCTTATATGACTTTATAACTAGTATCCTTCTTTAACAACCACATTTTGTTCTTCACACAGAAGCCAGAGAACTTTCTAAAATGTGCATCCCATTGTGTCACTGCCCTGCTTGAATCTCTCCATTAGTTTCCAATTACAATTATATTGAATTCCTAAACATTTATCATGATCAACAGGACCAGTCGTTGTCATATGTCTGCCTTCCGCCACTGCATTATCTTGTAGCGCTCTCTCCCTTGATCTCGGTGTTCCAATCACATTTGCCTTCCTCTACCCTCTATGTTTCCCATGTAGCATATTTTCTCCTTTTTGAGTAATAATATCTAATGTTTATTGGGTGCTAAATATGTTCCAGACATTTCCCAAAACACTTTACATAATTTATTTCATCTAATCCTCACAACAACCTTATAACAAGCTACTATTTTTAGCACCGCTTTATGTGAAATGAATTTGAGTCCCTGAGGGGTTAATAATGTGTCCAAGGTCACAAAATTAGTAAATGACAGAATCTAAATTCACAACCTAGACATTGTTTTACATAGCCTGTGTTCTTCACTTCTGTATGCTATACTCCATTTTATATTTATTATTCAGACCCTTACAGTTCTTCTACTTTGCATTCTTGCAATTTTTAGGCATTTGTATGCCTAGAGTATTGTAGTAAATGTACTGCAGTTTTGTTTTGTTCTTCAAGATTGCCTAGACTATTTGGCCCTCTGAATTTCTGTATAAACTTGAGAATCCATTTGTCAAATGTGACTAAAACTTCTCAAATTTTGATTAGGATTGCAGGTATAGGGGAGGAAGACAATTCCTCTACCCTCTAGGTCCTTCTGGCTGGTCTAAGAATGAAATTGACATGAGACAGAATAACAGGAGAAAATCAAAGTTTAATAACATGTATATTTGGGAGAAACCCAGGAAAACTGAGGAACTCACCAAAATGGCCAAAGCCACCACCTTAAATACCATCTTCAGCTAAAGACAAAGGAGGATATTGGGGGTAGTGGTTTGGGACTTCAAAGAGGAGGAAGGTAATTTACAGGGAGATGGGAAAGCAAATGTTTGATAAGTGTTTGCCGGGCCATCTATAGATGTGACCTGAGAGACGGAACTTTGATAAAAATGTGCTTAGCAAGGCCCCTCCTTGTCTACCAATCCCCAGAGTTTTCTATGTGATGGCCTGTCCTGAGGACAGCCCCTTCTATCTTAAATTCTTTTAGGCAGTTAGAGGGAAGGTCAAAGTTTCTTTCAAAGAGTCAAAGAGTCTTTTGTTCTTAAAAATAATTAAGGTAAAGAGACACATTTTGGCATGGGAAATACCATTCTGATCCGCCACAATAGAAATACAATTAATATTTGTATATTGATCATGTATTAAATAATCTTGCTAAGTTCACTTATTCAAATGAAATTGATATGTTCATTTGTTCTCTTTCTTTCTTTCTTTCTCTTTTTATTGCTCTTTCTCCCTCCCTCTTTTGCTCCCTCCCTTCCTTCCTTGACAATAAATATGAGGTTTCTGATTCAGAAGCAGGTGGTTATTTACTTACAGAATATTTTAGTGCTGATTTTCCATACCCTATTTTACCCCAAAAGGTGACCTGGTGAGAAGTGGATGAACTCTGCATGTGCAAGGTGGGTCTGCTCTGGGAAAGAACCCCAGAATTATGAGTCTTGGAGCTTATATATGGAAACTTGTATAGCTACAACTCCTCTTCTCAAGAGAAAAGGAGAGAAAGAGAGAGATTGACAGAGAGTGAACCTGCAAGGGAGCATGGACACTTATCTTTCTAAGGTATAGAGAGTCTCTCTGGGATGAGGAGGCGAATGGCACTTATCCAATCACCCTTTGAAATGTAAATAAATGACTCCAGGGGAGGTAAACCTGCAAATCTCTCTGGATTAATTCACTATTTATAATTTCTAAGGTTTATTTGCCATTCAATCATCCTTTAGACCAGTAACCAGTAACTTTTGCTTCATGCAGGGGTTTGGAAATATTCATGTAGTTTCCTAATAGGTATATCTGTAGATTTGCTTTTGGATTTTCTTTGTGCATAGAGTTTTATTTCTTTTATTCCAATCCTATCCTTTTAAAAGGATTTTCTTCTCTTATTGCACTGTCTTGCATCTCCAGTACAACGTTTAATAGAAGGGACATCCTTTCTCATTTATCATCTCAGGGAAGTGTTCAATATTTCACCATTAAGCATGATGTTTCCTATAAGATTTTCATAGTTATTTTATATATAATTCAGTGAGTTACCTTCTACTTCTATTTATTAACAATTTATGTATGAGAAATAGGTGTTAAATTTTGTTAAATACTTTTACTTCATCTGTTAAAACATATTATCTCATTTTTTTCTGTAAATGTAATGATTCATATTATTTATTAATATTTGAATATTAAACTACCCTTGCTTTTCTACCATAAATCCCCCTTGGTCAAATTATTTTATGTATCACCAGATTTAATTAGCTTGTATTTGGTTTAAGATATTTATATGCAATTGATGAGAATCTGTAATTTTCTTTTCCTGTGACATTCTTGTAAATTTTTTATCAAGGCTGCGAGGGACTCAGAAAAGTATTTGTAGAGCGTTTCTTCTATTACTATTTTCTGGATGAGTTTGTGTAAAATTGGTGTTCCTTAGATAGTCAGAGGAATTGACCAGTGAAGCCGTGTAGACATAGGGTGGTTTCTGCTCTTATTTTGATAATTTTCTTCTTTTATTTCTTTGAATTTAATGCTGTCCTTTGCTTCTAGTTTCTTGGAATACAGACTACATAATTGCTTTTCAGTCTTTCTTTTTCCCCCCAATATATTCAATTAAGATTTTACATTTCCATGAGGTTTAGCTACATTTGTCTGAGTTTTTATATTATGTATCTTTACTAATCTTCAAAATATTTTATAATAGTTTCTAACCATGGGTTATTTCCCCAGTGGTTGAAAATATTTTATCATTTTGTTATTTTTACTAGTTTAATTATACTGTTTTTAGAGAGCATATTTGTCTGTTTGTATCAGCACATAGGCCACAGATTTGTGTAGTGTTTGTTTGCTTTATTATACTCAATTGTGGAAAACATGTAATGATGATTTGATTAATTATCAGAAGATGTTGTCAGGGTATACCAATAACTTTTCTGATAGTTACAGATACAGAAAAATCAAAAAGTGGCAACTAAACATCAAGAAGGAAACAATTAGAAAAGTATCACTATTTAAAAGTAATACTAAAGCAGTCGTTTATGAAAAATGACTAAGCATCCTGTAACATAATAATAACGTTTATCATTTAATGGGTTTTAGGTTATTATTATCATAAGTTTGATGAGAATGGCAAATTATGTGCTAACTTGTTACTAGTTGTTTCTCACAAATCTTGGACTTCCATTCATGATTTAAATGTGATTATTATTTGTATAATAGGATCAATTCAGTATAATTCTTTATTCTCGTACAATTTTAAAATTTAAAAATAATGCAATGTATTAATTATACATAGGAAATATGAACATTAAAATATGATGTTACTAACTTACGTTGAAGAAAGTTCCAAGAGGCTAACTTGTCTCATTGGTAGAGCTTCTGTTGATAATGTAAACAGTACAAATATCTCTGAAGTTCAGTTTTACTGGGTAACTAATATTATTGAAAAGTAATAATATCTTAAAGTTGCATAGTACTTTTTAGCTTATAGAAATGTTTTCATTCATACTACTGGATTTTGCTTAAGCCTCACAACATTTCCCGGAGGCTGGTCAGGCTAGATTGGAGGAGCTGGTGATTTCAGTATTTTCCTATGATTTCCCAACTAAAAGGTACTAGAGTTAGAATGTAACTCATATATTCCAAATAAATCGATGCTTCAATTTGCTATTTCTGTTGACCGTTGAACTGATATTCTTGTTGATTGATATTTAAGTTCATAGTCATTCATTTCACAAGTATTAAATGTCTACTATGTACATAAATAAATTTTGGACATTAGTTGGTTAATGATCATTATTTGTAGTATATAATTTTGTGAAAGCTTAGGTTATGTGCATTTTAATAGCAGGCAGTTAGTTTCATTTTATGCATTCCCATCATTCTGATATATTTCCATGTTAGTTTTAACCCAAACCCATTGTATGCTGCTAACTCATTTTCACTGTAAGAATGATTAACAAATTACTCATGAAATTTTTGCCTTGGTAGAATGTGTAAAATAAAACATTATCATTGTCTCCAAAATAGGATGCTTATACATTCCTTTTGGCTAAAACGTAAATCTTTTAATGAGAGGAGTGAAATTTTCTCTTTCTACTGGATTGTTTTCCTTTGGAAAGATTGGAGGTACTTTTTTTGCTGAGGAAATCCTCAGTTCAAGAGGAATGCATGGCAGCAGGATTAGAGGTAAGAGAGGGAAAGAGGAGAACTGGCCTCTTCAGACTGTTCTAGTCTTTGAATAAAATTTAAGTGATAAAAAAGTTTACAAGTTTTGCTATCTTGAAGATCCAGGCATTATTCAAATTATTTTACAAGGGTAGAAAAGTAGTTTCTAGGAGAAGCCAAAGATAGGAATAAACAGGGCTCATTTTCCTTAAATAGCATACTAAGTATTTAGGGTATTAGGATTAGTAACAATCCTAAAATCAAGACAATTGGTTTCCAACCTGCCTCTACATTAAAATCACTAAGTGAGGTTCTTAAAATACTGATGCCTGAGCCCCACCAGACCGAGTGAAGCCAATCCCCTGGGAGTGGGGCCTGTTCATCTATGGTTTTTAGACATTCCCCAAGAGATTGAAACCACTACACCACAAAATATGCACAAAGATTTAAATACCCCCCCACGCAACAAAAATAAAGTCTAACAATCCTGTAAACGTGCACTTCCACCACTAGTGGACACAATGCAAAGTAAATGGACCATTGGTAGAGGGCAGGACTTTGCGTGTGTATATGTGTGTGGTTCAAGACCAAAGCACATTGATACTTTAAAGAGGTTTATCACTGTTGTAACACAAATGTCAAGGCACTTCTGTATTTATTAGAAAAAGAAACAAAACAATGAAGCCATTTCTGTGAATTTCACTTAAAGAATTTTAAAAAGCAAAGAAAGGTGCTTCTCACTTGGAAAGAGGCTCATTTATTCTATTTAAATGTCAGAGCAAAACATCTAATGGTGTTGAATGGGCCTAAATTGTTCTTTGAATTAACTATGTCCATGAAACAGTGCTTTAATACATAAAATCTAAGGAGAAATTTTCTTTATTCTTCATATGTAGTACTACCTGCTTAAATACTTAGAAAGTCAAAATGTGAGGAAAACAATTTAATGAAACAAGCTAGCAAGAAATTCAGAAATTTACTCTGATCTCTGCAACCAGTATATAAGAGATGATAGAATTTTCTTACATAAATGGTAAACCAAAAAAGAAATCAAGTTTTTTTTTTCCTGTGGGCTATAATTTAAAACAGCATGTGCTTTTTGATAGAACTTCTTAATCTAAACTACCCCAAAAGAAGGAGATAAAGATTTTTGTCAGCCCATTGATGCTGTGTGATCTACCCCAGTAGTCTTTGAGAGATTTTGTAAAGAACTACAGCTTTCTTGCCCAGCAGCAGGATTTTCTAAAGCTGCATCATTTCCTATTTAGACTTTGGAAAATATTGTTTCAGTGTACTGTGGGACCAGACAATTTTAAGAGATTACATAGCTTGGAATCTAAAACGGGACAATAAATTACCCTTTTCAGTCCTTAAAAATATTTACTAACAATATGAAAATTAAATGTCTTTATGAAACAAAGCTGCAAAACTGTCGCCATTCTCATTTATATCCTGATGTACGATTAAGAAAAGTTCACTTTATTCTGAATATTTCCATCAAAAATATTTCTCTGAAAATTCTTTCTGAAAGTTCAGATTCATTGAACTGTGAAGCTGAAGAATAAATTTGAATGATGTTTAATTCATGAGTTCACTTGTATTACATGTATTACTCCTTTTCCTTTAATTTTTATTTTTGCTAAAAAATGCATTTTTATACTTTTCCGGTATACATTAAGAGCACTATATGCTCTTAATTATATATAAAATGACACCTAAAGCTAAGTAATTTTTTGAAGATTTTTAGCCAATTCTTTAATATCTTAATAAATTAAATCCAAGTCACCTTTGCCTCTACTTGCCTATCTAATTTTTGCTACTAAATCACAAATGACTCTTTTTTTCTTAACTACTATTTATCGAGAGTTTCTGTGTGTTGGGTACACTGACAGGGGAAATTGTATGGTGCTGTTTTATGGAAAAGTACAAATCAACACTAGTGGGAAAGGCAACCATTTCAGGTCAGAATCTGGCTAGCAACATGTATTGGTGCTGCATGTGAAATCTTTTATAGAATAGAATGCAAGGGAAAAGGATCTCTATAGCATGAAAGGGGACATCAGACATTTCAGTGTTACTGTCACAGCAGAATTTATTTTTATCTCCATTTCTTTAAATTGTAGAATTCAGCCTCCCACCTCAATGCCTCCGCCCCATCCAGACAATACTTAGGATGTCACAAAACATGACTAAGGTAAAGGATGACAAGAAGAAGAAAGAGTCTATTCTCGGGCTTTGAATTTCAAAAGACACTTTGAGCGTTGGGACTTCCAGGATGGCAAACTGAAGAGCTCAGTAGAACCTCTCCCCAAAGGCAACTGTGAAACTGGACGGAATAGACACTAACAAGAATTTCAGGATTTTGGAAGTTAATCAAAGGTTTACAACACTTCAGACATGTTAATCTTGAAAATTTACTAAACTTTTGAACAGTGAGAGCCTGTGGCAGTCTTGCCTGAATCGACTCCCTCTCCCCGTCGTTTGGTGGGACAAGCCAGAACAACAAGCTTTGCTGATCGATGGAGCTCACTGGATTTGGACTGAAGAAGAAAAAGCACCGGCCTAGTCAGTAACAATAGTGCTCTCAGTAGCTAATGAACAGGGATGACAAGTGACTTAGCTAGCTTTGGGTTGTAACCCTGATAGGGAAATTTAACAATGAGGTCTCAGAAATGAAAAATCCGTAGTGGGCCATGAGAAGTTTTCCGTATATCCCTGGCTTTCTGTGAGCCTGGATAAATGTGTAGGGGAGGTGTCAGAGAACTATGCAGAAAGCAAAAGCTGGGGAAGAAGAAAAATGCCTGAACTTTAAATACACAGCACAGCCCATGCACGGATCCACTGAAGTGATAGAAATATTCTGACTTTTCACAGTGGTATTTATTGTACAAATCTAAAAACTTACTCAAAGTCATTAAATTGCACAATTACAAGGGGTGAATTTTATGGCATGTAAATAGTACTTTAATAAAGCTATAAAACATGTGAAGGGACACTAAAAAAATTTATTTTGCAATTAATTTCCAGAGACAATAATTTGGTACAAAAGTGTTCTGGGCATCTCAAACTTGTCTTTTGAGGTTTTGAGGTGTCCATAGCTCAGGACAGAGAAGGGAGTCAGAGATGCAAGTGAGCCAGACCTCATTGGAAATCCTTGACAAAAGGTTCTTTCTCCTAGTCATTTCCAGGCTAACTGGCAGGTTGCAGAAAGATGGTGGAATGAAGAGAACGGGAGAAAAAAATATCGAAGACAACCTGCTTTTTTCCCCTTCAGAGGAATTAATAAGGCAAACAAGTAAATCCTCTGTTTCCTTGGAACCACAGGGTGATAAAGCAGGGATGTAAAAATTCGTATGGGGTATTAGTTGAAATAGAGGCCTGAAGCAGATTTTGAAAGTCCCCACAAACTCCAGGACTAGCTGTGCTGCACACAAATGATTTCCAGTAAGGCTGTGGATGCCACGATGGGTAGGTGCCACAAAAAGAAACCAGTGGAAATGAGTTGTGACAGCAAATGAACATGCCAGCTTGCACAGTGGTTGATAAAGAACTCTGGGTCTCTCTGTAGCACATTGGCCATATGTAATCCTCCTCAGAATTAACAGCAACTCTGTAACTTAGGAGAAACCCTGAATTAAGTTCATTGATGGTCATTAAATTGAATATTCTAAATTGAACAAGTTTAATTTCCTACAATTGTTGAAATAAGCATTCAGGTGAAAAATAAGTTCAGAAATATGAAACTATGAAAAGTTAAACATCTTAGAAACCTGACTTTAGGGTCATAGAAGCACATCATAGATTTATGAAAATGTACATAGGACACCTTTCAAGGACACAAGTATAGCAAGATTATACAGTGAGTTAAACATACTTTTCTGACTGGATACCACCTCAGATTACATAAAACGTTACTAAGTATCATCATCATATTCATTATCAAGAAATGCTTATTAAAAACTTCCTTTCAGGGGCTGGCCCTGTGGCCGAGTGGTTAAGTTCGCGCGCTCCGCTGCAGGTGGCCCAGTGTTTTGTTGGTTTGAATCCTGGGCGTGGACATGGCAGTGCTCATCAAACCACGCTGAGGCAGCATCCCACATGCCACAACTAGAAGGACCCACAACGAAGAATATACAACTAGGTACTGGGGGGTTTTGGGGAGAAAAAGGAAAAAATAAAATCTTAAAAAAAAAAAAAAAAAACTTCCTTTCACATAAATGTGTCAAATATACAAAATTAAACTTTTTTTATTCAGAGTGTTGAAAGGCCACTAAAGTATAACTTAGAAGAACTAGGGTCCCATTCACATTCTGCTTCTAACTAAGCCTGAAAAAATAATTTAAAATCTCTGGACCAATGCTTTCTTATTTTTATAAATGAGACATGAAGCAAGATGATCTATAAACCTCTTCCAGTAATGGAATTTTATGACCATAATATAGGCTATATGCTGCTTCGAATACTTGGTGCAGCAAGATTGGACATTTAATTAGTCAATTAATTAAATCAGTCAATATTGTCAAAGAGATCACTGAAGTGACACTGACAAATACATACCTTAAACAGAATGAATTGTTATTTATATTAAATTTCTTATATGAATTAAAATTTCTTAAAGATGTTAAGAGACAAGGACATTTTGTGACATGATTCATAATAGTTCAGTCAGGGGATAAGATTTTGAATACAGGATAAACCACCTATTTTTCTGAATGAAAATTCACGGACGATAATCTTGTCAGTAGTTTAGCTCTTTCTAGAAATATTTGCACTCTCCATGAACAGTGAAAAATAACATACACTTAGATTGACATCACTCAGCTAAGTAATTTTTGAAAATATACAGGAGTCTTTTTCCAAGCAAGTCCAAAGAAATATGTTCAACAATTGCCCATGAAACAAAGAGAATTACTGACAGAGGTTACAAATGTGGGCAGAAGTTGTTGAGGCCACAACAACCTTTGCTCTGTTACAGTGACGCACAGGTGAAGTAAATCTAATAAGACAATTGGATTACTAGGAGAAAGCTTCTGAAAACCCAGTGATTACGTCAGGTAAAAAATAATAAAGTGCGACTCTTGTACTTACTGAGACACAAAAAGGCAATTATGCAAAAAGACACTTAAAAGCTGTGCTGCTAAGAATATAGTCCTAATCTTTCTTAATCCCCCTTCCTTTCAAGTACCACTTTCCCAATATTTTCTTCATTTTAAATTCTCTTGGAAAACATCCCTCGTGTTCACTATCATGTAGCATTTAGTGAATCTATTTTTCTGTCTACCATCAAACTTAAATAACACTCCCTTCATTGCTTTAAAACATGTTTCTTCTTAATAATTATCTTGAAATTTTCACATATCCTTTCACCACTTTTTCCCATACATGTATATGTAGGATTTTAGGAACCCAGCTAATAGGAATGGCTTTTCTTTATTTTAAATTCAGTATTCTTGTGGAATTTTGGAGTGTGACAACTAAGGGCCTTTCAGGATTCTATTTCATCTCTTGCACCTTATTCATCTCTAATATCTATCACCTATCATCAGGTCTGACATAAAATACATACAACCTTATTATTTAACAGCTGCCCAGAGTAAAGGTAACCAAATGAACATTGCCATAGATGGAATTGAAAAGCCAAAGGAATTGACTGAAATAGAAATATATAGGTGACTGTCTGAGGGCACCTCAAAGGGTACTATCTGAGAGCATGCATGGTCTGCTAATTTAAGACGGCAACACAATGCATAAATCCAACTGGAAAGAAACATGCTCATAGAGGAGAATCAATTTCAGTAATGAGGTCTATCACAGTAATAGCCTTATAGCTGGTAGTACACCTCATTATTTTTGAAATCATCAGCTCAATCATTTATTTATTGTTCTGATTATAATGTTGAATAATTTCCTTGCAATAAATCAACAAAAGTTCTGCTTTATATATATAATCTACTTATGTATACATATATATGAAATTCTTGATAGATGGTTTTTATTAACTTTGCCCTTGAATCTTGCCCACTTAGTTGGTCAATTAACTCTCTTTTGAAGTATTGATTCCCCTCATTTAGCAAAGGATATCTATCTGGTTTAATAATATTTTTAAATATGACTTTTCCAAAAAAAATTTAAAAGTATTTAAGATAGATACTTGAGTTAAATTAGGAAAAATGGGTTATTCTTTTTGAAACTGCAATAATATATTATTACTGAAACTTTTGAAATACAATTTACTCACATACCCCTTGGATACTATAAAATCTGTCTCATATAATGACAAATAATGGGCACCTTATTTTAGGAGATTCTTTTAAAAGTCCATTTTTTAAATGAAATGTTTTCGGGCATAGTTATTTCATTTGGTTTCCATTAATATTGACAAATAGAAAAAAAAGAACATTCCTCTCATAGTTTAGCTTTTTGTGAAAAGCAGTATATCAGAATGATTGTGGCACAGATTGTGGCGTTAACCCACAGTTTGAATCTGACTAAATCAACTCCTAGTACCGAGATATTAGAGAAGGTATCTAACTTTTCTGTGCTTCTATTTTTACCTCCTTAAAATGGACCTAATGATATAACTTCCTTCATGCAGATGTTGAGCTAAAATGGTATATAAAAGACCTGGAAGTGCCTGGCACATAGAAAATTCTGGAAAGTTTTGGCTGTTATTGTTCTCCCTCCGAATTTATGCTATTAAAAATGTTTCAAGCTTGTCAAGCTTGTCAAGGTGAAAAAAATTAAAACATAAAAGTTAAAAGAAAAGCAAAATAGATAAATTCGAGACCATTTTCAAGTTGAAGAAGCCTATAAATGTTAGAAAAGTGAAATGGAGAAAAACATGTAGGAGACTGCTGTTACCATAGACAGAGAAGGATAACAAAGATAAAATGAGAAGGCAGGGAAAGACGAAGGATAGCTACAGGAGGAAATCAAGCAGAGGCCTGGGTTATAAGCTGGAGAAGTGTAAAGGGAGTCACGGTGGAAATATGATAGCAGATCAAAGAAATAGCTACATAATGAAAGGGAGATAAGTAAAGTGAGAGGGTAAGAAGTATCCCCTTTTCTCTATTCAAAATGCACTTGAAAAGAAAGAAAAATCAGCCTTGTAAGAAAGTATTAAAAAAAATAGCGAGCATGTTTATATACAGTCTTGAGTCGCTTAACTGCGTGGACGGGGGCGCTTCTGATTGATGTGTCGTTAAGCGATTTGTCGCTGTGCGAACATCACAGCGTGTGCTTACACAAACCTAGGTTGGAACAGCCTACTACACACCTAGGCTACATCGTACTAATATGGGACCATCATTATGTATGCGGTCCGTCGTTGACTGAAACGTTGTCATGTGGCGTACGACTGTACTTTAGGTAGCAAACTTAAAGACAATTATGAATGAAGAAAAGGAAGAAAACATTTAACACAATAGACAGAAGCTGTGTAGGATTTGCGGAAATATAAAACAAAATAGACCCCCCCCCCAAAAAAAAAGAGAGATTAAAACAAAGAAAAATGAGTTCACCAGAGACTAGACTAGGAAGGACTTGGAAAATAAGTTGTCTACTTTGGATTTTAGAAGATATTCTTATAAGAAATTTTTCCTGTGATCTTTCTAAGTATTTCCATTTTAACTTTTTTATTCCCAAGTGAAAAATATCTTAAAAATATCTATCTCTGCTCTTTTATTTTCTTTCTTATATATCATTTGCATATTCCATGGGCTATTTTTATTTTTTTATTATTTGTATATGTAATGATAAAAAAAGTATCTTCTTTCATTTGCACATTTCAAATAGGTCAAAATACCTATTTAGATAAAATAGATAATGTCTGAAAGAACCATAGGTAAGCTCATCAAAATGTTTAGGAATTTTTTTGCAGATCATAGTTCAATTTAAATTTAAAAGTATTTCTGCTTGCTTTGTTCTAAATAGAAATAGAAAATAGGAAGAGAGCCTGCTATATTTTTGGGGTTTTTTATTTTATTTTCCTAGCTGAAGTTCATAAACCAAACAAAGGACAGGAAGCACAAGATAGGAAGGGATACAACATTTATGTTACACTGATGATTAAGGCATCTCTAGGGCAAAAATTTACCTTTTTCTTTTTTTTCTTTTTGAGGAAGATTACCCTTGAGCTAACATCTGCTGCCAATCCTCCTCTTTTTGCTGAAGAAGACTGGCCCTGAGCTAACATCCATGCCCATCTTCCTCTACTTTATGTGTGGCATGCCTACCACAGCATAGTTTGTCAAGCGGTGCCATGTCAGCACCCGGGATCTGAACCAGCAAACCCCAGGCCACGGAAGCAGAACGTGTGCACTTCACCACTGTACCACCGGGCCGGCCCCACCTTTTTCTTACTCTTACAAAAAATTTAGAAATACACCATCACAATCAAAACCAACATGTTCATGTACCTTTGTGAAACCAAACAAATAGCAAGCAGCAGGGGCCGGCCTGGTGGTGCAGCGGTTAATTGTACACGTTCTGCTTCGGTGGCCCGGGGTTCGTCAGTTCAGATCCTGGGTGCAGACATGGAGCCACTTGGCAAGCCATGCTGTGGTAGGCATCCCACATATAAAATAGAGGAAGATGGGTATGGATGTTAGCTCAGGGCTGGGCTTCCTCAGCAAAAAGAGGAGGATTGGCAGTGGTTAGCTCAGGGCCGATCTTCCTCAAAAAAAATAAATAAATAATAAAATAAAATAAAAAATCCTCAAATAGCAAGCAACATTAACTTATTTATCTGTTCCCCTTACACTCAATCCTGGAAGATAGGTCTGGGAATAAAAGTCCAAATTCCTAATTATCATCTTTAAGACTTTGCACAATCTGACTTCCACTGATTTCTCCAACCTTATTTTATATTATTCTTACCTTTCTCACCTTGCCTGCTTGCCACTCTTCAAAGAAGCCAAACCCTTTGCTACTTATAGGTCTTTACACTATCTTCCCCTCCAGGTAGAATATTTTCTTCACTGGTATTCAAAGGCTAATTTATTCATATTCTATAGGACTCCACTGAAATGTCACAAGTGACTATTTTATTTAAAGTGGCTTTGCCTATATCTTTGCTAATCACATTTTTTATTTCCCTTTGCTGCATGATTCACAATCTGTAGTCATTGTTATTAGTTACTTGTTTTCTTTGGCTGAGTGGATTGTAATGGAATTAGGTGGGGAGTTTGTGTGTTCTGCCGACTGCTTTATCTGCAGCATCTGCCACACTGTGTTATGAAGAATGGAGCTCAACAAACCTTGATTGAATGAGAGTGAATGATTAATTGTCACATAACTAAGTTCCTTTCTCCCCACTTGGTGAATCTGCCAGAACAGTGTCAGGAGAGGTTGTATTGTGGAATAAATGTGTTTGATGGCAGCAGGACATTCCTTTTATCCTTCAACGTGATATTTAAAATGATATACTTTTTAAATGTCATACATGAACATATTCCTGATCAAAAGCTTCAAATAATGAATTGTTTATAGAGTAAAGCATAAAATTATTTACCCTTCCTGTATTTCTTCTTTATTTCTGACATAGCCAGATTTAAACAAGTGGTGTGCACTGTTTCAATTCACTCTCTATTTTCATACATAAATGTATACATATACTTAACATATGTATTAAACATAATTTAAAGCATGGTAAATATGCTGTGATTACTTTTTTTCCTGAGGAAGATTTGGCCTGAGCTAACATCTGTGCCAATCTTCCTCTATTTTGTATGTGGGTCACTGCCACAGCATGGCTGCTGATGAGTGGTGTAGATCCATGCCCTGAAACAAAAACCAGGCCACCAAAGTGGAGCACATCAAACTTAACCACTTGGCAACGGTGCTGGCCCTTGTAGTTACTTTAATAACATAGAAAGGGGATATTCACCTGACTCTCTTTTTCTTATTGATAACTGAGTAGAGGTCCATATTAGAATGCAGTGGGATGCCAGATAACGTTTTAAAGACTTCACCATTAATGGGACTTAAAATTATTATTTTTTTTTGCTGAGGAAGATTTGCCCTGAGCTAACATCTATCACCAATCTTCTTCTTTTTGTATATGAGCTGCCACCACAGCATGGACACTGATGGACAAGTGGTATAGGTCTGCACCTGAGACCCAAACCCAGGCTGCCAAAGCAGAGTGCACCGAATTTAACCACTAGTCTACCGTGGCTGGCCCTATTGTCATTGTTTTTGTTGTTGTGTCTGTCCTACTTTTTTCCTATTACCAAAATAAAATGCTTTTTGGGTCATAATTATAAGAGTTTAGGCACAGGCATGCATTTTTTGTTGTTATTGTTGTTGTGTCCATTTTTTTGTTTTTGATAGGTTCCTACAAGAATAATTGTTGACTTAAAGGCTGTGAACATGCTTCATAATTTTCAGTTCAACAAGAGAAGTCTGAGAAAACCTATTTCCCAGAAATTTTGTCATAACATGACATAATCTGTTTTATAAACTGTTGTTAATCTGATAGACAAAACATAACTCATTTTTGGTTTTCTTTGTGCATCTCTATTTATGGGTGAGATTGCATCTCATTCACTATGTGTTGGCCATCTGCATCTCATTTTTCCTATGGGATTTGATTGTTATGCATTTTTCTCACTTTTTTATGATTTATTTTAGTTTGGTTTATGGACTCTCTGTACTATGGGTAATAATTCTTTGTCATTGTGCCTTTATTGGTCAGTGATTTTATGCTTTGTGAGGTCAATTTCTTCTGTTTTCTTTTTTTTTTAGGTCAATGTCATTACTGTTTTAAGAGCACATGATAATTTCTCCTTCCTATGCTTTTTCTTTTATATTTATTCATTTTTATTGAGATATAATTGACATATGACATTGTGTAAGGTTAAGATACACAAATTGTTGGGGCCAGCCAGGTGGCACAGCAGTTAAGTTTGCACATTCCACTTCAGCAGCCTGGGTTTCACCAGTTCAGGTCCCGGGTGCGAACATGGCACCACTTGTCAAGCCATGCTGTGGCAGGCGTCCCACATATAAAGTAGAGGAAGATGGGCACAGATGTTAGCTCAGTCTTCCTCAGCAAAAAGAGGAGGATTGGCAGCAGATGTTAGCTCGGGGCTAATCTTCCTCAAAAAAAAAATACACAAATTGTTGATTTGATAAATTTATATATTGCAATATTATTACCACTCAACATAGTCTTAGCTGACACATCTATCAGGTCACAATTATTATTTCTTTTTTGTGGTGGGAGCAATTATGATCAAGTCTCTTAGCAACTTTGAAGATTATAATACAGTACAGTGGTCCCTTGGTGTCTGTTGGGGATTGGTTCCAGGACTTCCCTTGGATACCGGAATCCATGGATGCTCAAGAACTTTAGTCAGCCCTCCATATCCACAGGGTTCTACATCTCCAGATTCAACCAGCCAGTGGTCATAAACACAGTAGATGATCCGTGGTTGGTTGAATCCGCATACAGAACCTGTGGATATGGATGGCCAACTGTCTTGTTGTCTGTAATCATTAAGCTATGCATTAAATCACCAGGACTTATTTATCTACTAGTTGCAAGTTTGTAACCTTAAACAGCATCTCCTCAATTTCCCCACCTCTCAGCCCCTGATAACCACCACCCTACTCTCCTTTTACAAGTTCAGGTTTTCTTTAGATTCCACATATAAGTGATTTCATACAATATTTGTCTTTCTCTGTCTGACTTATCTCACGTAGCATAATGCTGTCAAGGTCCTTCCATTTTGTCACCATTGTCAATTTCTTCATCTTTCCCTATGTCATGGTTGCATTTTGAATATTCCCAAAAAAGGTCTTCCTCATACTGAGATTTTTTTTAGTCATATATTTTATCTGTAATGGACTGAATGTTTGTGTCTCCCCAAAATTCATACGTTGACATTCTTACCTCCAATGTGATGGTATTAGCAAGTAAGACCTTTGGGAAGTGATTAAGTCTTGAGAGCAGATCCCCCATGAAAGGGATTATTGCTCTTCTAAAAGAGACTCCAGAAAGCTCCCTTGCCCCTGCCACTATGTGAGGACACAGTGAGAAGAGAGTTGTTTATGAAGTAGGAAGCAAGTCTCACCAGACACCAAATCTGCTGACACCTTGAACTTAAACTTCCCAGCGTCCAGAACTGTGAAACATAAATTTTTCTTGTTTATAAGGTACCCAGTCTATGATATTCTGTTATAGAAGACCAAATAGACTAAGGCATTATCTAATACATTTAGTAAATGCGTTTAGAAATGTTTAGCAATTTTAGGAAGCAAATATAACTTTATTATCTAATTTTCTTTTTTTCGTTAACTACAATTATATTTTCCTGAAAAATTTTCTGACCTTAAAGCTTTTACATTGATCACTTGTGTATTTCACAGGCAATGCTATATAATATATATTAATCTAGTTTACCGTGATATAAATATATACTATAAGTTTCGGACAAAATTCTTCCCCAATCTGTTTGCTTTTTATCTTCTAGATAGCTTATAAAAAAATTGAGTAAAGGTTATAAAAAACAAATAAGTTCTCTTGGATTTTAATTGAATTTGAATATCTGTCAGTGAATTTGTTTTTAACCATTTTTGGTATGTTTAGTCCTCCATTTAATGAGTTTTTCTCTAGTAACTTAGTATGCTTTGTGTGTTTTTTGTTTATTACAGAAACGTGTGTTGGGTTTTGTCAAATACCTATTATAATAAAGGTTGACCAGTACTTAAATATTTTTAGGAGTGAGTTTTCCCGTTTCATTCAGAATCTTTCTATTTTTGTCCATACTTGTAGAAGAGTCAGTGTAGCAATGTGATTGAGAACAAGATCTTTGAGCCAGACTGCCTGGGTTTGAATCCTGCCTTCTCCACTTATTGATTTGTGATTTTGAGCTGATAGTCATTCTCCTGTGTCACTAATAGATAAAATAAATAATAATAGTAATCTAATGTAAAGGCAGGAACTATCTCGAAGACTCTTAGGAGCATTACACAGACTAATTCATGTAGAATGGTTAGCGAAGGCCTCAAATATAGTAAGAACACAAAAGATGCTAGCAATAATTAATTAAGTGCACTCTTGATTACTTTCATTTTCTTTTTCTTTTTTTTTAAGTTTTTCCTAATGGTGTTTAGTTACTGGAAATTTCACAATTTACTTTCACACGGTATTCTTGGTATCTTTTAGTGTTAGCTTTTTGACTGTTGATGTCTTTTTCTGGTTGATTGGTTATTCAGGTGTTCTGAATATTTTTGAGAAAAATTATGATATTTTATATTTGCTAGGGGATAACTATTTTATTCAGATACTTAAATATTTTGGCATAAAGTAATTTAACACATCCTTGAATATCCAAATCTGTTGATCTCCATGTAAAATTTCCAAACTCTCTGATGAAAACTGACACAATCTGGTGTAACGTTTATGAGGAATACATTAAGAAATCACTTCCAGGATTGTGAAATTCTCAACGAGACAGAGATAGAGTAAATTACTGTTTTGCCACTATGGTAGAAGGGCTCATTTACGATCCTTCCGAATGGCACTTGTGCATGTGCTGATCCCATTCAGTAAAGCAGTGGCCAAAATGTTTCATTGTGATGATAATGGTAGATTTGAAGATTGATAGTTTGAGGCAGCTCTGAAAGGGGAAGAATTATGTAAGACACCAAACTAGAATCAGGTAATAATATAAAAAGGATTGTGAGAACTAATTTGGAAAAATCTATCACCTACCGTCAATCAGCAGTCTTCCTGGTATGTATACCAGTCCTCAGCTGCTGTTGTACCAGGTGTCTTACTACATAAACTAAGATGCACAAGATTTGCCATAGTAATTCATTTTGTTCAATCAGATTAAATCTGACTTTGCCTCCCCCTAGTCAGAGTGCAGAGATGTAGAATTGATCATTACTGGGGCCTTTTCATTTTCTAAGGGTTTGAAATATACACTTGTGGCATTAAGAAGAACAAGAAAGTTAATACACACACACCCCCCCACATACATTGTTTGGTTCACTACAGTTTTTGCTTGATGACCAGGGACTCACTAACCAAGTCACCCTTGCTTTATGAAGGCCTGTGACCTTCTAGGATATGCTGGTGACATAAAGCAATCCTCATTGGAGCTAAGGACCCTATTTCCCAGGTTCATGCCTATCTTGATGCTTCCTGCTGCCTAGAGTCCTGACTCCATATATGTTTCAGTGCTCAAGGTTCTACCTCTTGCTGAACCAAGGAGGTACTTTTAAAAAAAAAAATTTTATTGAGGTTATAATAGTTTATAACATTGTGAAATTTCAGTTGTACATTATTATTTGTCAGTCACCATATATATGTGCCCCTTTACCCCTTATGCTCACCCCCTGACCCCCTTCCCCTCTGTTAACCACTAATCTGTTCTCTTTGTCCAAGTATTTGTTTATTGTGCACATGTGAGTGAACTCATACAATCTTTGTCTTTGTCTGGCTTATTTCACTTCCCATAATACCCTCAAGGTCCATCCATGTCGTTGCAAATGAGATGATTTTGTCATTTTTTACGGCTGAGTAGTATTCCATTGTATATGTACCACCTCTTCTTTATCCATTCATCAGTTGATGGGTACTTGGGTTGATTCAAAGTCTTGGCTATTGTGAATAATGCTGCAATGAACATAGGGGTTCATAGGTCTCTTTGAATTGTTGATTTCAAATTCTTTGGATAAGTACTCAGTAGTGGGATAGCTAGGTTGTATGGTATTTCTATTTTTAATTTTTTGTGAAATTTCTATACTGTTTTTCATGTTGGCTGCATCAGTTTGCATTCCTACCAACAGTGTATGAGGGTTCCCTTTTCTCCACATCTCCAACATTTGTTATTTTTTGTCTTAGTGATTATAGCCACTCTAATGGGTATAGGGTGATAACTTAGTGTAGTTTTGATTTGCATTTCTCTAATGACTAGTGATGTTGAACATCTTTTTATGTGCTTATTGGCCATCTGTATATCTTCTTTGGAAAAATGTATATGTCCTCTGCCCATTTTTTGATCGGGTTGTTTGTTTTATTTGCTGTTGAGTTGTATGAGTTCTTTAAGTATTTTGGAGATTAACCCTTTGTCAGATATATGATTTACAAATATTTTTCCCCACTTGGTGGGTTGTCTTTTCATTTTGTTCAACGAGGCACTTTTGACTTTAATAGAGAACCTGTCACTACCACTTCTCTGGGGTGTTACTAAGGAGTTAGGCCACAAAATCCCATTTCTTCTGGCACACTGGACCTCTCTGCCCTTCTTAATCTTAATCTCCTTTATTTTTCTTTTCTTTCTTCCTGTGTCCATTCTTAAGAGCATAGTCCCTTCAAGGGCATGAAGCTCTCCTGTCATCCTTCACATTGAGAGAAAAACAGATTGTTTTCGACGGACTTCTGCATTTGGCCCTGCTGCTTAATCATCCTGAGATACAGGTAAAGGGCCTGGCTAATTTCTCTGAAGCTGCAAGACAACTTAGGGAGGGTAAAATACAATGAAAACATGGAAACTTTTTATTTGTATAAACCTTTATATAAGTGCATTTGTATTTAATAAATATTGTGGTAAGCAAATTCAAACTTTTAGACTCTAGCAGTAGGAACATGGGAAGATAGTGAGGTACATGAGAAGACAAAATTCTAGGGTCAGCATAGCTGATTAGAAATGAATGCCAAAGGAAGTGGTTGCTGTTGAAACAAGTAAACATTTTACTTGAGGCCACTTTAGCAAAATATTCTTAACACTAAATTTGGCAAAAGTTGCAGAGGCCCCATGAAATGAGATGACTAGAATTCAGGGAAGGGAAAATTGGTTTGATTTATTAATTGGATTTATTTTCCCCACCAAAAGTAACATGTGAATATATGATGAAAAGAGAAATGTCTTAAAATGGCCTTTCCAGAGGAAATTCAGAAAATGGTCATAAACTGCTGGATCAAAACTATACATATGAGTGCCTTTTCATCATTTTTATCTTTTGTTTTCACTGTAGTTTATCGTGACTGATGGAGTATGGTTTATTAGTATACTGGAGATTTGGGAAACTGTTATTGGTGCATATTCTTACTGGAATATATTTAGTTCTTACTATAATTTTATCATTTACAGGAAAACAATCAAGTTCCTACCGCTAATTCTTTGACCAGACATCTGGATAATAATAATAATGTCTATCTTCTGTTCATGCTCTATACTTTATTTGGAACTAAGAATATATTTTCTAATAAAATAAAGAAAAAAAAAATCCCCCATTGCCTGTCTCTGCATCTTTAGCTTTGTTTTATTTACATTGACACTTGGAGAGTAAATTGTTCATCCATTAATATGGACACTCAGAAATATAGACACTCAACGTCATGATATTTGCCATGGCCATCATCCAGTAAAAACATTAGAAAGATATGAGAGCATCATCCCAAAATATGTTAAAAATATTACAGAAATTTCATTTAACAGAAATAAATATTGGCATGAAAGAGATAATGGAGTCAACAATGGCATTAAAACAGCTTTGTGAGTATATTCAAGAATAAAAAGAAAAAGATGAAGATAATGAGAAGAGAAATTGTGAATATAAAAAGACACTAACTTTTAGGGCTGAAATATTTATCTGTGTAGTGAAAATTTGAGTAGTATTCACAGCAGAAGAAATAGGTATGAATGCAACATAAGAAAAATTATTCAAACTGAAGCACAGACAAAAGAAGTACACAGAGAGTTATTGGCCTCTTAAAATATTTCAAATTGTGTAATATTTTAGTAAGTAGAGTCCCAAAAGAATAGAAAGAGCAGAGAAGAAAAAATGGCCAGAAATCTTTCAAATTTGAGGTAAACGAATCCTGATCTAGAAAACTCAAAGTACCTCAAGGAAGATTTAAGACAGAGACAGAAAGAAAGATAGAACGACAGGAAGAAAGAAAGAAAGACAGGAAGATGGGAAAGAAGAAAGAAAGAAAGAAAGGAAAAATAGGGGAAAAAAGAAAAGAAAGAATAAAAAAATAACTGTCAAGGCACATCACAATTAAATTTCTGGAAACCTAAGATAAAGAGAAGATATTAAAATGAGCTTTGTGGAGGAACATTATATATAGGGAGAAAAGCATGGAAAGAAAAGGCAATGGAATGACATCTTTAAATTTCTAAAGGTAAAATGTTAACTCTCAACCTAGAATTTTATATCCAACAAAAAATTTCTTCAAAAATAAGACAAGATAAGGCAACATAAGCCAAAATAGAAGATAAAGTAGATGAGAATAATTATTGGTAGGAGACCTGCATTAAAAGAAATGTTGAAGAAAAAGTCTTCAATATAAATAAAAATAATACCTGGTGGAAATAGAAATCTACACAATTAATTAAAGAGTACTGGAATTATAAGTATGTAGCCAAATATAAAAATACATTTTTCTTTATAATTTACTTAAGTGAAATGACTCAAACAATTAAATGTAGTAAACAATTAAACATTTAAAACGTAGTCTGGGGTTTATAACTCATGCAGGAGTGAAAAGTATGATAAAAATACCCTAAACACCAGATTTGGGCATAAAAATTGCAGTGCTGTAATATTCCTAGACTATGTGTAAAATAATCAGATGTTATTTAAAGGAAGATTGTGATAAACTAACAAAGTGTGTTGCATAACTCAGAAAAATAAAACATTTATAATAGTTATTGATAAGGGCTGGCCCAGTGGTGCAGCAAAGTGCACACATTCTACTTCGGCGGCCTGAGGTTGGCCGGTTCGGATCCCGGGTGCAGACATGGCACTGCTTGGTACACCATGCTGTGGTAGGAGTCCCACATAGAAAGTAGAGGAAGATGGGCATGGATGTTAGCTCAGGGCCATTCTTCCTCAGCAAAAAGAGGAGGATTGGCAGCAGTTAGCTCAGGGCTGATCTTCCTCAAAAAAAAAAAAAAGATAGTTATTGATAAAATCAGTGAAGGGCACAATGTCTTCAATGTTTACAAAAATACACTTAAAATATATAGATTTTTAAAAGTAAGTGGTGGGTGTCTTGTTCTGTTTATGCTGCTCTAACAAAATACTATAGACTATGTGGTTTATAAACGACAGAAATATATTTCTCACAGATCTGGAGACTGGGAAGTCCAAGATCAAGATGCCAGTAGATTGAGTGTCTAGTGAGAGCCTGCTGCCTAGTTCACGGGGAGCTGTCTTTTCACCATAATCTCACATGGTGGAAGGGACAAGGGAGCACTCTTCTGTAAGACCACTAATGCCATTCATGAGGGCTCCACCCTCATGACCTAGTCATTTCCCAGAGGCCCCACCTCCTAATACCATCATGTTGGGGTTAGCATTTCAACATATGCATTTTGGGGAGCCACAAACATTCAGTCTATAGCTTTCTGCCCTGGCGTCTCAAAATTCATGCTCTTACATGCAAAATATATTCATTGTGTCTTAATAGACCCGAAAGTCTTAACTGGTTCCAGCATCAACTTTAAAGTCTAAATCTAAAGTCTCATCTAAATATCATCTAAATCAGATATGGGTGAGACTCAAAATACTTTTCATCTGAGACAAACTGTTCTCCATCTGTGAATCTGTAGCATCAAACAAATTATGTGCTTCCAAAATATTATGGTGGAAAATACATAGGATAGGCATTCTGATTCCAAAATGGAGAAATAGGAAAGAAGAAAGAGGTAACAGGTCCCAAGTAGGTCCAAACTACAAGGCAAATTGCATGAGATCTTACGGCTTGAGAACAAGCTTCTTTGGCTCAGTGCAGCCCCACCGGGACAGAGATCAGGCCTATCACATCCACTGGAGCAAGGGTCTCATCTTTGGACCCACTGGGGTGGAGGTTCCCTCTTTGAAGATTTGCCTGCCAGGGGTTGGGCCCTCTAGGCTCTGGGTGACCTTGTCCCCATGGCAACCCTCTGCCTGGGCCCTGCCCCCACAGCTCTGAGAAAGATTCAGCCTGTCCTTCAAAATCCAGGTGGAGGCAGCCGTGCCCCCAGGGCTCCTGCACTCTGGGCCCATGATGGGAAGGGCAGCCCTAGTGATCTCTCAGTTGCCTTCCTGGTCCTTATTCCATTGTCTTGGAAAATAGATACTGGCTTCGGGTACTCACCAGACACGTGTCATAGACTGCCAGCTTCTCACTGTGTGTTCACATAGTGGAAGGGATGAAAGCAAGCTCACTGGCTCTCCCTCTTGCACTCTTTCTTCCTTTCTTCTCTGTTCTTCTATTCTCCTCTTTTATAAGGGCACTAATCCCCTTAATAAGGACTCCACCCTCATGATCTAGTCACCTCCCAATGGCCCCCCCTCCTAATAACCATCACATTGGGGGTTGTCTAGTGATTTTTCAAACTTTTTTTGCAGAAACTGTATTCCTTGTCATGCATGGTCACTGAAGTCCTTGTTTCTTAGAGTGTGTTCAGCTTTGGTTCTCTAAAATTTCTATTTTTTTATTGATATTTTCTATTTATGAGATACTTTTACACCTTCCTTTACTTCTTTAAGCACTCTTTCTTTTTCCTGGAGTGAGTTCTCTATTCTTTGTGCAGGGTTAGGAATCCCTTTGTGCAGGGTTAGGGTTTCAGAAAGAAAAAAGAATAAAGAAAAGTGAACAGGGTCAAAGTGACCTATTAGACATCAAATGTGGACCAGCATATGCATTATGGAAGTTCCAGAAGGAAAAGAGACAAGGGGCAGAAAGATTATTTGAAGAAATACTGGCTGAAAACCTCCCAAATTTGATAAAAAACATAAATGTAAACATCCAAGAAGCTCAACAAATAGAATAGAGAATAATTCCAAATAGAAGAAACACAAGAACATACAAATTAAGCCACATTATAATCAAACTTTGAAAGACAAGGAATCTTGAATGAATGCAGAAAGAAAGAAATGACTAGTCACATACAAGGGATCCTCAGTAGTATTAACAGCTGATTTCTCATCAGAAATCATACACTTCTAGGAATAGCAATTATGAAAAAAGAGACAAGATACAATTGGAAATTGCAGAAGGGACACTGCTACAGATCTTACATTAAAGGACAATTAAGGATTATTACAAATAATTTTATGCCAATTAATCCAATAATTTATAAAAATAAGCACATCTTTGAAAAACCTCAGTCACCAATACTGACACAAGAGTAAATAGAAATCTGAATAGCCCTATATCTACAAGAAAAATTTAATTCATAATTAAAAATCTTCCTCTGCCTCACTTCACCAAAAACTCCAGATTTAGTTAGTATCGCTAGCGACCTCTACCAGACATTTAAGGAAGAAATAATACAAATCTTATGTAAATTCTTTTAGAAAATAGTGGAGAAGTAAACACTACCCAACTCACTTTTTGAGGACAGAATTACCCTAGTAATAAATCTAGCAAGCGTATCAGAAGAAAAGAAAACTATAGACTAATATCTTTCATGAATATCCAAAAGTTCTTTATATAAAAATCAACAAATTAAACTCAGCAAAACATAAAATGAATACTACTCCTCCACCAAGTTCAGTTGACCTCCTGAATGCAAGGGTAGTTTAATATTGGAAAATCAATAAATACGCTTCACTTCTTTAACAGAATAAAGAAGAAAAAGACACGATAATCTCAAAATAGAGTAAAATCATTTGATAAAGTGCAGAACACATTCATGGTAAAAATTCCCATCCAACTACAAATAGAATATAATGTTTTAACCATGAAAAATAACATCTTTTAAAAAACCAAACAGTAAACTTTAACTTGATGGTTAAAGTCTAAGTCTAATTTCAAGAAAAAGGTAAAAAGATCTGCTCTTAACACTTCTTCCAACATTTGTCCTGGGCAGTGTAATAAGGCATTCAAAAGAGAGAGAAATCATTGACATAGGATATCAAGAGGAGTCCTGATTCACAGATAACATGATCATGAAGATAGATGATTGTATAGAATTTACAAAAAGAACTGAGTGGGAGAATAGCAAAGGTTCAAGAGACAAGAGTGATATACCAAATTAATTTTATCATTAAATAGTAGCAATGAGCAATTGGAAAATAAAAATACTCAAAATTTTACAGAGGGAAACCCCCCATAAAATAAGCATAAATTTAATGAACTATGTACAAGGTATATACCCTGAAAACTACAAAATTTAGAAGACCTAAGTATATAGAGAGATATATCATATCAGGTATTGGAAGATTCAATATTCTTAAGAAGTTAATTACCCCCAAATAGAGCTATGGTTCTTGGACAGTCACATTCACAATTCCATTTGGTTTCCTTTTCAAGTTGACAAGCAAATTCTGAAATCTATATGACATGCATGAAGACTTAGGACATCCAAAGAGTTTGAATGACAATCAAGTTGGATGAAATGAATTGTCTTATTTTAAGATTTCTATTATATTGCATCATCAAGACAGTGTGGTAATGGTGTAAGTATGGACATGTAGATAGATATAATAATAAAGGACTTTCTTTTTTTGGATGTATGTGGAATTAACGTCCTTCTTCCTCCTAGTTTTCTTTAGAGCTGTTATTATGATTCTTACCTCAGTCATTAAATATCTTAATAATAGTGGGATGTCCCTGAAAATATGGAGAGGAGACAAACAAGTTCCTTTATGACAAACCCCTTCAAAGCTGTTCACAATTTTTCTCCAAGGAAAAGAAACAAAAATATCTTTAAGATAGATAGATAGATTTATTCAATTTACAATGATTCAGAGCTTACTCTTGTCAATATTTTAGCTTAAAACATGCACTATTTTCCAAAAGTGCAAATATCTGTTCCAGAACAAACTATTAAAAAAATTAGGAAACACAGTGTTTTAAGAGCTCATTAAATGAGTTTTACCAGAGGTTATGACTGCCGGCTTTATAGTCACTACTTTAAAAATATAGCTTCTTTTCACAATGTGTGATATTCCTTCTGTTATAGGTTATCATGTATATTTGGTAAAATGTTATCAAAAACACAGACTTAAAAAATTGCTTTAAACTTCTCAGATGTCCAAGACTAAAGGGCAGGGAGAATACGGGGTAAAGAAACAGAATGAAGAACACATGGAAAGTGTGATGTAGGAGGTTTGAAGTTTTATGATTAATGTCTAAGCATAAATAAGATATTCTGTAGCCTTATTTTCATAATGTAGCATTTCTGATGTAAATAGTTTACCATAATAAATGTCAGATAACATCGGGTCTGTGTGGGAAGGAGTTACACTTGGGTCTAAAATGAGGTATGTCTCTTATAATGAGGGACAGTGAGAGATACCATATGCTCCTCGCTTTCAAATTAGTAGTTCCATCTGTTTAACTAGTTGTCAGTTTCATCCAAAGATGCATGATGATTTGTGAGGATTCTGGAATGTGATAAACACCTTCTTTCTAGTATGTGATAACTTCCAGGGCACTGAATCAGAAAGTAGTTAATGCAAAGTGTTAATAAGGACACAAGGAGAATATAATGGAAATCACAAAATTTGAGCCCAAATCCTGAGTTACTAAATCACACATGAATAATTATACCAAATATTACTGTAGTCAAAATTGGCTGCTTAAGTTGTGGTGCCTAGTGCAAAATGAAAATTTGTGGCTCTGCATTCAAACTTGTTCAAGAGTTTTGAGATGGCAACACTGGAGTGTTAAAACAAGAGTGGGCCCTTTACACATGGGGTCTTGTATGACGGCACAAGTTCTATGTCCACGAAGCCAGCCCTCACTGTAGTTCTGTACTTCACATATGCCGTTAAATCTGAGCTGTGACATCAAACCTAAGGCATGCCATCAAATCCGAAACAGCTTTCCACAGGTTTTAAAAAAATCCTCAATATTAATTATAATATTTAAAAAAAGAAGAATCAGATTTATACAAATATTAAATCGAATTGTAGAAAGCACATCTTAATTTAGTTGAGTACAGTGTTTAACATAATTTGATCTCTGAAACTTACACATTAAATTTATCTATATAAACTAATAATTTCCCCTCTTCTCTCCTTTTGCTTCCTTCTACTTCGTATACTTTTTGTTTTGCAAACTTGATCAAGGTCGCACCTATGTTTGCAGAGTTGCATACCTACTTTTTGTTAAATGGTAAGGAGCTTATTGGCGGGAAGTTTCAAAGCTCTGTGGCTTTAGCCATGCTCCAACCTTCTATTGTTACACCTCGTGTATTCTAGAAAATAGGAGGTACACTCTAGAGTTAGATTGCTTGGGTCCAAATCCTAACACAGCCAATATCTGTATCTTTGGACAAATCATTTGTTAAATTTTGCTAGCTGTTCTTCTGTAAATTAAGTACTCCTTATTATAACAGTTACTGAGGTAAGTACAAATAATACTACTATACTTACCTCATAGAGTTATGAGAATTAACTGATATAGCCTTTGTGAATCTATCAACATACTTCTGATGTAATATGTATTGAATAAAGGTTAACTATTATTGTGATGTGCATCATTTTTTTTTTTTTGTCTTATTTTTGTGTTACCTGCAGGCTACAAGAAATTACTTCTTTCTACTGTGCAGGGAATAATTACAAGGGCCAATAGCAGGAGACATATGGATTGTGGAGAATGGGAGAGACCAGTAGTAATTTTTTTTGAGGAATAGTGCAGGTTTGAAAAATTCTCAAAGAGTAAATATAGCTGCCATCTATCTTGAAAGCTGTTAGAGATATTTTACTGGGTACTAGAGAATGTTACCCGGCTAAAATATGTTTAGAAAAACTAAGATTTAGAGTCCACTGTAAGTTTTCTTCAAGAGCATAATTTAGAGAGTTCTCAAGGAAACAGGTAGGGCTTAGGGGTTACAAGAGCAATCTGTATGTAATATTTTATGTGTTTTTTCTCAGGGTGGGCTAACTCTCTTTCCCGTCTTTAACCTTGCACCCCGACCCCCACAGAACCACTCCATTTTTGGAGTTAAGACTATTTGCACTGCTCAATTGCCCAACCTTTTCTTCTTTTATTTCTACCAAGTTCCGTCTTGAAATAACAGCTAAGACCTTTCCAAAACAGACTTCCTGTCTTGGGAAATGAGGTTAGGGGAAATTCATTAGCCCTATTGGCTAGTCCCTATCATTTCATTTTTTATCCACTTTTTAATCTTTATACATTCCTCATTCCCATGTTTTATTATTTATTATTCTATGCTGTAAGTTGGTCTCAACAGGATGAATGCCTCGTCTTACCATTGACACTATTTTTAGCCATTGTCATTCTGTCTTTTGTTAGATCTGACATAATTTTTCACTTTTTAAAGTATAATTTTCAATCACTTGGGTATTACCACTGTGCACTTTGCCCCGATATAGAAGCTGGGTGTTCTCTTCTCCTCAGAGTAAGAATGTCTACCTTTTAGCACACAGGACCCATGGTTCTTGTACTACAGCAAAGAAACGTACACATGAGTCAGTTTGGATGGAGTTTATCAAAGTTTCTTGGTATATTTGAACATGAACAAGACCCTTGTTTTACTTATCTATTAATAACAAATCCCATGAAAACTTAGTGGCTCAAAGTAACAATAGTTATTATTTCTCTTTGATCTTTACCTTGACTGAGCTCAGGGAGTCGGTTTAACTTAGTGTCGTCTCACGTGCAATTGCAGTTAGAGAACATCTGGAGCTGCTGATGTCTGAAGCCTCTACCAGGTTGGATATCTAATATAAAATTTTTCACTCACATGACTGGTGCCTTGATACTCCACTTCTCAACACATGGCGTTTTAATTTCCAGTTGAGCTGCTTACAGCTCAATGATCTCAGTATAGTCTCCTTTCTTAGTGGTGGTGGGCTTCTAAAGGAAAGCTTTCTAAGACAGCCAGGAGGAAGATACCAATACTCCCAATGGATAAGCCTAGAATTGGGTAGGGTCACTTCCACTGTATTTGATTTTTCAGAGCAATTACATGCCAGGCCAGATCAAGAGGGTGGAAAAATAGATGCCCGATTTGATGGAGGAATGGCATGTGTATACTGAAAGGCAGGAATGAATGGTAGCATGCAACACAAGCTACTGCAACACTTACGTGCAGTGACCATAACCTTTTCTTTTTCCTTCCGTGTTTTCCTTCCTTCCACAAACATATATTGAGCATCCGTTCTATGCCCAAAAATGCATTAGGCATTAGTCATTTGTTCCCTTTTATTTATAATTAGAATTGAGCTACAATATACACTAAATGTTTTTATTTTTCCCATGTCATCAACTATTTCCAACTTTCATTAGAAAGTACTACATTTTTCTGTATATGCTTTAATACAAAAAAGGGGCACAAATTGCATTACATTGCCCTAAGTTATTTATTGAATTAGAAACATCATTTTATTTATTTAACTATGTACATCTAGAATATTATTTTTCTCTACAATTCTTTCCTGTTTTTCTGAATCTGATGTAAGCATTATTAGCAAAAAGACTTCAAATAACTTCTTTAGTATTTTGTTTCTTACCTAGCATGATTTTTTTTAAAGATTGGCACCTGACCTAACGACTGTTGCCAATCTTCTTTTTTTTCTTTCCCCTGCTTCTTTCTCCCCAAATCCCCCCAATACAAAGTTGTATATTTTAGTTGTGGGTCCTTCTAGTTGTGGTATGTGGGACGTCACCTCAACATGGCCTAATTAGCGGTGCCATGTCCACACCCAGGATCCAAACCCTGGGCCGCTGAAGCGGAGCACAAGAACTTAACCACTCGGCCACAGGGCCAGCCCCTAGTAAGATGTTTAATACATTTCTATCAAATTAATAATTCTAAAAAAGAATGTGTGTTGTTAAAGCTGAATAATATGTGTCTTGGTTTGTTTGCCTGCTTCCCTGTAAGAAATTATCATTAGTGTCTGATTGGGAGAATATGCTTTTGAATTTGGAAATCCAAAGAATTTTCACTCCAGAGGTAAATAGGAAATTCCAGGGTAATTTCTACCATCATATCATCATATCAAATAACATATACATTTACTGGAACCATGAGAATTTTGTGAGAATTAGTGACATCATGATTCTAAGTCACCTTGAAAATATATAGAGCTATGTTAAAAGGAAAAGAAGGCTAATAACATATTATGTCTATACTAAAATGTTTGCTCCTACAATAATGGGTGCCCGTATTTTCTGACAGCTCTTCCGGAAATTCTCGTTTTGTTTCATCATTTTCGTTCCTTTGATATCCAGCTATATATAACTCACAGTATTTTCTGACCCATCAGCAAAAATATTCAAATACAAACAGGAGAAATGTTAATGCAAGGCGTGAAGAAGTTTCGATTGTTTTCTTCTCAAAACTCTGTGATTTAATATGACGTTTACAATATGTGGTTATAATTCGTCCTCTCATACAAGTTTTCAAAAATAAAAAGCTATACTTTCCTTTGATCTGAAAAAGGAAAAGTAGGAAAGGGGTTTATCTCCTTCAACAGACTTTTTTTTTTTCCTTAGAGAAATTAACATAGCTGTGGATTTGCTTCAGTTGAATAACCTGCTTTTAATGCACAAAATCAGACATGGAAGGTATTAGGCATTTACATTTAGCCAGGGAAAAAGGTTTGAGATGTCTCAGATTCTCCTGAAGGGAAACAGGTATAAACTCAATTTTCAGCTATATTTCCATAGCTTAACATCATTTATGTGCGATATTTAGTTATAGGTTCAAAAGTAAAATAATAAAAAATAAAATTTATTGGAAACCTTACTTAAATAAGTAAAACACTGGGAAATTTCCTATTAAAATCACTTCTGGGTGTCACGTAAGTTCATGTTGGAGATTGCCTTTTGTTTAATTTGTAAATATTTACTAATTTTTCAACCAGAACTTGTTAAATTTATTAAATTCCTAGTACGCACATAAGATTTGGTTGAGACTATAGGATTCAAAGGTGGAAGAGTATAATCATGTTATTCCCAACCTGAGACTCCTGTGCCTCTAGCTCTGCAGGGTATAACAACAGAGCAAAAGTCAATATGTACATTCTGATTATATGTTTCGTGAGAAACTAGTAATGTCTATGAAGATTGGATTCTAAAACATTATAAACATAAATATATTAGAATATCATAATAGAAGGTTAGAGATAAACACTTAGAATTTAGAGAAATCTAAAAAGACTTTTATCTCAAAGTATAGTCCCTGTTAGCTTGCCACCTATTTGAACTCATTGTTTATTTGTTACTTTGTCTTGTGACCAACTGTACACCTAAAATTGAGGCGTAGGAACTCTAGCATATACCACATGCTGAATCATAGGGTAAGAGAAGAATCTGGGTACATATGGCATCAACATTAATAAAAGACCGGAAAGGGGTGTACATCTAAATTAAAATTAGAGTTGCCAGATTTAGTAAATAAAAATACAGTACTCAGTTAAATTTGAATTTAAGATAAACAATGAGTGTTTTTGTTTTTTTTGAGGAAGATTAGCCAACGTCTGCCACCAATCCTCCTCTTTTTGCTGAGGAAGATTGGCCCTGAGCTAACATCTGTTGCCAATCTTCCTCTTTTTGTTTGAGGAAGATTGTTGCTGAACTAACATCTGTGCCAGTCTTCTTCTATTTTATGTGGGACACCAGCACAGTGTAGCTCAACCAGTGGTGATAGGTCCATGCCCAGGATCTGAACCTGTGAACCCCAGGCCACCAAAGTGGAGCATGCAAACTTAACCACTATGCCACCAGCCAGCCCTTCTTCAGCCCATTTTTTAAACTGTATTATTTGGGGTGTTTTGCTATTGAGTTGTATGAATTCCTTATATATTTTGGATATTAATCTCTTCAAATTTAATGGTTTGCAAATATTTTCTCTCATTCCATAGGTTGCCTTTTTACTCCATTAATTGTTTCTTTTGCTGGGCAGAAGCTTTTAGTTTGATGTGATCAGACTTGTCTAATTTTGCTTTTGTCACTTGTGCTTTGATGTCATATCTAAGAAATCATTGCCAAGCCCAATGTTACAAAACTTTCCCCCTATGTTTTCTTCTAGGAGTTTTACAGTTTCAGGTCTTATATTTAAATATTTAATTTATTTTGAGCTGGTGTTTGTGTATTGCTTAAGATAGGGGTTGAATTCCTTTCTTTTGTATGTGACTATCTAGTCTTCCCAACACTATTTATTGAAGAGATGATCCTTTCTCCATTGTGTATTCTTGGTATCCTTGTTGAAAATCAGGTTCCAATATGTGTGTGAGTTTTTTTCTGGGCTTTATTCTACTCCATTGGTCTATATGTCTGTTTTTATGCCAGTACCATACTGTTTTAATTACTAAGACTTTGTAATGGAGTGTGAAATCAGAAAGTGCAATGTCTTCTGCCTTGTTCGTTTTTCTCAAGATTGCTTTGCTGCAGTAAGCTTCCCACCGCTTTTCCTTTGTTCCCAGCTGTCCCAGGCACCCAGACAATGCAGGTTCTTTCTGTACTCCATATGAGGAGAGACAGAAGCCAATCTGTCAGGGAGCTCCCTGTAAGGCAGGGGACTTTGGCCATTCACCTCGTTATCTCCCCATCCCTACCGGAGTGGGAAATTGCAACCCACAGCCCTCTCTCTCAGAACTGAGCTCTGCCAACTTGGAGGAGGAGATGGTGTGGGTAAAGTGAAATTACTCTTCTTGCCTGTTTCAGTGCAGTTTTTCTTGGTTTTGGGTTACTGCAACTTCCTAACTGGATTCTCGGCCTCTCCTAAAGGGATTTTAGTCCTACTGTAGTTATGAAATTCTTGCTTCTGTGTGTGAACAGGAGCTGGATCTTCCTATTCTGCCATCTTGCTCATGTCCCTTCCCCCAGACCTCATGCTGTTGTCTCTTCATTCTTCTTGAGGAGTCCCTTTGGTAGAAATTTTTGAGAAGCATTCTCATAAATACAAAACATTAAGTGCACAGATTTAAAAACATGGCTTGTAATTCTTTGATACTTCTCTATGGAATGAGGGATCCTTATCCTCTCTCCTTGAAACCGGGCAAGTTTGTCAGTGTTTGGAGTGATTGAATACACTGGAAGTAAAGGCAAGGCAGAAGTAATCATGAGCTTCTGCCTTAGGTTCAAAAGAACATCTTCTCTTCAAGCCCTGAGATGTCATGTCAGAAGGCTCACGGTCCTGAGGTCAAATACTCTGAGAAGCTGAAGTTTCTTGGGAGGCCAAACATAGATATTGCAGTCAACAGTTCAGATATGCCTAAACTTCAAGTAGTCCCAGTCCAGGTGCCAATCTTGTGAGTTAAGAACTCTCCAAATAATTCCATCCCCTGTCATTCAGGTAACCTCCAGCAGTTCAAGTCTTTCCAGCAAAATCCCCAGACATTGTGGAACAGATACAAGGCATCCCTGCTGTGCCCTGTCTGAATTCCTAAGCAACAGAATAAAATGTTGTTTCATTCTACTAAGCGTTGTCGCAGTTTGTAATTTAGCAATTGATAATTGGATTGGTATATAACTGAAAAGTTGAAAGGGTTAACTATTGCTAATATAATAACATGCATATAATTTTTAAATATTTTCAGAACTAGAAACAAAAGATGGCTTAGACTAATTTAGTTTGAGCTGCTTAAAATTTAATGTGTACATGAATCACCTGAAAATTGTGTAAAAATGCAACTTTTAATCCAGTAGTTCAGAGGCGGGGATGAGATACTGTGTTTCTAATCAATTTCCACATAACGCCAATGCTGCTAGTCCATGGGCCAGCCTCTGAACCTCTACTTCACTTCCCTCATTTCGAATTTGAGACAATTGAGACTTAAAGTGATTAAATAAAAGTCAACACTGACAGAAAAATGGTGGCAAGCCATGTTGTGTTCCTCAGCAGAGCCCATGGCCTTAGATTGTGGGTTATCAGAAGGGAATTATAAATAAAAGAGAAGAGCATTATTATTTGGTTGTAACCTATATGCCAGTCACTATGTTAAGTATATATATATACATATATAAATCATCTCACTTTTTCTTCACTATAACACTTCAAGACAGATAATTTTATATTCAGATTGGGGAAGTGAAACTTAAGGCCCAGAGAGATCAAATAACTTACTGAAATAGGTAGATGAACCAGGGTTTGAATCCATGGCTTTTGGGCATTAAAGCTTTTATTCTTCCCCATGACATAAAGCTTCCATTGTCACTGAGAGATGGGTGCCTGATTGTAGCCATGCCAAGAAAAAAAGGAAGCATCATAGAAAACAATAGGATGAAGGCAAATATAATTTCATGTTCTATAACTCTGTCAGGAACTGCAACTCTTCATACTATAATAATATTGTTTAAGATCACTCTTAGGATTGATGAAAATGCATTGTTTTAGTTTTAATTTAGCTACAAATTTTAATTTTTATCTATCTAACCATTATATTCATTCAATTACCATTTATTGAATAAAAATTCATTTTCACATTCCATTTTATGTATTGAAAACACATGTGAACAAGAAATACAGAGTTCCTCCCCCACATGATGTATTTAATTCAGCAGGAAAGATAAAATTAATTACAATAGTATGTGATGAATGTTACGATAGGCAAAGTTAAGTCCCCAAGGAGAGTGAACGGATATATGCAAACCAATCTCACATGGTTGTGAGAATACAAGATGTAAATACAAGCAAAAGTATCTGATATACAGCAATGCTCAATGCATGCTATTTTTCAATTATACCTTCTTTTACTACTGCCTCCAATCAAGAAATCAAATTGTATTTATATGATTTAGGATAACTTCTGATTTATTTTCCCAGTGAATCATCTAAAGTACTCTGACACAAAAATGTTGTTGGAATAGTATAATCAGGCATTTTAAAAAATTAACTGTTTAACTTTTAAAATTTCACTATTTCAAAGCACTGGACTAGCTAAATAATTTCATTATTCTTACTGTGGGGAGAACTAGAGCAAATATCCATGTGCCTTTTTATGTTTAAGTATAATTTTCAAAAAGTGAAAAACATGAATCTCACATGAATATATAGTGAATATGTGTCGAAGAGTTTATTCAATTAATTAGTGAGGAGACCAGTCAGATATTAAAATTGGTGCAAAGAGTATTTGAAGTGCTAAGTATTTATAGGCAATTAATAAAGAAATGTATAAGATTGCTAGATTAGATACAAAACTGGTTAGTGTTCTACAAGGTAGTAAAGTCAAATTATTGAGATGTTTTTCCACTGAATGATTATATGCGTAGTAACCAGACAAAGATCTGAAAGTAATAAGGAGCTTCACCAAATCTAGATATTTAAATGAATTGTCATAAGAGTCTTCATTGTGATCATAAAAAGAATCTCCAAAAGTCATTCTCAACTGTAAAAAGTTAGGTCTTACTGTTTAGCCTGATGGTTTGCATGAGTGCAGCAAGCTACAGGCCTCCGTGAGTTTGCACTGTAAATCTATGACCACACAAATCTATTGAGCAGCCACCAAGCCAGAGAACTAACCATGCTCTAGAACATTTAATACTAGGATATTTTTGAGTGAATTCCTCTCATTTTTGAGATGCCTCAAATTTGCCAGTCTCTGGTCTGCAAGGAAGCGACTTTCCTTAGCAACTGGAGATCAGGTCCCAGCAAGCCAGACGTCCTTGCAGGCTTAGCAGGCATTGGCTCCTTATGGAAAACCAATTCTTATTGAATGTGATGGAACCAGGAACCAAAACAAAAATAAAAAATCATTAGAGAGGACAAAGGAAGAAAAGCAGATAAACAGACTCGGAAAATTAAAGTTTGGCTGCCATTTGGGATTCACTCTGAGAGAGAAGACAACACGTGTCGGGGCTTAAGCAGCCCCTGAGGTGCACTTCTTATACATCACCATTTCAGTGATTGTCAGGTTACTCCACTTGGGGACATTAGTAGGACAAACTCTAAAACAATTGAAGTATAATTTCCAAAACGTTGAGGACATAACTCATAAAAGTATATAATGAATATGTATAAAAATTTTATCCAAATCATTAAGTAATGACAAATCTATTAGATTTTCAAAGTTGTTCAAAGACCATTTAAGAAACTAAATACTTACATATAATTTAATAAGGAACTTTAGGATAAATTTCTGGATTAGATTCAAGACTGGTTAATATTCAACTGGGTGTTTAGTCTGATGTTTGGGTTATCGTTCCCATTGCACATGAATTATATTTTTCAACTGGAAAAATATGTAGATTATCATATATTTCCACTGTATCTGGAGTTATCACTCATGTTGATAGATCTTTTTTCTGAAAACCCAGTGAAAATAAGTTTTGCTTTTTTTTTTTTTTCTGAAGGTTCATGAAAAAATACAGTCATATTTTTGGAAAAGCTGCAAGTTTATAATCACTCCTAAACCCCTGTAGGACAGATTTCTTCCCATTTTAGCACCCACATATATGTATCTTTTTCTTTATCCCTGTCTCTTTTGGCTTGATTTTTTTTCACAATTGAAATTCACTGTCAATGAACAGTCCCTTTTTTGAGACTGCCTTGTAAATTAGTGGGAAAACAAAATCTGATTTCACCAGAAAATATACATTTTTATTACATTAAGTTTAAGAACAAACTATATGATAAAATTTTGCTTTTATTTTTCTGTGCAGAGGAAGATTTGATGTGAGCTAACATCTGTTGCCAATTTCCTCTTTTTGTCTGTGAGCTGCCACCACAGCATGGCCACTGACAAATGAGTGTTGTAGGTCTGTGCCTGGGAACTGAAGCAGGGTGCTGAAGTGGAGTGCACCAAACTTAACCACTAGGCCACTGGGGCTAGCCCTGCATTCATGTCTTAGAGATGTGTCAACTATGTATTTGGCCATCTAAAAAGAGTGGCTTATTTTTAGGTACATAATCATTTCTATCATAAACCTGCTCAGAAGCTTCTGAGGGACCTCTGGGAGCCTTGGAACCTAATGACTGTATGGATGTTTATGAGTTTGAATGCCTATGACACACATAAAACATTCCTAAATTTTTTGATAGTTCTCTGAAAATGTAATATTGTTCATTTCGTCTATGACTTCCTGGGACCATATAGTAGTCATTTAATTCTGAACACATCAAGAGAAATATAAATTAACAAATATTGTCACATAGTCTTTTTGGAAAATGAAATGGTCCATTGCATTATGAAGTTCTTCCTGTTGAATAGCTAACTGGAAAAAATACTCAGTTTCTTTTTTTTATTTTTATTTATTGGTTTCTTTTGTGAGGAAGATTGGCCCTGAGCTAACATCTGTTGCCAGTCCTCCTCTTTTTGCTTGAGGAAGATTGTCGCTGAGCTAACACCTGTGCCAGTCTTCCTTTATTTTATGTGGGATGCTGCCACAGCAAGGCTGGATGAGCGGTGCTAGGTCCATGCCTGAGATCTAACCTTGAAAACTTGGGGCCGCCAAAGTGGACCACATGAACTTAGCCACTGTGCCTCCAGGCCAGCCCCTCCTTTTTATACTTAGTCATTCATTATATGATTTACAGAATTGTATGATCAATTTCACTGTCACAGTTAATGCAACAGTGTTGCTATGAGTAATTTTGCATTCATCTTCTGATTCATGTAATAATTGTAAGATGTCTTCTTATAATTTTCTTCTCTTTGTTATTAAAAGGATATATTAAAATATTCTAAATTCTCAAGTAAACTCAGTGAAATTTAAGGTAGAATATGATACATTCTTGAAAGATGGTGCAGTAATTTTTGTAATATATTAAGAAAACTGAGAGATGATCAATTTCTTATTACATCATCTTTCTAGGTGATTCCATCATTCTTCTGTTTTTAAAAAACTTTAGACTTTTTTTGTAGCATAGCTGGGAATAGTGGATGAGCAATGATGAATAGTGATGAAATAATTCCTAGGATAATTAAGTAACAAAATATTTCAATGTATAGGAAATATAACTGAGATCCGACATGTATGTTAGTTTTATAAAAAGTTGTAATGAAATTATATTTTAATTGTAGGCTTTTTTTAATTAAAAATACTAAGTAAGTTTCCTTCTTCTTTGGAGGACAGCTAAGAAAAAATAAATGTCATAAAATATCAAATCTTACAAAGAGTTAGAAGGCTCAAAAAAAAAGAAACTCAAAAACTAAAATTGTGTCCAATGGACCCTGATGGCATACCATTAGAATGATACTACCACTGCCTGAATAGAAGCTTATCAACCAGGATTAGTTGCGTGGTCATGTCAGAAGACAAGAAGCTAACAGCCCATATGGTTACAAATCAGTTTGAAAGGATTTAATCTACTATTCACGTAAATAAAACCCTGGTTGTCATGAATATAATCACCCAAAAAAGCAAAAATACCCGTATATTCCTCTAAACTATGTCTAACCAATGTTTAACATTATAAAACTCACAGTATCACAAATAAAATTAGTGCGAATTGCTAATTTCATAATAAGATAGTCGTTAGGTTGAACAAATAAATATAATTTTATTTGTATAACTTCATTTTGAGACATTATAGGTAACATTATTTTTTTACTTTTCATTAATCAGAAAAATCCAGAAATATAATTAACCATTTTCAAGTTATTTGTTGTGTTTTTGGACTTTCTAAAAATATATTCATTGATATAATCTTATAGGTTAGAGTGTATAAGGATAAATTAACAAAGTAGACATGTAAAAGAATATGTTTTAAAATAAATATTAATATATTTACCCAAAAATAGGCTTTTTGTATGCATCTAATATTATGGAATGACATAAATCCATGCACATATCACTTACCATATTATGCATCATACTTCTTACATTAAGTCATAATAATTTGCATTTTCCTCTACGTCCAGTCACACTTTTAGCTTCATAAAACCAACTGACATGTCTCGTCCTCAGTGTCTGGCCCTGAAAGTCAAGGTACAGGAGAGACTTAAATACATTTTTGATGTTGCAAATAGGATTTATGAAAAGGTAGTTAATTAATTTATTCATTCAAAAATATTTATTGAGGGGCCAGCCCAGTGGGACAGCAGTAAAGTTCGCACGTTCCTCTTCAGCGGCTTGGGGTTCACCGGTTCTGATCCTGGGTGCGGACATGGCACTGCTTGGCAAGCCATGCTGTGGTAGGCGTCCCACATATAAAGTAGAGGAAGATGGGCACAGATGTTAGCTCAGGGCCATTCTTCCTCAGCAAAAAGAGGAGGATTGGCAGCAGATGTTAGCTCAGAGTTAATCTTCCTCAAAAAAAACAAATTTATTGAGCACCTGCTCTGTCCTGGCACTCTTCCAGGCCTAATCACTAAGTAGGAAATCAATGACATTTCCTTAGACTATTTATTAGGCAAGTAGAATAAAATTTACCTCTTGTTTTAAGAGTTTAGCTTCTTAATATGTCAACTTCTCTTTACCTAGACAAGAGGGATAGCCCTTGTATAGACGTGATTACATCCTAGGTGAGTTGATGTTAGGTAAATATCTCAGCTTGAGGGCCATTTTACTTTACCAGCCAAGATTTCTAGAGTGAAGTATTTTATTTTAATAGTCAGGAAATATATTTTTCTATGTTTTGATAGGCTGTTTACTTACTATAGTTTCTTTAGATGCTTTTTCTGGAAGATTTGTTTATTCAGGCATTCAGAAATAAATAATGTTAAATAACTAACAGGCTTTGCCTATGTTGCCATATACTTTCCTAAATTATCTCTTTTATTCTTTTTGATTAAACTGGGCTTGTTTTCTGTATACAGGGATTTACACTTTAACTATGTAGTCTAAGGTCTTTATCTTTATAGAATTATCTTAAAAATGCAAATTCTACCAAAGATCTATGGCCAGAGTCCCTATAGATCATTCTACACTTAGAATAATAAAAATAATTGTTTCAACTGTGCTCTCACATCTCTTAAAAATATATTCTTTAACACGCTATTTCAATGCAGTAGGATCTTAATGCTTTTTCACTTTTCTACTTAAAAGTTGTCTTCTAGGAAGATTTGACTATATGATTAAGACTAAAATTATAGAAATCTGAGAAATATTTAGTAAAGAGGGATATATGATTGTGTCTCAAAAAGATAATAGGACCCCATGTGAGTGTGTGTATAAGACAGATAATCTGGGATGCTGTTCTTGAAAATGTTTTGCCACATGTTTGAGAAATCCACCTTCTGTGTTTCTTAAGCACTGCTAGGACTGCTCATGCTTATTCTTTATAATTTTAATATCAGTGACAGAGGACAGGGGGCCGTGTAAATTCTTAACTGATATCTACAACCACATTTCTGCTTTAAAACACATTACTGTTTAAAGACAGTATTTCAGAATGTCAACATGAATAGAAGTGTCAAATTGATGCTTAATACTAATTTGTTTATTTATGCTTGAGTGCACTTAAGTGGTAAAATGGTAGGTATCAAAAAGTGAAGATTCTTTATTTTCAGACACTGAAGTAGATTTTGGTTTCCCTGCCATAAATCCCATTAGTGTTAATTGCAGATTTGCATGTGCATTGAGAGAATAATATACCTCATTACTCTTGAGTAACAGCTACTGACTTTTAAAGGCCGTTTAGAATGTGTGACAGGAAACAAATAAAAGCATGCCACTTAGGTTTTGAAAGTTATTTTCATATACCAGAAAATGAAACAAAAGTCTTCACAAATATTCCACTACTAGACTTTTAACTTTATAATTTCAACAGCAAAATCTTTAAAATTTCCTTTTGTAGCTTAACTAGCTAGTGAATATGGAAAGTAAGTTTATTTCCAGTTTGCTTCATGGTAGGTGACCTTGGTTTGGAAGAAAATATGCTGTTTACTTTGTTATTGTTGTTTTTTAAGTATTTGAACTGTTAAAAATCTACTATGAAAGAAAATAATGCTTTTAGTTGTAAAATAAAGATTTTTTCAAAGACCGTTTTGGTGGATTATGATAAAAATATCTAATAACTATGGCGTACTTATGTGACCATCACTGTTTTAAGCACATTTCAAGTATGAACTAAAGTTCACACTCAGCCACCCTATGAGGTCAGACTTATCATTATCACTGTCTTACAGATAATGTATCAGAGGCATCAAAAGTTAAATTAACTTGCTCAAAGTCACATAAATAGTAAGTGGCAGAGCTGAGATTTGAGCCCAGGTGGTATGGCTCAACAAACAGGCCTCATGCAGTTATATTGGCCCAAATGAGTCAGCTTTGTTTTGAAACATGAACACCCTAGTCAGCAAATTCAAACCTTCTGGCTAATCCAACTAGTCTTAATTTTTAAAAGGCAAGTTAGATAAACTATTGTTACGTGCTTCATAGGATTGTCTCATCAATCACCTCATATGGTTTAGCAAAATATTTCTTCCAACCTCATACTATACTCTCCCTGAGATTTCCCGGTGACCATTTCAGAGCTCTTAGAATAACAGTTAACATGTACAGAGTGCTTCTCTGCGACAGCTGCTATTCTAAGCAATTTTTTTTCATTTATTAAACTATTTAAATCTAACAGTGACCTTTGAGATAGATACTGTTGCCATTCTCCTTTTGTAGATGATGAAACTGAGGCAGAGAAAGGGCGAGTAATGTTCAAATTTGAGAAGAATCTGAACACAGGCAGCCTAGTTCCAGAGAGAGTATGTGATAGGATTGAAGAAAAGTGGATGTGGGATTTCCTGAGCCTGGATTTAAAACCCACATCACAACGCCATGGAGGGAAAAAAGGAGGGAGAGCATTGTCTGTAGAGCAGTTAAAAAGAGTCAAACCAGCAAAAAGTTGGTCGCATTTTATTATCCTCATGTGCAGGCTATTTTAAAATACGTCAGGTAGAAAATACTCATCTTCCCTGAGGTGGGCTGCTCCCGCCACCTCCACTCTCCTTTTGTTACATGCTATTACCAGGACTCACCCTCACTAGAAGTTTTGAGCCTGAATTAATAATATAAAAATAGGGTTAGTAAGAGTTAGCATACAGAGTTGTTATAAATGAGAAAACATAAGTGAAATAAGAAGTTGTAAGATAGCTGCTCTAAAATAACAGGATTCATTTAATCTGAGGCAAAAATTATATCACACTTTGTTTCTGAACAATGTTCCATTATAGCTGGCCAGCTGTAGCCCCTCTGCTTTATCTCACTGCCCCACTGCCAGAGCCGGGACACAGGTGCAAACAAACGAATGAACAAACAAAACCTGTTGGCAGTGGGTGGTGCAGACTCTCTGCATCTGCCATGCATGCAGGCTTGGTAGAATATGACCTGTAATTTTCAAACCCCAAAATACTGACTGTAGAGTTTTGTAGGTTTTTTTTTTAATGTTTCTTGATTAAGATTAATTAATTTTAAATAGAAGCAGAGAAAATATTAGGACCTTAATACATGCAGTGGATATCACACATCCCTCAGGTTCATTATTTGTCTGTTTATTGAACAAATAGCATCAAACACCATGTGCCAGGCACATGCTAGGTTCTGGGAGTACCATCTACTATTTGCTTTCCGTGACTGCTCTAACAAATTACAATGCACTTAGTGGCTTAAAACAGCAAAATTGATCTTACAGTTTAGATTAGAACTCTGATATGTTAAGACTGGGCTAAAATCAAGTTGTTGGCCGAGTTGCATTCCTTTGTGAGGCTCTAGAGGAAAACCCACTTTCTTGCATTTTCCAGCTTCAAAAGGCTACACATATTCCTTAGTTCATGGCAACCTTCCATCTTCAAATCAGGTCTAGTCTTTTTCACATGGAATCGTTTTGACACTGACTCTCCTACATCCTTCTTTCACTCATAAGGACATGTGTGATTCCATGGCCCGCAGCCCTTGATAATCCAGGAAAATCTCCCTATTTCACGGCCAGTTGACTGCAAGCATCATTCTGTCTGCAACTATAACTCCCCTTTGCCATTTAACATAACGTATGAACAGGTTCCAGGGGTTAGAATGTGGACATCTTTGGGGACCATTATTCTGACTATGGCATCATCTCTGTTCATACATTACTTAAAGCTGGTGGAAGAGGAATGCTGATTACATGAGTAAGCAGATAAATATCTATGCAGAAACTGAGATACATGCTATGAACATTTTATGGTGTTATGAGTACTTAACTCATGGAGAGCTGATCTAGATCAGGGAGGTTTTACTTAGTTGATTATATTCGTCTTGACATCTGGAGGAAGAGTGTAGTTCAATTAGGCAAGGGGTCATAGAGCTGTGTGCAAGGGTTTAGAAGTAAGGGAAAGCAAAGAGATTTGGAGGAACTAAAGCCAGTGTGCCTGGAGCAATGTCAGCCTTATAATTCAAATTCAAATCATTGCCAATGATCTATAATATTCTACTGGTTGAGATGTTAAGAATAAAACAGGAAAGAAAATCTGGGTTCATCATTATCTTCCATCTCTAGGAATGGCTCATGCCCTTCTTAAATTGTCTCTTTGGCTCTAGGTATTGTAACAGCATTTGCTTAAATGTGTACAGAGCACAGTTTTTCTTCAATCCTCTGAGATATTTAGAATATTTTTAGGCATATCATGCAACTAAAATCTTCAGTAGTTCTGCAGAATTTAAAGTGTGATTTTCCCCATTATAATGAGTTTTTTATATATTAGTGTAATAACTTTACCCATATCAATAAAAAGGAGTTAGTCTTTTTTTTAACAATTGAAAGAAATAAGAGGAAACTACACTTATTAGGAGTATTTCACCATCTAAGCACTTTCCAATCATTTTTGGGTGAGATTACTATTTTGATAGTTCAATTCATTCCTTCCCTTAGCCATTTAGAAGGTATCTCCTGATCACTGGCTTTATCTAGGCACTGTGGTAGGTTCTGGGGTTTTAGTAGTGGATAGAATGGATATGGTTTCCCTCATGGTGTACACATATCTATTCTATTGTCTGTTACTGTAGTGACCAGATTAAATAATTATATCAGTCTGGTTTGATGAAAAGAATATTATGGAACATAAATAACAGTATCAGTACTGCCAGTTGTGCATAGACTATGAAAAACAGCGATAGATACATGTTCTTAGTTTATTCTGAAAGGCAGCTAGTGAAGGATCCAAATCCCTAAGATCAAGTTGCCAGCCCCTAGCATGTAGTAGCACTTCTTACACATTCTATATAGTCATGTAATTCATTATATTAAAACAATTTTGTTAGCACCTGTCTTTCATTTAGGATAAAAGCTTTTTAAAGGCAAGTACCATAAATTATTTGCCTTTTTCCCCTAGAAATGCCACATTGTATGGAATGAAGTACATGCTGAGTATCTTTAAATTAAACTGAAATCAAATATCATTTAAAAGAATTAAATCATATTGATGGGCAATTGATTTATGAAAATCGTATGCTATTTCATTGCTACTTCAACATATAAAACTTTAAGAAATGATACATTCCTCATTTAAAGATAGGATATAGTGGCTTAAAGATTTAAAATTATGCTTTGATAATCCAAGTACAACTAGTATAAATATGATCCCATGCTATTTCAGCAATAAAAATAGATCTGCCCAAGATCAGAATAGAACATTTTTTTAATTCATCAATCCCATATCTCAAAGGCACAGCTCTGTCATGCTATGTCAAAATGAACCATGCCAATCACGAATCTATAGCTGGATGGGCTAGCTTGTTCCAATATTCGAATCTCATGGGTCCTATTTGTTAGTTACTGATGATACTAGTTGAAATATTTTTATAACGATTATAACAAACATAAAATTTCCAATTTTAAACAGTACAATTTAAGATTATTTTCAGGGGCCGACAGGTGGCCCAGCAGTTAAGTGCACATGTTCTGCTTCTTGGTGGCCTGGGGTTTGCAGGTTCAGATCCCAGGTGCAGACATGGCACCGCTTGGCAAAAGCCATGCTGTGGTAGGTGTCCCACGTATAAAGTAGAGGAAGATGGGCACAGATGTTAGCTCAGGGCCAGTCTTCCTCAGCAAAAAGAGGAGGATTGGCAGTAGTTAGCTCAGGGCTAATCTTCTTCCTCTACCAAAAAAAAAAGTATTTTCAGAGATAAGACTGTTTTACTGTGGTAAAAATGAAAAACAAATTTGATTAAAATGAAGTGAATATAAAGGCTTTCTACAAAATGATATATATTGGATAAAAAAATATTAGGTATACTTAACCTTTCTATAATCCAGAATAAGTTGAATATTTTCTTTTTGTCCTGAAATTTGGCTTATAAGAGGAAAGGAAAATAAAACTACACTTACAGTTAACTTAGTAACCACATACATTCACAGCATTAGACAGTTGCAAAGGTCACTGTCACTGCCATAACACAACTAAAGGAACTTTGGGGTCAGGTACACTTGGTTCTGAATTTTACTTATAGGCTGAGCAACCTTACTAAATTAATACAAATTCTTCAAAACTCAGATTATTTATCAACAAAATGAGAGAATAATACTACAACATTTTTGTGGAATCAAATGAGATTATGTATGTGGAATGATCCACACAATGCTTAACAAGTAAAACTCAATAATTACTAGGTATTATGCTTTTTGTTTAAGCTGTCCTTGTTATCTGGCCACAATATTGTTGCTAATATATTTCTATTATCATACTATTTATCTCCTTAATAGTAAATGTCAAGAAAACCAGACTAATGAAGAAGGATAGAAAAAGTGATGCAAAGTAGCTTTTCTAACCTTGATATTTTTGAAGCTTTGGCTGTGACATGATATCGACATCAGGGTGTGTGTTTAGAGTCTTTCTGGGTTTGATGTTCCCTGACCTTCTCTGACATTCTTTGACCCTCCCAGCAGTTTTTCTCCAGCTCTCTTCAACATTTCCTCAGCTTCCTGGCTGTGCTTCAATACTCTTGGAAATTTTCCCAGATGATTCATGAAAAAGCATGTAGAGTAAGAACCTCAGGGTCACAGACTTAGAAGAGGGGATTTTTGAAGGGCAAAATAAGACTATCCAGGACAAAAGTTGTTCATGACTTAACAGAGAAGTTTTAACTAAAAGAGCGTCTTACTTTATTGAATAGAATAAACATATGAGGAATTTACAGAGTCAAATAAATCATCAAAAGACAAGCAAACTGGAGTGGGAATGATTTCTCTAGTGGAGTTTTTATTTTAATGGTGATTTTTCAGATTGCATAGTTCATGTAAGTTCTTTTCTATACACAAAGAGGGGTTGCTATATCCAAAGCAAGCAAAATATCTTCGTAATTTCCTTTAGAGGTTCAATAAAATTGCTAGAACATAAACCAAGTCCCAAAGAAAGATCACAGTTCTAAATTTAAGCTTTACTATAAGACTATATCTGTCATAGTAGATATTAATAGCAATAACTTTCAAAATAAATAATTTAAAATAAAACTTCTCATGGGAAGCAATATGGCTTGTAAGATAAAAGAGCTTTGAAATTGATTGAAATGGTAACTCACTGTGATTAGGCAGTAGCTATAAGTATGTAACACTTATGTGTCTCAGCTTCTGCAGGTTCTGTTTTTGATGGTCCTGTTTAGGTTGGACATGTCGATGAAAATAATCTATAACCAATCCATAAATGAAAATTTGGGTGAGTTTATCCTGAGCTAAAATCTGAGGACCATGGCCAGCGGCCTTTCTTCCCAAAGGAAGAAAGGGCACCAAAGAAGTGAGGTATACAGGGTGGTTATATACCCCCAAACAGGATGTTTCACATATGATTGAAATGTCCCTCCCACAATAGTCACAAGATTGCCCTGTCTGCACAGCGCTTGATGGACACAGCAAGTAGTTGGTCTGCTATGTCGGAGGGCACAGCAGGAAGCAAGTCTATTGTCTCCAGCTGGGTGGTCACAGGTGAGCCCAGCAATCAGTTCCTAGCCTAAGGAAAGATGCTTAATCCTTAAGCAAATGCCAACATTGGGAGGGGGAGGGAAGTTACACCTTTATCTCAAGGGCCTTTGCTCTTGCCAGAGAGAATATCTAAAGCAGATATACAATGCATGCTCAACGTCCAGGGTCAGGCCCTTTTGGAAAGACAAGGTCAGGCCGAATTAGGTTTACACCAAATAGCTTCCTCATATACTCCAATATATCCTATACTTGCCATTTTTATTTCTCAGACAATATGTCTTTCTTTGCCTGACCTGAAAACTATCATGTTTCTTGTTTGTCACTATGTCTCAGATCTACCAAAAAATTTCAGAGGTGGAAAATCAGGGCAGGTTGTTGATATCCTCTTGATTCAAGCAACAAGGCCCCTCAAATCTGAAGGCTACTATGTCAGCATTTACCCAGAGGAATGGGCATAGCTGTGGAAACTGACAAGGTCAGTTCCCAAGGTCTACTTTCACTGAGGGTTTGCAAGGTTGTACACCTCCGAAGTGTTAACACTTACCAGAGAGCTTTCCACTGACTCCCAAGTCCTATTTCTAATCAGGCAGAATGACACTCCTATCCTTATTGGTCCAAAAGGAATTCTCTTTCTTTTTTTCCTCCCTTTCCATTACTTATTCTTGGAGTTAGCTTTTACAGAAGTTTGGAAGAGTTCCATGGTTCCTTGATTTCAAGTTACTTTGATTTTCCTAATTAAAAAAAAATCCATTATTAAAAGATTTGCAAAGGACTTAGCTATTTACTTGAAAAGTAGTTGGATATGCTAGAAAGTGGATACATACACACACATATCTGAAATATTTTTTTATTTCAAGTAAGTATTTTGATCTATGAGGAATTGTTCCTCTCCCTCTGTACTTGCGAAATATCTTTTTTTTTTTTTTTTTTGGTGAGGAAGATTGTCACTGAGCTAATATCTGTGCCAATCTTCCTCTATTTTGTATGTGGGGACACCACTACAGCATGGTTTAGATGAGTGGTATGTATTTAGGTCCACACTCAGGATCTGAACCCGCGAACCCTGGGCCACCAAAGTGGAGCATGTGAACTTAACCACTATGCCACTGGGCCCGCCCTGACAATATCATCATCTTGACCCTAAGTTCATCCATTTAACAAGTACTGTATTTATTGAGCTCCTTATATAAGCAAGATGCTATGTTAAGTGAAGGATATACAGTGGTGATCAAAACAACATGGTAGCTATTATCATGGAAATCCCAGAGTTGTGGGAAAGATAGACAACAAACAAATATGCATACAATGATCATTGAGGAGATGAAAGAACAGGAAGATCTATATGCATTTCATATGAAAACAAAGTGCTAATACTCAAATATGTTCTGGAAGCTAGAAACTTAGGCTGCCAGGAGCTCATATATAAAAACTCTACAGCAAATGAACAATTATAATGGATAAGGCAGAAATGAACAGAGTGATGAATTAGACCTCATTCCTCATGTCCAGGAACTAATAGTTTCTGACAAAGAGGGTAAAAGCCAGCTTTATGGAGACGATGACATCTAGATTGAAACTTTAGGATAAGGATGATAAAGAAATATAGTAAAGGGCACTGGGGTGCCAAGCAGAAAGAGTAAATTCCCCATCGAACCCTTATTTTATGCCCCTTGGGTTCCATAACTAATCTGGTTTGTTTACATTTTCCAAGATCTCTGGTGCTTGGTGGTGTCTGCTCCCCACTTAGAATGTGCCTGGGGTAGGAAATAAAAAGAATAAAGACCATCACTTCTATCGTTATTTTGCTAAGTTTTTTATTTTAATCTCCAAAGAGATCCTTAAAAATTTAAGAAAATGTTACAAATAACCCAAAGTTTGGAAATTAATGAAGTTGGTAAAAAAATAATGATACCTATCAAACCTAATAAAGTTTCTCTGGTATTCAGGGAAGCCCAGCTCCTGTTTTCTTTCCTTTAACTTGCAGTCTATTTGAGGCACTTCCATTCAGACCTTCGCCATTTTCCTCTAACTGTTTCTGTTTTGGTTCTAATTCTTCAGCTGATAGTGGGTACATAGGAGTCCATTTTATTGTTATTCTTAATATATATATTTATAAAAGGGTGCATTATATATGCTTTGGATGTCTGATAGATATATGTATGTATTCTGTAAGATTTGCGTGTCTGATAAAACTCACATTTTTTTTTTAAATAAAACGTTTGGGGAAGAAAAAGAGATTGATAATTAACTGACTTCTTCAAGAAGACTTGAGATCTTATTCTTATAGCACAGAGTGTGCTTTTCAGCAGGATTCTATTACATCTCAGGAATACTCCTATCACACCTAGAAACTTAGCCACTAAAACTTAATTTTCACTCTCAAACTGGAAAGACAATATTCAAGCAAGTTGTCAAAAATTGATTATGCCCTTCAGATGCTCTGTTTTCATTACCAAAATATCCTTACCGAAGTCATTGTATTAATAATAAGTAGCTTGTGGGTGCAAATGTTCATCGATGTGTGTGTGCCTACCTTGTCCCTTGATTAGAAGACATCTTGCCTTAAAACAAAAATGCACATGCAGTACTATTGTAACTAATAAATCAAGTCTGAAAATTATGAAAGGTGGCATTATATATCAGTCAATTCTTCCTTGTACAATTAGATATGTTTTCTTCAGTTCCTGCAGACCATCTATGACATTTTTGTTTTAAAAGTTCATTCATAATGTAAACGAATAATGCATTTCCCATGATGGACACCCTGAACACTAATGTCATGTCACCGATGATGTCACAAATCATCTGTCACAAATGTGAGAAGAGAAATGATAACTATAAGAGTTATTTTTTACCTAACCAAATGTTATGAAAACAAAAATCACTGTACATTAGCATTGGGCAAACACTCTGACCACTTCCGTAATTTATAAGTATTAACTTTCTAGAAAGCCATGGATTCCTTCCATCTGTTGATTTATTCCAGGAAGGAAGAAATTTAAATTTTGTCACTATTTTTCCACATGAGAATAGAAGGAGCAATTTATCCCTGGTAAGACACTGGGGGCAAGTCAAGCTCTATGTCAGATAACCCACTAGGGAGTTTCTTAATAGAAAGCACCTTTTTAGGATTAAATAAATATTTTAATAGGGAAGACACATTTTCAAGTTTGAGTTTATTTGACATAATTCTGAGCAAAGTCAACTTTTTTATAATATATATTCAGAAGACATAAGGATATATTGAATAATGTGTATTATTTAACATCTCCTCCACATTTATATCGTCCCATACTATTCTGACAGCACCCTTGAGACACAGTGTATGCATATGTGTGTTAACCTGGTTATGATAATAAAACAAATCATAGTAAGGATAATCGAAAGTTTCCTATCTTTTAATCTGGTTTTATTATCATGATAGCTAAAAAGAAAACTTTCCTCTAAAATGCCTAAATAATTGAAACAAAAAGTATGCATTGTTTTAAAATAGTTCAAGGATTTCTCAAATTATCTAATTATTAGTATTATATTTTAAGTTCCTTCAGTGGTAACCTTTAATAGCTATAGAGAGCACCTTATATGGCACAAAATATATGCTCAATAAATATCTGTTGAATAAATGCACATGTATTAGTGGAATTTGTTTTAGTTTAATTGTTTTACTAATAGCTTACTAGCTTATTCTTTTTTCCCTGACAGAAATAAATAGGGTTCCTTCTTGCCTTTCTGGTCTCAGAGTATAATAAAAGTCTCTTTTTAATCCAAGTTCTCAAATTTTCTTTTATTTGGCTAAATTCCAGAGAAGAATAGCCCTAATTTGCCACAAAGTAATCAAAGTGAACTCCCAGGAATAGGTAGAATAAAGTCTGGAGTTCCGTATTTAAACGTATGACAGTATGATAGAATAGATTTTAACGGCTAAGTTTCCAGCTGGTGTGGGGGAGTGTCTTAAATGTAAGAGAAGACTGATGTGTACACTCACTGCTACGTGAAGGTAGAACACGTGTCTTTTTCTTTCTTTTTTTTTTAGGAAGATTAGCCCTGAGCTTACATCTGCCGCCAACCCTCCTCTTTTTGCTGAGGAAGACTGGACCTGAGCTAACATTCATGCCCATCTTCCTCCACTTTATATGTGGGACATCTGCCTCAGCATGGCTTGCTAAGTGGTTTGTAGGTCCACACCCATAATCCAAACCAGCGAACCCCAGGCCGCCAAAGTAGAATGTGCAAACTTAACTGCTGCTCCACGGGGCCAGCCCCACAACACATGTCTTCTTGAAGAAATCATTTATCAGTGCATTTTTCTGCCCCCAAATTTTCATTATTTTAAGTTTTTTTTTTTTTTTTGATTTATTTATTTTTTTTGTATGTGAGGCAGATTGGCTGTGAGCTAACATCTGTTGCCAATCATCCTCTTCTTGCTTGAGGAAGATTGTTGCTGAGCTAACGTCTTTGCAATCCTCCTCTATTTTATGTGGGATGCTTCCATAGTGTGACTCAACAAGCAGTGCTAGGTCCATGTCCAGGATCCAAAACTGTTAACCCCAGGCTGCCAAAGCGGAGTACACAAACTTAACCACTCTACCACCAGGCCGGCCCCTCATTGTTCTAAATTTCAATACCTGCACACACACACACACACACACACACACACACACAATTAAATCAATTTGTACGATGAGTTCTTGAGGAAAGGTAGATGTTGAAAACATTATAAATCTTTTTTACTCATTAGTGCACAGAGAAATGGATTCCTACTCATTCAACTATGAAACCTACCCCAAGCATGTATTATATACCTTTTTATTTTTCCCATTCTGTTATTAATGTTTTTTCTAAGGCCCATATGCAAGTGGATACATACGTTCAGAAAGAAACTAAAAGAACATATACACAAAGACATCCTTTGGAACAAAAGCATACGTCAAACAATGCTCCTCAGCTTTTAAAAGATCTTTACATATATATGCATCTTTGATGGAGTATGGAATCAGAAAATAAAAATAGTAGTAATTTATATGTTTTTTCATAGTTTTTGAAGGGCATTTGTGCCTTATGATAATTTGATCGCTAGGCATGATTATGAGCCCATAAAAATGTAGACACACTGTTCTGTAGTGGAAAATATATGAGTTGGGATCACAACTTTTCTACTTATTAATCTTGATCTAGTTAGTTGACTGTTCTCAGTTCTAGTTTTCTAATTAATAAAAATGAGAAAGGGATATATTCATTATAAATCTATCCATTATCTATTGACTCAATAATTCTTGGTCACAAACTACCCCAAAACCCAGTGACTTTAAACAGTAACCTTTTGTTATTGCCCAGGATTCTATTGGTCATCTGGGTGGTGCTGCTGATCTGGACTAAGATTGGCTTATTGTGTCTGGGTTCACCTATATTTCTGTAACCAGCTGGCAAGTCAGCTAGGGTCTGTCTGGTCTAGGATACCCTCAGCTGGGGCTATTCATCTCTGCTTCACATGATCTCTCATCCTGGAACAGACTTCCTTTGAAATCCTTTTGAGTGAATAAAAACACACAAAGCATCTTAAGGCCTAGGCTTAAACTCTCTGGCACACTATCACATCAGTGATTTTGTATTGGCCAAAGCAGATTGCCAGGCCCATATGGATTCAAGGAGTGGGGCACAGATTTTATCCTTTAAAGGAGGAGTAGAAAGTCCCATTGCAAAGGAGAAAGGGAGAGTTGGGGCCACTTCTGCAATGAGTCTACCATTATGTGGTTTTGTAAATTCTAAGTAAACTAATATGTATTTACAGTTCTTTGCAACGGTGCAGTCTCCCGATACCCACCCCTTATTTTGTAGAAGAGGAGACAGAGGTATAGCGAGTGTCATGGGTTTATTAAAGGCTATCTAATGTTAAAAATCAGATTTGCCTCCAAAACCTAGACCTCCTGCCTCCTATGTTTGTGCACAGCACCTCGTTCTTAGAGAGTGTTGTAAGTAATATATTGATATAAACAAAGCAGAGGGGACGTCCTCATTCCCTAGTTACGCCTATAGTTTTCCTTCCAGTATTGTAGTATGTGTGGGTGATAATTTTGTTACATTCTAATCCTGTGTAACTTGAGGGGTAAGATTTTATTTTATTTCACTTTATTAATGTTTTTTAGTACCACCCAATCTGTTGTTACCAGCAAGATGATCTTTAACTTGAAAGAAAATCAAGGAAAAACTCTTTCAAATCTCATATGCTTCTGGTTGGAAAGCAAAAAATCACATCAAACATGTTTAAGAAAGTGTCAATTTAAACCCTGATAGAAATACAGGTGCTAATTTATTTTTACTTAGGTTTGTAGTATTTGCTATTCTTGGATATAACTTTTGATTTGCTGTGTAATTTTAAAGATATCAGAAGAAACATCTCAAATGATTAGCAGTATTGGCAAATCTCTAATTATCATTGGATGAACCATTGGTCAATACTGTCCTAGAGTCTTCTTTTAACCTTGATAAATCTCCCATTTGCACCAGATGAAAATGAAGCAAGCTACATTAGGCCTTATGTCAATTGTACAATAGCCAAGGAAAGCAAGGCTGTTCCTAAATATAATTAGTTTATGGTATGAAGTATAATTTTATTTGTACCATATGTTATACAGAATTGCAATTATTTCATAACATCCAGGTTGTTAGTTCTAATGACATCCTTTCCCAGAGATTTGCATTACTTAAAAGTACCTTGTATAAAATATTTAATGTATTTGTAATTTACACTTGCATATTTTATTTATTGTATTCCAAAATTACTACTTTTGCAATTTGCATACAGTCTTTCTTTCAATTTTGGTCAGAAAAAGTCCCTATGTCATTTCTGCTTTGAAAAAGTAAACAAAAAAGGTGCTTTCATTTGTTTCCTTTCTGGATTAGTCTCCTTGTCCTTGGTTGAGAAATTGAATTTGGATTAGATCTAGGCATGAGAGCCTCTAGATTTTGGTGAGGTGTGTCCTTCAGCACCTCCTCATCTCTCTGCTGTTGTTATCTCAGTTTCTGCTCTGACACTCTTTGTGCCCAACAAATGTTTTATCATCTTAGCTTAATAAGACTAGTTAGCTTATGAATAGAATGAATAGAAAATATGAAAGGAGTTCTGTATTTCAAGTTAACTTTATAAGGCAGAGAGGGACAATGCCTCTGTTTTTTCAGCCTGCTGAATCAATATCTCAAGGGAACCTGAATTAGGATCTAAACCCAGTTAAATTGTGAATTGTGTGAATGTCAGTAAATTGACTAGTCACACCAGACATCCTATTTTTATGCTATAAATTAATCAAAAAACAAAATATTAGCCAAGTTTTTAAACTTTCTTTCAATGAATTTTGGAATAAAAAGGAAATGCATTTGGAAACATTCAAAAATTATTTATACAAAAATAAAATATCATTTTATTCTTTTGGGTACAGCCATTTACTTTTCTCTACCCTCAGCAGAGAGTAGAGTTGGTTGATGGATGTATCTTTCTACTGTTTTGTTTTGTTTTGAAATTCAAGTGTGTGCTTTAATAATCATAAGAATTAATTTCGAACAAGTAGGAGACATAAAATGTAAAATGTTTACTAGTATCAGAGGAGATTGTATGCTTTCTTAATAAATATATTTCAAGCTCTTCTTAAAAAGTCAGAAACTTTGACCTAAATATAATGAGGCTAAAGGTGAGTTTTTACATTTGTATGTCATGCAGCACTGTCAAAGTAAAATATTTATTTTTCATTGATAGAAGGTAACTTATAGCACCATTTCTCTTCCTGCTGAAATATTACCAATTAAATAAAACATGAGTTCTAGAGAGAGTTTTTGCTTTCATTTCTCTATATGGATTTCAGAACTCTGTTCTCTCTCCTAGAGCACACCCCAAACTGATTTCCAGCTAGTGTATTTTGATGTGCCCTGGCACTTTGAATTCTAAGACAAATCAAATTCCTGAATAAGTTAGATTATCAGGAAGACTAGTACTTGAGTTTGGGTCTGCTAGGTAAACCTTGATCTTCATCAGGAAAACAGTGTGAGCGCAGTCATAAATAGGTCCTTTGCTAATGAGTAATAAGAAAAGAGTATGGGAACACGATAATAGAATTCTTTAAGTTTAGCATGAAAAAAATGAGAATAAAGTTGAATATTATATTCATAGGTAAATCAAATTGAACACATCTGAACAATTAGTACTGTAGTCTCATATGAGAAGTAAAGAAATAATGGTTTATGCTACCTAACAGATATCTAATCCATTCTGGAACAGACTGATTTTTTATTTCTCCAAAATTTAATCTTTATTGTTGGTGGTAGAAGTCCATATGTCAAAGCTTCTCCATCCTTCTCTGATCTACCCTCTCCATCCTCCCTAATAAAGGAAAAGGAGAAGATACCATGTGTCTGCATGTGTATGCTCCTAGTGGGGGTAGGAGAAGGTAAAGAATTTGAGGACTGCCTCTGCACTTCCCTTGGATCCTTGGGAAGCCAAAGGTGTACTGACAGAGGACAGTATAATGATTGTCTGCTGCATCTGGAGCTCATCATGGCAGCAAGGAAAAAGAAAGGAAAAGCATGAATTTGCAAAGGAGATGTCATCTCTGAAGGAGAGAAGAAACAACAACAACATATATCCTAGGCGTGACTGTGTTTGAACCAAGGATGGGCACTGGGCACTTGAGCATCAGAAGAGGGAATGATTAATTAATGAAGTATTCTACATTCCTTATGATCTCTGAAGCCGTTCTCCTGGGGGATGTCGTTGCGGAGAAAAAAATAGATCTTGAATGATTATGATAATATCTCAAATTCTAGGGTAAGAAATCAATTCCTTAAACTGAAATGAGGCCTCTGCTGGCACTAGATTTGAGGCCTGGTGTGAAAGCGTGAAGGTGCACGTGAGACTTTTCTGGTTTTCAGTAGGATCAGTGAGTAGAATCTGTGCTAAACTATTCTAATTGAGATTAGAGTCCCACCTTTGTTACAGGAGGCTTGGCAGGATATTGTGTTCAGACACAACGTTTCCCACTCCAGGGACACAGAGATTTTATGTGTGGAATCTCTGATATCTCCATGAAAATGGACTTTGAACAAAAGAAAACTGTCTGCAGTATTTCATGTTGAAATTGCTGAAGAAGTGAGTTCACGCAGTACAACTTACAGGCTTTTTCTTTTTCACTAAGGAAGAATGATATAAATATATTTAAATTGCAAAGGGATTTCAGAAATCCCTGGGTTTCTCTTTTTTTTTTTTAAGATTCATTGTTTATAGTAGTGTATTATCTTTAGCTGCAGAGTGGTTCTTTCTTCTATGTCAGCATGATGTTATGTAGAGGAGATGTGTGTGTGTGTGTGTGTGTGTGTGTGTACATTGTATGTGGTGTGCTTGGGGAAGTGGAAAAGTCAGTAAGAACAATTATGGGATAGCTTCTTAATAGCCCATTGCTTTCCTGCAAGAGGAGAATAGAGATCCCCTTTCATATCTCCGCATATATATTTATCTTTGCTTGACTTTGAGAGAATTTGCGTGTAATAAAGATAGAAGAATCAAATGAAAAAAGCTCATTCATCCACAGTTTTTGCAGCTTTAAAAACACTCCAAACTTAATGTGAGTACTTTGTTGTTGTCACTTGCATTTCCTCACCTCATTGGGCAATTAGTTATTTGATGTGTTTTTAAGGAGATAATAAGCACAAAAGTCTCTACTCTTGATTATGACAAATGCCTGTCAAGCTGTGAACTATCTAGAAAAGTGTTCAAATCTCTTAAGAACTCTGATGATCTTTTCTATAATTAATTTTACTCTATACAGAAGCTGATATGGCAGAATTAAATTTAAGATTATTCAGTGATATTAGATTACCCCAGTAGTCAAAGAAAAATTAAAAAAAAAGAACTTTAAAAGTATAGTACACTTACATATTTAAATATGTAAAACTAGGAAAAAGTTTTTTATGTATAAATTCATTTAATCCATTCAAAGACTCACTGAGCAGTTAAATCTGTGTCAGGTACTATATTGTGTACAGAGATTCAGTGAAAATCAGCCACTTTCTCTGCCCTCAGGAGTTTTAAAAGTTGATTGTGAAGACTGAAAAGTACAGAGTCAAATACAATATAAAATAAAAGCTGATTGGGTAAGCAGGGCATGGGAGGGGCCACTGAACAAATCTTAATTGGTAGAGAGAGGTTCCAGAGGAGGGTTATTTAAATATTTGGATGATATAGAGGAATTAGTCTGTATAAGGCAGGAAAAAGAAAAAAGCTGTTTCCAGCTGAAGATAGAGCATATATGAAGGATCAAAGGAATTGGAGAGTCTTATGAAATCAGTAAACTGAAACTCATTCAGAATGGGACAACATAAGAGTGTAAGATAAACGTGTCAAAAATTGGGATGTGGAGGGATAACCAGATCTTAGGAGATGGAGTAAAGAGTTTAGAATCAGTAGGGAGCCAGTGGATATTTTTAATTAGAGGAGTGATATGATCAGACAATTACTTAAAAAAGAAAAAAGTACAAGTGTCTTGCAGTCGTGGAGAGAGCTGAAATGAAGCAAGACTGGATAAAGGAGACCAGATTTAGCAGAGGGATACTTGGGATAAATTCAAGAATGACACTTCTGTTTCCCACTTGGACAACTGGGTGTTTAATGGCTCAAATGGCCAAGATCAGAGACCTAGGGAGAGCAGATCTCTTTGTGTGAGGAGATGGAGTTCAGTTTCAAACCTTATGAATTTGAGAATTCTTGTAGGACAGGCTCATGGGAGAGGGTTGGAAGGCATCCATGTGGAAAATAATTACTGTCAACCCAGACATTAAAGAGGAGTGACCCGTGTCAGCCAGACCCTATTGTATTTGATGTGAGAAATGGGAAAGCAAAGCATCGACAGTTAACCAGTTCCCCTCCAGGCTGGAGGCAGGATGGACACGGAGCACCTAAGGGCTCTCTCAAACTTCTTTCTCTCTTAATCTTCTGATCTAGATGACCGAAGTTATCTATTGTTTTTTATTTATTTCGGATTTAGAATACTAGATTTTTTATTTGTTTCTGACCTAAAAGACCTGGGTAGTCTACTGTTTTATTTTTATTATGTGTAGCAGCCAATGTAAGTTGCTCACCCACATGGTCTCATGTCCCCACCCCCCTTTTTATTATTACCATGTGTTTGTGCATCATGTGGCTTCAGGGTGCCTTTGCTTCCAACAGCCAGCACCTGCATCTCCGGAAGCTTGCTTTGCCCACCAGCCCAGAAAGCCAGAAGTACCTGGAAATTTGCATTCTCCTTGGGGAGCCATCAACCAAGGACTGACAGGCATGGGACTAAGAAAGCCCCAAATTCCTTGGCACAGGTCAGGACAATTCTGAGCCATAATTTACCCTCAAGACGCAGCTGCTGTCTTGAGGATTCTGCCTGAGGTCTCCTTCTTGGTTGCCATGCTCCTCTCTGTTCTGCTTTTTCAACTTCATTTTGGCTATTCCCTGAAAGAATTTCCTTAATAAACCCATTTCTCACACCCCCTCATCTTAGGCTCAACTTCTGAGGATCTTATCCTAAGACGTACCGTTTCCATGTTTTCCTCACCAATCTCCATGTCCTTCTACATGTAAGGTCACAGAGACCTATGAAATGTCTGTGGTTCCATCTCAACATATAAATCTGAAACAAGATACTTCATGGTTCCCAAGATGGACCTGTTTCTGATCTTTGAGTACAATTATATCACATAAACATTCTAAGTTTTGAATGCATAATGAGGTAAATGTTTTATATATGTGTACGTATGCACACGTGTGTTTGTGTGAGTGTGTTTGTGCATGTAGTAGCAATGCTGACTCTGCATGTATTTGTTAGGGGATTTTAAATTCCAAGTGACAGAAGTTCAACTAAAATTAGCTTAAAAGGAAAAAGGTCATTAATTAATGCATGCAACTGACATGTCCAAAGAGTGGGACTGGCTCTGAGCGTTGCAGCATTTGAGATTCAACGGTGTCATCAGAAGTTGATCTTCCTCTTTTCTGTATTGCGTGTTTGTTGCAATTACCTTTATTCTCAGACAAGCTCTTTCAATGAGGAGATGCAAAGCCTGCTGGAGGCCTTAAGTCTACAGTGTCCTCGTAAATCTGATTTCTACAGTTGCTATTTAAAAAAATGCAATTCCTTTTATTCTCATTATTGAAAACTTTTTTTTTTAATCTTTGTCTTCAGAAACTTTTAGAGTTTTCTCTCTATCCCTGCTGTTCTACAATTTCATGATGACTTGTTATGCATCTTTCCTTAATTTATTGTGCTGGACTCTCTGTGGGTTCTTTTACTCTGGAAACTTCTACTGTTCAGGACTGGGAATCATTTTCATACTTTCACGTTGATGGTAACCTCATTTCCATTTTCCCCTTCCCTTTTCCTGAAATCTGAATTGTTTGAGTCAAGTGCAGTGATAGAATTTTCTTATCATTTCTATTTTCAATCTCATTTTTTCTTCCAATTTTTGCCTGATAATTTCAAGTTTATATTTCACATTTGCTATTTATTGACTTATTTTTAAAGTCTAATGACTTTTTTTCTTATTATCTAAAATCTTTTCTAGAAAGTGTTACTTTTTTTCTGGATGAGATATATTTTTTTTGAATGATTTTTAAACTTCCTACTGATTCTTGTATTGTTCTTTTTTTTTCCAAATTCCTTTCTTTCATTGTTCCTTTTTGTCTGGCTTAAATTGTTAGGAACTTGTCTAAAATGTCTAGTGATTCTTGGGTGTCCTGTCATAGTTAAATGTGAGGGTTTGAGAAACCAGCAGAAACGTTTTATGTGTGTGGACAGAACTGTTCTTGATGGATGAGCTTTACTTTGAGCTGATCAGATAGAGGCTCAGCTCTTTCACTGGGAAACCATGAAAGGTCAGTATTTGTAGGTCTTTGCTCTTCCATTTAATGTGTTTCTCTATGTGGGGTTCTTCAGTTATTTGCCTGGATACAATCCAGTTTGCCTCTGTTCTGGAAGACAATGTGGAAAGTAGGAAAATGAGGCTTCCACACAAAGATATTCACTTAATATCACCCTAATACTTCTATTTGGTGAAATCAGGACCTCTCTGGTTTCAGAAAGCCAGCCTTCAACAAATTATGGAGGCTGTATGAGTTACTTGCTGCATAACAAATTACCCCTAAACATAGTGACTTAAAACAATAATAATCATTTACTATCTCTCACGATTTTGGTGGATACAAAATTCAGAAGCAGCTTATCTGGGAAGTTCTGGCTCATGGTGTCTCACTAAGGTTATAATCAGATGTCTGCCAGGTTTCAGTCATCTGGAGGCTTCGCTGGAGCTGGAGGACCTGCTTTCCAAGTTTCTTAACTGCCATAGCTGACAAGTTGGAACTGGCTCTTGGTGGAAATCCTCCGTCCCTCTCCAAGGGCAGCCTTCTCCCAGGGCTGCTGGAGGAGTGTCCTCACAGCATGGTGGTTAGATTCCCCCAGAGCAAATGATCCAATAGGCAGGATGAAAGCTGAAATGCCTTTTATGATGTAGCCTCAAAATTTACACACTACTGTGTCCATGGTTTTCTAAGTCACTTAACGTCAGCCCTGATTCACTGTGAAAAGGGACTTTACAAAGGTGTGCCACTGATGGTGAGGATCATTGCGGACCACCTTGAAGGCTGTCTACCACAAAGGTTTTATTTTACCAGTTGCTTGTATTCTTATTTCCTTATCACTAAACATTTGCGAAAATGTGGGCCAAGTGGGTGTCTTTTAGAATTTTATTTATATATACAACAAGAAATACACACACACATAAGAAGACATATTATTGATTTTTCCTTCAAATATGAAAAGATCAAATTTGGGAAGACTACATTTCTCTGCATCCTTTCTAATCTGCTTTCCTTTATGTAATGGCTTTCTTCTCATGCTGGCTTCTTTCATAAGTGCTAAATGGCTAAAAGGCCATATTTATTAGTTTTACCCAGTGAAAAAGATTTTACTTAGTAAACAAAGAGGAAAATTTCAGATAGTTTTCTGCCTTTCAGCTTTTATCTCAAGATGTATAACAAATATTCATCTATATTTGCTTCTTATGGAAAGCAATATTTCAGATCGAAGATTTTTTGGGTTCTTTCAAAAGGTGGTCTTCAATCTTCTTAAGAAAACACATTAGGAGAAATGTTAACACTTCTATATGCTTCTATATGCTTTGTTTCTTTTTTCTTTTTACTTATTGCTAACTAAATGGCGTCCTTTATTCAGATTCTATTAGTTTTTTTCATCCTATCCTTTTTCTGTTCTGTTCCAGGGTCTCATTCAGGATTCCTCATGACATTCTATCATCATATTTCCTTTGCCTCTTCGGTACTGGACAGATTCTCAGACTTCCTTTGTTTTTGATGACCTTGAGAGTTTTGAAGAGCACTAGCCAGATATTTTGTAGAATGAAAGTCCCTCAGTTTTGATGCATCTCTTTTTTTCAATGGCTTGTCACTGCTGATGTTAACTTTGATCACCTGGCCAAGGTAATGTTTGCCAGTTTTCTCCACTGTAAAGTTACTTTTCCTCCCATTTCTATACTCTACTCTTTGGAAACGAGTCATTAAATGCAACCCACACTCAAGGAGTGGGGAGAGGGGAGAGAAGATCCACTTCCTTGAGAGGGAAGTCTGTGTTAAGATATTAGCAGTTCTTCTCTATGGAAGACGTGCATGTAAGCTTCTAAATTATATGTATTTATATGTATACATATCAATCAGTAAGGACTCTTAGATAATACTACATTGTTTACCTTATTGTTCAGATGGTTCCAGATTTGGCCATTGGGAGCTCTTTCAGTTGGCTCCTTTGTCTCTTTGGCATGTCCTATCCTTTTTGCTCTTTCTTTTCCTTTTTTTTTTTTGTTTTTTTGTTGTTGTTGTTTTTTCAGCACTTTGCTACTTCCTGGCATTTCGAATTCCTCCTGTTGATCTTGTATATTCCCTGCCTCAGCCACCAAATCACCATTCTCCAAAAAGCCCTGGTTCTTTCTATTGGTGAATTCTATTAGAATCCAAGATCTGGGTGCTGTGTTCATTGCTATTGGGATATCATTGCCTCTGGGCCCTTTCAGCAGACAGAGCTAAAAAGTATGTGCTTATATACCAATCTATGCAGACAGTCATACCGATAATAATTACTACATTAATCCATCTATAATTAAGCTAAACATGAGTTTATAATGATGCCTCCAACTAATTCCGTATCATGTGGATCATCTAGACTTTTCCAGGGCATTCATATTGCAGTAGAGAATCTGAATATAGATTCTGGATTCAAGGCCTCCCTTTGATTAAGTAACAGAAGTCAACCAGACAGTTGAGTCTGAAGAAGTCCAAAATCCACCCTCAGGGAAAGGGTCATTTTGTATATTGTTCGCTTGCTTGCTTATTGCTGTTTTCATTTCAGTTTTCTCCTATACATGATTTTCTCTTGTTCAGTTTAGAGACCTTTTTTTGGAAATAATCACAGTGGATGATTTAGTTTAATTGAATTTCAGTATTCTCAATCTCAAAATGGAATCATTAAAATTAATATGCCCAGTTATCTTCTATGTGTTTTAACATCAGTGGTACTAAACTGATTAAGATTATTAATATTTTATGGGTTGAAATCCCAAGTGTCAGAGTATATTAGAACTGTTTAACATTAGCATCTCTTGTAGAATTTACCTTTCCCAGCAGTGAACCATTTTAAAATTCTAATCTCTAAAGACAAAATTTTGTAAGTACTTTTTATATTCCCCAGCTACGTATGTTCCATTGCAACAGTGATCTAAGCATAAAGACTGTTTTATAGTAAGTAGAAGAAGCAGCTGTTTAATTACAGTGGAATCTCACTGGAAAATTACAGTGGATCTCACTGGAAAAATAAATAAATAAAGGAACACCATTACCATCCTTATAACTATATACCTTGATAACCTTTATCTGAAATCTGAGAAAATTTTTCAACTACTTGCATCAAGATTTAAAATTATGTTAGAATGTGAATACACACAAGGTGTGCCTTTTGAATTTTAGTTCATGTATACTCTAAAAATCACAACGTCATTGAATATTATTTATGGTATTTTCCCCATAGGGTATCTGGTACAACAATAATAACAATAACCAAACAACCTTGTCTGCTAAAGGAGAAACCAAGTCCTAGAGGGATTAAGACTAGGGTAGAAAAGCCCAGCTTAAAGTTTCAGACTAACCTAGCATGTCTCTTACACAACTCACCTACTATGGAAAAATAAAATAATCTCCCTAAGCCTCATTTTCCTTATTTTTAAATTTAGTAATGATTACATGTATTTCATGGGATTATTAATAGGATTAAATGAGAAAATATGTGTAAACCTCCCTAGTTAGTGACAGGCATGCATAATGCTCCATAAAGATTCGTTCTCTTTCTCGCCTTAGGCATCAGTGAATGAGGAACAGATACTGGATAAAATTTAATAGACTGTCTCTGATACTTATGTTATTAATAGCTTTAGATTATTTACAAAATACACAAAACACCAATTCAAACAGCCCCATGGTTTAAGCCTATTCTATTAAGGACCCTCCAAGGGGTTTTTTTTAATTGATGTGTGACCTGGAAAATAGGGAGTGGATAAGAAAATCAATTCTGACACATTGCTTTTATACACTACTGTTTAATTGTTGGTTTACTTGTGGAGTAACCCAGAAAAATAAAATATTGGGCTCAGTTTCATGGCCCCAGTGGTATCAAGGAAAGTTGTTATACTCTGGACTTTAATAGCAGTCCTGGAAGTCCATACATGATATTTCATTTCAAACTTCATCATCAGGTTGCCTGGTCCTGAAGAAGACAGGACCTAAAAAGGGAGGAAAATTATGTATATATACACATATATATAATATTATATATAGAGAAATAATATATAGAGAAATAATATATATTATGTTATAGATATTAGAGAGAGAGAAGTCAGAGAGACAAGAGAGACTAATTAACAGAACTCCATCATTCTCCCTACTCCAAACCATTGAGCATAAAGATACTATTCTGTAAACTTATAACTATTTTATTTCTAAATGTATTATCAGAAACATATCGTGCTAAAAATTAGAAAATTACCTATAAATTGAGTGTTTGCAATCTCTTTATCTTTGTCTAGATTCTCTTTGGTATGTGGCCAATACTCTAGCTTTTAATTTTAAGAGATTCAAATTTTCTTAAAAGTTTAAAAAGTGGGGTTTAACCAAATCCTCTCAAATTTACACGTTTATGTTATTGTCACATGGATATACATTTTAATTTGTTCCTACAAAGATTTTATCCATAGATATCTTAAGATTAAAATGAGATTTTCACTCACAACTTAAAAATGAAGATGTGCCTTAGTTATCTTGAAAATATTTGTTTTAGAAGTTAAATAATTGTGTGTGTTCAAAAATAGCAACACATGCTTGTAAATTCATTTGTTTCATTCATTTTTGGAAGGCATCATGATGTTATGCTCCAGATGTTTGCAGGTGCAAATATTCAAAAGATCACAATTGCAGGAATTTGATCCTAGTCACTCACAGCTGCAAATGATTATATGGTTAGCTCCTCATTTACAGCAGCGCATCAAGAGCTGAGAGCATATAGGCAGAAGACTCCTGTGATGGTGATAGAACAACACAAAAACATTTAGATAATTTTTACGTTTTAAATAATGTCTTTGTGTGAGTAATCATGTTTGATTCTTAAAGACTATACGCCTTTGGAAATAATGTATCATCTTTTTCTCTGATTGGCTGTTTCTCTCCCTTGTTTTTTTCAACTGCTGTTTAAAACCAGCCTCTCCAATCTTACTCTTAGTCATACTTGTCCAAGGAGCCGTTGGTGGGGCATACTATTTCCCCTTGGGATACTGACTGGTTTGTAAGAGTTTTCTCTGATAATCAAAAGTGAAACTGCTCACATTGTTTCAGTACACTTGACCTTTTAAACTTACTGGTAAGCTTCCTTTGACTCTCTAGAGGAATGTCCTCTGTTCATTTGTGGGCAAATATATGACCACTAAACGATAATTACCATATCATCCTGTTTCCCCAGGGACATACCTCAGCAACTGTTGTATAATATTTCAGTCCATAATCATATCATTACAGTTTTATACACACACAAATCTCTCACATTATTTTCCAGCTCAGGAGAGAAGTCCTGTTCTCTCTTACAGACTTCCTTCAACTCTGCTCTTGACCTTAGGATTGGAAGTTAAAGTAGTATTGCTCTTTTCAGTAAACTTCTAAAATGCTTGTCTCAGTTATAGATGGATGTGCAACAAAGCATCCCAAAGCTTAACAACACAATGCTTTTGTTTGCTCATAATTGTGTGGGGGTCTGGATTTTGGTCTGGATTTAGTTGGCAGTTGGTCTGCTAGTCACTCTTAGGATAACCTATGTGGCTTTGATGTTCTGGTGGCTTGACTGGGGGTGAGTGATTTAGTATGACCTCACACATAAGTCTGGGTTGGTTCTGGCTATCAACTGGGTCATGTAACCTAGCAGACTAGCATGGGATTCCTTGCATGTTGGTGGAAGAGTTCCAGTCAACAGCATAAGAGGGATAGTCTAAATGTGTAAGTTATGTTTCCAGCTTCAGCTTGTTTTATGTTTCTAAGGTGTCATTGGTCAAATCAGATTATTGAGGCCAAGTGTCAGGGTGGGAGGGAACTACACAAGTACATGGATACGAGGACATTATCTACTAGAGGACATTAGCATATCAGTCTACTGTATACTTTCACATATTCACATGGTTATTTAAAGTGAAAGCTTCAAGGGACAAGATTGGCAAGCTATTTTTCTTAAGTTGACGTGTGGCACTCGTTATTCTGGAGAATTTACAAGATCTAAAATCATCCCTGTGATGTTTTCCTGACAAAAGGTATTGTGAGAACACTGAGGCACTAAGTTATGTTATATTTTTTCCTGGTTTGATGTGTATTTACCAAAGTCAGAATTGATTAATAAAACCAGAATATCTCTTTGGAATTTTATAGAGAGAACTCTAGCTGTGGTTTGAACTAAGATAATATCAGGTTAAGATCACTCATTTCCTAATAGGGATGGCCTTCCTTATGGGATCCTCATATTTCATCGACTAAGGCTCTTGAAACCTCTGAATAGAGCTGGGCTGGGTATAGCTTTGTCTAGGTGAGTGATAGCTAAACATTTTTATCTTACACTCTGCTACTAAGAATCATTTTTAAGTACTCATCATAATATTTGTATGTTAATTCATGTAATACTATACTAATACATTTTAAATATAAAAGATACAAATATACTCTAAAACATAGATTAAAATGATACAATAATAAATATATGGTAGCAGTGATTCTAATAATTTCTTCCAGGGCTGCACAGGATTGGCATGCTCATTTGCCACATCTGAGGACCACTGGCCTGGGTGTCTAATTTTTCCTCATTTTCAAAGCCCATCAGTAACCCTCAGTTTACACAGTTTTTTAAAAACGTATATTAATATGTACATAATTAATAATTAAGATATACATAATTTCTGTACTAGGTTGGTGAGACTGTTCTATTTCTTTTAGGTGGCTGCATAGTCATACTTGAATCTTGGTATTCATTATATTTAGATCTCAAAAATTAATGCTAGTCCTGTATTTCTCTCATTGCCCAGCAGTTGTGACAAACTTACTATAGCTTATGCCCTGTAAGTAAATTTATCACTATTATAACATTACCTTAAATATTTTTATAAGGTAAATTACCAGTTTAAGCATGTGTTGAAATACTCAATTTAAAATTGTAAATACGCTGAATCCTTGGCACTTATTCCTTCGTCACAAAAGAAGTTCTTTAGCAGCTACACCCAAACCGTCAGTGAGGCGAAATAGAGCTTTTTATCATTGATTAATCCATAGGATTCCAAAATATAATAAGGAAGTACTTTATAGATTAAATTAGTTGCCTTTCACACACATAACAAGGTGTTGATAGAATAAGTGTTTTTTGCCAGTCGAATTTTTTAAATGTATTTGCCAAAGTGCAAATGTTTGCAACTCAGAGCCCTGTGAAATATGTGAAGCGATTCCAATCTTTTCCCAATTTGCAGAAGGAAAAAAATCGGCTAATCTACTCCTCAAACTAGCGGTATTTTTTCTATGATTAGTTGTTTCAATTTATTTCTGCACAGAAGGAAACAGCATTATGAGCAGATGTTTTACTAGGGCTTTACGTTTCAAAACATAATATATTTTACACCAATATATTCAATATTCATTTCTATATTCTGGCTTCATTTTAAATTAAAGAAAAACGGTGCTGAATAATTATATCAAATTTCACAAATTGCCTTGTTAGGAATTATTGCATGATAATAGATTATTTGATTATGAACTAATTAACTTTTATCCTAATAATTATGAAATTGGAATGTAACTTTAACAGGACTGGAATACAGACTTTTGTCTGTGACTTTGACGGGAAGTTTACATATATATACACGTACCTATATATTCTATTGGGAATTAAGTGTTTTATTTACAGTAAAACCAAAAATAGATAGCAATGACAAAAAAAATGAAAGATCCTTCATCAATGTAAATTTGAAAATGAATGGAAGCACAAATTAAAATAATTGTGTGTGTCAAGTTATAAATTTCCTCTAAGAAGATCAGTTATTTTCTGGGAGGAAGGCAGGTAGATTAATATGATGCTGTTTTAGGCTTTGAAACTTTATATTTCATAAAGACACCTGAAACACCAGTATCTTTGCCGAACAATTGCACAGCCTCATACCCGAAATTCCACAGCATAAGTAAAGATGGGCTAGTATCTCGTAGTTTGACTTAGAAAATAAAAAAAGAAAAACTATAACTAAAATATAATAGTTGTCAAGAGAATTTAACTCCCATATTTAACGAGTTTTTAATATATTAGCAATATGCAATTTAGAATCGGTATATGAATATGTAATTGTTCTTATTTTGGGCAAAAATGCTTTTCTTTTGAAATGAGGTAGATTTATCAAGAAGCTAGTGTAGCTTAATCTTAAGGCCCTTCCTGGCAATGTTTTCATATGGTTACAGGTTTTTGTCAAATTGTCAAAAGTAAGCTATTTTGATCACAATTGATTAGAATCATTATCTCTTTGTATCAGATTTTTTCTCCATCACAATTCCCCTCTGATAGGTGGCATTGAAGAGACCTTAGGCATTTTTGTGGATTTAAATAATAGGAAAATGAATTGGAGAACATTCGGGGATGGGGGGCAGTAGATTATGTTTATGTGGCTCACTTCCATGTCACTTCCATGTATAATTAAATTATTGTCACCCTCTCCACTGTAGGAACAGCTTCCAGATATATTCCTATCACTTACTGTGCTGACTCCCTCAGCATAGTGAATGAATGTGCAGGGTGAGAGACCCTATTATAAAAAGAAAATTTCTTATGATATAAATAGTGGAGCATAAACAAGATTCAAAATATATGAAGCCAAAAACTAGTCTGTGGTAAAGTTATATAGAACAGTGTGAAGCAGATAATTTTAACAGTGTGAAGCAGATAATTACCAAAAGTATTGTTTACTTTAAATTTTTTTTGATTTTGGGTTGATTTATCAGTTTTGTAGAATTTGTAACTTTTGTGCTCTACTTTCTCCTTACAAATAAATATACACTTGAAAGCTAATTTTTGGATTTTTTCCTCAAAGAGAGCCCCCACATTGTTAACCTTCAAGCTTCATAAAACCTGGATACTGTCCTTAATAAGAACACCTTGTACTTTTCTCAGTTGAGGAGAGTGTCTTCCCTATAGGCATTTCAAAATGTGTGAGGGCAAGAATGTTAATTGTCCTGTAATGCAGGGAAAGTTTTCAGTGAAAAGCTGCCACATCATACTAATAAACAACATATGATATACTCAATGCTCTTTTTCCAGTATGGAGATTTAATAACATTTTTCTTTTTGTTTTGAAATATTGCATCTTGTTATATTTTTCTAAATGTAGTCTAATATTTTTTGTGCTTAAAATTATTTATGTCATGATCAATTATTGTGATTTTGTTGTACATGTAATTTTAGTTGGATATATATTTACACATACATATATATATTTATATGCATACACACACTAGGAATGGGACCTAATGGATAAGGACTTACTGCGCAAGAGTTTTGATAACTTTCTCTTTGATCCCTTGCCTATCTCATGAAGGCAGAGCTGACCTCCTTATCTATTCGCCATTTTCCAACTTAAATTAAAACAATCTACTTGGAGGGTTCATAGTAGAATGGGCTTAAGCCTCAGGAATGTATGTTGTTGAATAGCATGACTTTTAAAGTGCCTTCCAATCTCAACAATATAAGAGAATGATAGTGCTTTCTAGATGAGAGGCACAATAATTAACTTCATTTTACAGAGTAGGAAATAGAGGAAAAATAAACTTGATTAATTGCCCTCAGATACCATAGCAAATTCAGAGTTAGGATTTGAATCCAAGAGCTGAATTCCAGAACCTGTGCACAAACCACCAATTTAGAATCTTGCTTCTACTCAGACCATGACACTACTCTAACACGGATCTTTTTATTAATCAATCACTGTTCTTTTTCTTCTCCATCACCACCCCTTAAATTTGAAAAAACACTGTCAAGTAATCACAGCCATTGTCTCATTACCTTCTGTGTCAGCCAAGTAAATGTTGCTCTCAGATCTTCAACTAGGGGGATCATAATTGATCAAATATCCCTGTTTACTGCTTTCTGAAATGCATAACCTATTGTGCTGAGGGCACATTTCTCATGGTTGCTCCCAACCAATGCCTGAGCTTAGCAGAAATACCAAGACAGGCTTATTCCTGGGAAAGTGGGAATCCTCCAGTGGGTGACTTTGGCTCAAGGATTCCCATTTGGTCATGTTAAAATTGTTTAGAACTGCACTCCTCTCTAAGACTCATTCTACATTCCTTCTTTCTCTCTTTTCTTCACAACAGTTGCAGCTGCATCATGGTCTGACAGCTCTCCCAGTCTCCTTGGGCTCTCTCCGTTTTCCCTACAGGTGTTTCCATAATAAATTGCTTGGATGTCTAATTCTATATTGGTATCTGCTCCTTGGAAGAACTTAATTAACATTTATTCTTACCAGTTAGCCGATAACACAAAGTGAAGTTTTGGGTTCTTTACTTTCACTAGGCAGAATCCTGACCCAGTTCAAAGGTTGCATGTGTTTGTATTTATCACTAAAATCATTGTTCCCATTGCATTATTACTTCTAGCTATAAAGGCATGTCAGAGACTTATGGAGACCTGAAATCTGGTTTCTAGAAAAATAAGCTATATTTTACCATAGTTTACATTTCTCATTTTAAAATAATCATTATTCCTGGAAACAATTTATCCAAAGACATAAGTAAAGTTTGTGGTTGAAAAATTAAATTAGATTTTATTAAAAACATCATTGTCTTTAGGATGTCACTTAATAATATAGACTAGATGTTGACTATTTTTACCTGGTGGCATCACCCTATGATTATTTTATATTTAAGCATATTAAATCAGCAAGCATTTATTGCACATATAATATATGAAAGGCACTGTGTGAGGCATTGTATAAAAAATGGATAAATGATAACTGAACATGTTTCCCATATTCACAGACTCCTGATATAGTGAATTATACAAATGTGTATGTAATTAATGACAACATAAATTAGTTAGGATGGTGGTGGTGGACAGGAAGGAAGTAAGGAAGAGGTAAGAAAAATTTAAAGTAACTATGAATATAATATAATATTGTTTCCAGGAAGCTGTAAGTATGCTGAAAGACTGCATTTCGAATTTTCCGTGGAAAGCTTCTTTTAATGGCATGATATTTTAAAAGTTAGAGTCAGTTACGTTGGAGGAAAGGCTTTAGAAAGCATAAGTGTTCAATATCATGATATATTTATTTCCTCAATTAAGGACCTTAATTAAGGAAGCTATGACAAATAGGTGAATAGTCAGAGAATTAATCCTGAACTGAATATTTATGGCCACAAAAGTCTCCCGAGCAAATCGTCTGCTGGTGTGCTAATGTTCATCCTTCCTCAAGAGAACTGGGTAATTTAAAAAATATTGTGGTACTCTTTTATCCTTATTCTTCCCTTGGAATGCAAAAAGGTAGCTATTTTTAAGAATTTGGGAATAGGGAACCCGTTGTGTACAGTATTTATGTTTATTGCCAGCAATTTTCCTTTTTTACAAATCTAACTCTTTCTGAATGAAAGGAGCATGGAAGAACGATCAGAGTACAATGGCCAAATACGTGTATATAATCTCACATCCCCCTTCCAAAAACCTCATTTCACTCCACTCCCACTCCACCTGCAAACGACACTTGTCGCAACTGTGTCACTTCATGTCGAAGGAAATATTTGGACTGAATTTGTCTGTTGGTATTAATTTTCCTACATAAAAAGTTTTATGGTATCAAATGAATCCCCAGCTAATATTGTGTAGACATGCTAATATATAGTCTTCTTAGGAGGAGAGGGTCAATTTTCCAAGTATTATTTTACTTATCTAACTCAAATTTCCCCCTTCTTATGCATATGAATTTTAAAAAATTGGAGTAAGGCTAACAGAGAAAATTTGAAGATAGAGACTATTTCCATCTTCTAACAAATTTATGCTCCTAAGGTCTTGAGCCAATACCCATATTTATAGAAATCCAATTTAACATCAATGTCTCTGAATTTGTGCTATGTTGAGCTATTCAGTTCCTCTCTTGTCTATACAGAAGCTTTCTTCTCTCAATATAATGATTTATTCTGTGTACTCCAAGCTTGTACTTTGCATTTTCCATTTTTCTATACTACAGAATTAAAATTAATCATATGAGAAAGATAGGAAGTGAGTCAGAAAGTCTCTCTTCCTTATTCTTTTCAATATGAGCCTCCAAAATGTCCAATTCCTAAAATCTACTACAGAAGCTTTCCTCTATTTGCTAACAAGATATCAAATGGTGAATTCCAAAGGTATTACAGCAGTCACGTAAAGCGGGTTTAAAGAAAATGCACTGGGGAAATAAAATACTATGTTCTCAAGGAGAAAAATACTTCTATAAAGTGGGACCATTTCACATGTTTTTTGTTAATATCTGAACTAATGAGTGTGTGGCACGTTCGTCTTCCCTTGACCGTGGGTATAGATTGCTCCTGCAGAAACTACCACTAACGTGGAACTCACTTTGTTAAACTTTTAACATCATAAACCTGATGGCATTACCTAGTGCTGCCCTGCCTTCACACAGGCTGAAGAGAGGGAAAGGCATTTCCCTGAATGCACAATCAATGTAACTATGATTTTTAAAGTAATTTCAGGCTATAGAATAAGCTTCCTAGATAATCACGATTAAATTGTTCAAAAGTGTAATATTATATCTTTCTGTTTGCTGGTCACATGAAAATTTCCTATTTAAACTTAGGCAGATAGTATATGCATTTTTATCTGCATCATTTCATTTTCTCAGTACAGCAGTGATCTGCATACATGTCACATTGTTGTATTCTCTTTTTCCTTCTCTATTTTTCTCTGTCATCTTTTCTTAATGTTCTTTCCTACAATTTCTAGCCCATCCTGTTAATGTTTTTTCCATCCGTCTTTTTTCTTCTTCCCTGTCTTTGTTGCTATATTCTGAATTATTCTGAGTTTCCCCTATAATTCTTTATTCTCCTCTACATCTTTCATTCCTTTTTTTCCCCCTGACTTTCCCATTTTTTCTCTATCCACGTCTTACATATTTCTAATGGCAACATGATTTCCCTTTTATCAAAGTGTAAGTACCACATTAAAACTCTATTACTGGTAATAGACTTAATGTGAAAATACAGATTACCTATAATTTATGACAAAGTAATTCTATGTCTTAGTCACTATAATGAGGTGCCAATTTAATTTAAACATATTAGATATTCACCAAAGGGGTACTGAGCTCTTCTTATGCATTTAGTGCAGAACTGATCATTACTGAATACCTAAAAAGTCATCCTGTAAGACTTTTAGCATAATAAAGTTATTTTGGGTCCTAAACCACAAGAAGAAAACAAAATTAATAACAGCAAACACTTTGTACTAGATATTATATCTCCTTTCCTTTTGTTTATTCTAGAAATGAATTCATTTATTTACCTATTTCAACTATTTTTGATGAGAGAGTGGAGTAATATTAAGATTCTTATAAAGAGATGGTAATAAAGGAAGTTTAATAGACAGTTCCTGAATTACCTGTGTAGCACTCACATATGCCCTTGGGATATTCAACCATTTGTTCAGCACTTAGCACTTGCTAAATGACAAAACTCTATAAGGCACCAGGGATGCAATGATTAATAAGACATCATCACTTTTCTGGAAGGGTTTATAATCCAGCTGAGGAAGATGGACAGGTGAGCAGATAATCATAGCACCTTATGATGCAGTAATGAGAAGCCACAGACCTATCTGAACACATAAGAAAGAGCTTCTTCTAACCCAGAGTGTTAGGAATTCAGGGAAAACTTCCAGAAGAAGTGGTGCTTTCGCTGATTTTTGAAGGATGAAATGTTGTTTATAAAGTGAGGAGGCAAAATGAGGTGCAGGTTAAAGTGGGGGTAGTGAAGAACACTCTGGGGAAAAAAATAGCATTTTCAAAATCTTAGAAGCAAGAGAAATTCTGGAAAATGTTTATTGTAAATAAACAGTTCAGAAGTTCAAAACATGAGTTATGGAGTATGTGTGTAGGATAGGGAGAAAAATAGTGGCAAGACAAAAAGGCCTAGAAGGAACAAGGAACCAGACAACAAAGAGTCTTTGGTGGCACTCTAAGGAGCTTGTACTTCACCCTGAAAATCATCAAAGCCCCTGTGGAGTCCTGAGCAAAGCAATGCCCTTAGCAAACTGGATATTTTAAAACATCAAAATGTGGAGAACGGATTGGAGAGGCAACATTTAAGGCACAGAGGCCATTTAGGAACTTGTTACAAGCTGTTGAGAGGTGATGTTGATGTGTTCAGCTGTTGAGTGGTTCATGTGGTGCAGGATGCGATGAAGAATGATTCCCTAAGTTAGTGGCAATAGATGAGTTTAAGACAAATTTATGAAGGAGGTAGAAATGAGAGGATTTGACTTTTGCTTGGATGTGGGGATTAGATAGTAAACAGGTGTCTGCTTTAGACAACTGGGTGTGTCCCAGTGCCCGTGGTGAGATGGGGACAAATCGCTATTGCCTTGGTAGGTGGGGTTGTAGGGAGTTCTTTTAGGTTCTGTTGATTTTGCGAAACTCTTGACTCTGAGAAGTGGAGACATCCATCAGACAATGAAATAAGTGTGGCAGGATATTTCATTGTTGTATTACTTCCTACACTCTTCCTAAAACCCCATTCTCCCTCTAGGCAAATTTTTTCCTTTGCTTCAGGACAGATTTCTGTCTGAGACTAAAGTAGAGCTCACTATCTAAGGGAATTTTTGCAAAGGATAAGATGGGGTTTATTGGAAGAGCTAAATGGAGAGAGGGACCTTCAAGATAGGAATAGAGTCAGTAGACTGCTGATCGCAGATCTTGCTGGAAGTCTGTCTTCTGGTGTTACTCTGGGAGCTGACAGGACATCATAAGGAAATAATATTATATATCCCTTAAGAGGCTCTCTCACATTCAACAAAATTGTCTTTGCTCAAGAGTGGTAGGTAAGCCATGTAATCTCCTGATTCAAAGAAATATTTGGGCTTGGAAAAATACAGATATCAGTTACTAAGGTCCAGCAGCCCTTCCTGTTTCCAATTAAATATCCCATACTCTTGTGAGTCCCCAGAAGGATGCTCCCCATCTTCCGAACTTCACCTGATCATGTAACTGATGATGAATACTCCAAGATTCAGATGGGACAGGCCTTGAGTCTGATTTACATTGTTTTTTAAAACTGAAGTACTACAATCTTATCACACTCTCAAATGTTGAGTAAGATTTCTACCCGGTGTATATGGATGTGAATGTCAGGGAAAGATTTTTGAAAAATAACACATATAGTTGGAGTAGAAAGTGATAAAATTAGGAGAAAAAGTGATTGAGTTTTAAGATTCCAGATGAACAGCAGATTTGTGCTTTGTTTTTGTTTTACTTTGTTTAATTTTTGCGTAATAAAAACTGCTGTAATTCAATGGCCCCACGAAATGCTCATGTCTTTCACATCCGGACATATGACTTTAGCTCCTCTCTCCCTCTCTGTTTCCTAGAGTGAGTTTCACCCATCTGTGCAACTCAGAGGTGGAGTCTCAAGGTGCATGGGTTTCCTAGAGCTGCCATACCAAAGTGCTATCAATTGAGTGCCTTAAACAACAGAAATGAATTGTCTCAGTTTTGGAGGGTGGAATTCTGAAGGGTCTGGGTTGGTTACTTCTACAGGCTGTGAAGGAGAATCTATTCTGCATCTCTCTCTTGCTCCTAGCGGTTTGTTACAGTCTTTGGCATTCCTTAGCTATAAATGCATCACCCCATTCTCTGCCTTTAGGTTCACATGGCATCCTCCCCATGTGCATGTCTGTCTCTGTGTCCAAATTTCCCCTTTCTTAAGGACACCAGCTGTATTAGATTAGGGTCCACCCTAATGACTTTATTTTAGCTTCATTTCCTCTGTAAAGACCCTATTTCAAAAAAAGATCACATTCTGAGTTACTGGGGTTTAGGATGTCAACACATCTTTTTTTGCAGGGGACGCAATTTGACCATAACACAAAAGTATCAACAGGAGATAAGAGGAAATCCCCTTCTGATGCTGAGTTCCTCTCTCTCCCAACATATCTTTTGGTTATTCTGCCTCCCTTGCAACAAAGGTAAAGAAGAGAATAACCTTTGCCAGTTGTCTTTTGTAATAAACGTCTGTTTCTACCATTCTAATGACCATCTTTTTGATTTCATGAAAGTGTGAAGATAGAGGATGGAAATCAAAAATGAAAAGAAGGAAATCATCGTCACTACTCTAATTTAACGCTACATTTACTAAACTTCTCCCCCTTCCAACAGGCAATGGGGCTACTAAATCTCCACGAATCTTAGAATGTGGTGGTCTTAAGTGGTTTGAAATCCATTTCTGCTATCTACTAGCTGTCTGACTTTAGTCAACTTGCTTAACACTTGTGCCTCAGTTTCCTCATCTGTAAAATGTCAATAATACCAATATCTATCACATAGGATAGCCAGGAGAAGTAAATGAACCCATATATGAAAAAGAACTTTGGATCCTATGTAGCACAGAAGACTGCCACCTGTATATTGGTGGTTGTTCTAAGGAATGCTAAAGCCATTGCTGGAAATTCCTGTCAGTGAAAGTATTATATGACTGGAAGACATACTTTGCTAACCTGTATTGGGTGATGGCTAAGACCCTCTAAAGAAGGAATGCCTAAGTAACAAAACTTAATCTAAACTGCATTCTAGAGAAGATGCGTTAGTTTAAAAGAAGGGCATTAATTTGCTGCGTGGGTTATGCAAATTTCAAGACAAAGCTGAATCACACTGACCAACATAGAAGAGGCCAAAAGCTGTCATTAGCAGTCCTTCCTCTCTGACTTTGCTTACACGTGATGAATCCTTTCTCCCACTAAATTTGGGACAAATTGTTAAAGGATATTTCTTTGAGGGATTGCTAACCTATTCACTTGCCTGGAACCTACATTTCTCAGCCAGCTAGAAATTCTTCTTAACTCTGCACTCCAAGCTGTCAAAGTGGTTGTTATCCCTGCAACTTTGGTATTTCCTACTGCAAGTGTTTGAGGGCCACTGTGGATTATACAAACCATTGGGTGTAGACTCTGTATAACTTTGTTGCTATGACTAAAATGATTTTAAAAGATGAGTTGCAAAACAGAATTCTGGAACACATTTCATTCGTAAGTTGGGGATTTACTAGACAATGTTATACAATCGATCCATGTCTCAAAAGATGAACAATGCACTTTATCAAATTACTGAGGCATCTTAAAGGATTGAAATAAGATCCTCATGATATCATACATTTTTTTGCCTCTTCCCTCTCTCCTCTTCTTCTTTCCATCCTTTCTTCCTTTCTCTCTCCCTCCCTCTGTCACTATTTCTCTTTCCCTTCCTCTCTCCCTTTCGCTCTGTCATCTTGCTTATTTAAGCTTTCTATTTCCATTTAAATCTAAGCTGCTACCTTAAAAAAAATGACTTTGAAAATAACCTCTGAAAAAAAAGAAGTTGAACTTGTCAGGTCCTGGTCCTCTCTCTGCCATTTACTAGATGCATGACCTTGGGCAAGTTATATAATCTCTCACGCTTCTGTTTCTTCATCTGTAAAATGAGGTGGGTCAAACTAGGTGATCTTTAATATCCTTTTTTCTGCTTTAAAAAGTTTGAGTCTAAGTATGGTAACACTGATTTCTGAACTAGTGCCAATTAGCTGTTTTATAATTCTATTTAAACCTTGGAAGATATTTGCAAAACTCGGGCCTAAATATAGATGTTGTAAATTAAAATATACTTTTGGAATCTTTCGTGGGAATAGATTCCTAAAAATAAAAATAAATTGACTATTAAAACCCAGAAAACATAAAAATATATAAGAGAAAAAAATCTTTCTGTAATAAAGTCATTCTAAGCCTGTGAGCTGGACTGAAATGAAGTGTTTCTACCAAGGAAATTCCATCGTTGTATTTGATTTTTATTCAATTTTAAGATCTTGATAGCTGGAGCCAGAATGTAAATTATTAATACTAGTATTAATTGAGATCTGTTGCAGAGGGAGGACCAGAATAAAATGATTTATATTTAATTGTGTTGATGCGAGTGTACTTAGATCTTTCTTCTCTTTCAATTATATTTCTTTTGTTTCTCGGTACCCAAGTTTAAATCTTACTGTATGTGACACACTGGTATTCAAGAGGCATTAAATAGTGGCATACATCACACAAATAGATGGGTGGTGAGTGGGGGAGGGACATTTAAATGTGTATAACTATTACACTTAATAAGTGTGTATTACATCCTATTAGCCTTAGTGAGGTGTTATAATCTAACCATTCTGTACCAAGTTCACATTAATATGCAAATGGAATTAGAATACAAAATTAAACGAAAATGAAATTTAGAAGCTAATTGACATTTTTGTCACAAAAGCTCAGAGAAACACTATTTATGGTTTAATGGTAAAAGGCTAACATGTCATTCTAGGGAGGGGGCCGCATCAATCTCAGCTACAGTTATTTCCTGAAGTACAGAGCAAAGCACTGTTTGTGTCTGCACGTTGCCAGCCTCCGTCACGTAGGTGGTCCCATCACTGTAAACCTGCACTAAATTGCTACCATCCATTATACACAGTGACTGCCTGGAAGGCTGCCTGGCACTGACTTACACAGGCCATCTATTCCTGTCAGAAATATGATATGTCACTGACAAAAGCTTAATTACACCATTAATTAATAGGACAATTTTCAAAATGCCTTGAAATGCAGCTTGACACTCATTAGTGCCATTTATGAATAATTTCTCCCAGGGAATACTACTCTCAAAAGCACTTTAAAACAAAACACAGTTTTAAAACGAAGATATCTGTAAAACAAAATAAATATGTCATTACAAGCTGCTTTTCTCTCTCAGTCTCTCTCAAATATGACCTATCTGTTCAACAGTGGGAAAGATGTTTTTTTAAATATTTCAATTATTATTACAATTTCCCACGAAATTCCCCATTTTGTTTATTTTGTGTTCACTTTAGAAATTCAGGCACTTGGTTTTCAGTCTTTTAGAATCCTAATTATTTTTTTAAAACACACCATGTTTTAAATTTTAAATAGTAATAACAAAGCATTAACCTCAAAAGAGAAGTCTAAATATTTATCAGCAGGAAAAGTATCGTTTTTCCCCTCATTTTTCTTTATCTTAGCAATGTGATGTGTGGCGAGAAGGAAAATAAAAAGAGGAATTCGGTGGGGGGGGTCACAATTTCACAATTGATTCTTACTTATCCATCCTATTGATTCTTTGATTCACTAAATTTTTGTCATGTATATTTTTTTTAGGTCAGCAACCTACCACTTCAGGGCGCTTTGCTGCAATTCATGATAAAAAGTATAAGAAATTATTTAATATTACAACATCATCGCCTTCCCAAATTCCCTTTTGACAGGAAGGCCAGCATGACTAAACTGTTTAAAGCCACAGCATACTGTGCATAATTAATCCCCTCTTTGTGACTGTTTGTTATTTGGCTATGGTAGTTCTCTGATTACTGCACTATATTATGGCAAACTGGATGGGATTGCAAGGTTAAAGCAGAATTAGTTTCTCCTGAAAGGTGAAGGGAAGAATTGTACATTTCAGATAAGGAACCTCAACTGGAAAACAGAGATAGGTGACAGAATGAGAATAAAACCTTCTTTGTCCAAATGTAGATGTCAGTGTACCTAGATGTGCCTGGGTTATTGGATGTTTCTTTTTATTTTGAGTTGGGCCAGGAGATAAGAAGTCTGGATCACAACCTGCTACCTATAAGGTTGTATCAGGCCTTGAAAAATGATTCCTGGCAATGTTGAGGGGGGTTATCAGATTATCTGAAAAGGTATCTCAAATAAACTATGCCAATTCCCTTTGAAGATTACTCTGTTCCTCTAAATTCCACATCGTTACTGTCTTTCAAACCCATTTACATTTTCCACTGCTCGCCCAATATCTTCGTTCATTCCTTTACAATCTCTCAATTGGATCACTGCAACAGACTCTTTTCTGACTTTCTTGATTCTAGTTATGCTTCTGTTCAATTTATTTCTGTATTACAGTACCAACTAATTTTCTCAGATAAACTGGAAAACACTAATTCTTGGCAATAGTCATTTTGGAAAGGGATAGAAAAGTCCGTGGTCAAATGAGTTTGGAAAACACTGCGTAGTAAATCTCCCTCTGTGACATTGGTAATGAATGTCAACATATGAATGACACCATGAAGTTACAAATTAAAGAATTCTATTTAATTGTATTTAACCCAGTTGCTCATTTATATATTTGATGACAGAAGGCTTACATTATGCTCTAAGAAATAAATGTGGCCGTGACATTGTGACACTTAGCCTCAAAGGCGACCAGTTGATTACAGAATAAATTCCCCACTCCTTTGCATTTTCTTCAAGGCTTTTTAGTATTTAATTTCTGGTTATTTGCCCCTCCCCACTTCACACTTTTTCTTCTTTCACAATGTTTGTTCAATTTTGAACAAATACTAATACATTAACCTTCCCATCTCACTTCTAAGCTTATATATTTATTGCTTCATCTGCATGGAATGTTCTCCCCATCCTTTTCTTGATTATCTTCAGGTCTCAGGAAGCCTACACTGACCGCTAAGACTAGGGTACAATCCCCTTGCCTGTGCCCCCATAATATTTTTACTTACTACTATATGTTTTTTACCTTTTAAGTCCACTAGAAAGGTAGCCGTTTGAAGGTAGGGGGTATAGTTTGCTCTCCATTGTGTCCTTAGAATCCACATGGTGATGGATGGTTAGATTTTATCTGAGTAAGTCATGCAATAAATTGTTTTCCAAGATTGAGATCAATAACACATAGAGGTAGTTTAATGCAGATGAAAGAATAAAAAAATCAATTTTCTCTAATTTAGAAGACATGGAGTATTTTGCCAGTGAACTATTATATAACATAACCAGCTGAGTTATCGTGGACAAGTGACTTAGCCTCTCTCTCTAGATGTTATAGAGAGAACTGAGGACACGAAAGGAGAGGGAGAAATGAAGAGCAAGAAAGAATATTTTGAATACAGACATAGCAAATCAAATTTCTTCACTTCCTTTTTATGGATTCTTTCTGTCTCCAAATTTAACCTGTCTTATTTTTAGGTTGACATCCCTTTTTTTTTCTTTGTTCTTGCAACCCCAAACACAAGGATCAAAAAAAAGGCAAAATTGTGATGTGTTAGTAAGAGAAAGGTGTTAAATCACCTGCCCTGTGATCCGTTCGTACTCTTCACCAGGAGGAAGCCCCTAGAGAAAAGAAGAAAAGGCAAGTGGCTAAAATTAATCTCCTTGTAAACCAGACTTCCTTGTAAGTAGACAAGTGATGGTATTTGCTTGAAGAAAAAGAACTTGTTTATGAATAGTCCTTGGCAAGATGCCCCTGCATGGATGAATGGTAGTAAATAGAACCCAGAATCTATGAAACTAGTTCTCTGGAGAATGTCACATGAGCTGTTCAACACCCTGGAATATCAAATGGAGATGTAATGCTCCCCACTATGTGAGGGATCTCATGAATGTCACTTAGAGACCTTAGTTATTCTGAGCTAGAGGGGCAGGTCCAATCAGGAAGAGAAAACCTGAAGCCCTGTCCATAATTTTCCTGACCTGTCTCTGCTCTAAGCCTCTTTCTTGATCATCTTTATCCTTGAACGTGTTCAGTAAACACTGATACTAAGATCTCTGGTTCATCTGGTCTGACTTAACTTACTGATCCTGCATATTTGCTCAGTTAGTCAAATTGTTGTGGTTTCCTTAAGCTGCCCAATTGTTTTCTCTTTGCCTCTCAGTGATGCTGTTCCTTTCCTCTCTCTTATCCTCTCACACCTTAAAGTCTGAAATTTTTCAAAGTTAAATCAACTGATACTAATTTAACTGGGCTATTGACTTTTTTTTTTTTTGAGGAAGATTAGCTCTGAACTAACTGCTGCCAATCCTCCTCTTTTTGCTGAGGAAGACTGGCCCTGAGCTAACATCCATGCCCATCTTCCTCTACTTTATATGTGGGATGCCTACCACAGCATGGCTTGCCATGCAGTGCCATGTCTGCACCCGGGATCCGAACTGATGAACCCTGGGCCACCGAAGCAAAACATGCACACTTAACCACTGTGCCAACCGGGCCGGCCCCAATATCCACATTTTTAACATAGCTATTAAAGCACTGAGCCAAAGTAGAACAATTCTGATGGTAGAATTTAAGGCCTTATCATAGAAGAATGTCTTTTTTAGTGGATTTAGTGTTGTTTGGTCATTTTACCAACTAAACTAAAATTGTTGCTGACTTCTCTGCACTTCTTAGTGTGCGTGTAGCATTGTGAGTCTCCACATCTGAACCAAATTTGGGGGGGGGGCCGTCTGTCACTGCAGGTGACCACAATATTGGACTACCTCTTGTCTGTATTGGTTTACCAATCTCTGTATTAGCCAGTTTACTAGTTACCCTTTTAAATGAAATAATGAGGAAGTTCACTTAGTCTACACTTTCTAATTCCAGAAAGTGGAGCTAGCCATCAGAATTTTGGCATTACCTACTTTGGAATAGAGTGTTTTAGTGTATTTCAAATCACTGTTTCATAGAAAGCCCTTCCTGTTTACATATTACATCCCTTTGTGACTTCCCAGACATTTTCCTTCAATCTCCGAAATAAGATCATAAAATCATTACTAGTTAAAAGAAGAGGAAAAGAAGTAATATTATTGTAGAAAAGGATACCGATAAGCAAGATAATTAGTTCAAAAATATCTAAGAGTTGGAAGAGGCAATGCTGCAATAAATGACGGCTGGGTATCGCTAGGCCTTAAGCACTGAGAATTAAAGACGATAAAAATATAACCAACACTTACTGGCCACATGTAAGCGTCACACATTGAGATTAATTCTTTATAAACGTTAGCTAATTCATCCTTGGATTGACCTTTGAGGTGATTGTTTTTATTCTTACTTTACAGATAAAGAATTTGAAACCCAGAGAATTTAAATTCCTTCAGCCAAGCTGCCCAGTTAGCAAGTGATAAAGCTGGGATTCATATTCCAATCTTTCTAAATCCAAAGCTCATGCACAGAAACCATTAAGTTCTTTGAATGTATTACATTGTGCGTTAAAAATAACAACAATAACACTTTCTCACCCATAATTTTTATCATAGTGACTTGTTTGAGTACAGGATAAAAGAAAGCTCTGTAGTTGAGACTGAAGTCTGGATCTTCTTATACCAAAGCCCATGTTCCTTTAACCATTCTGTGCTCCGCTCAATTCAGAATCAGGTAATCACAGATTTGGAAGGGATTTAGAGGATCAGCTAATACAGACTGTTCCCTGGGCTTGCTATCTGATATATAGCATTCTCCAAGGCTGCTGCCTCTCACCCTTTTTCCTTCTAGGTACCCTTCATCTCCATTTTGCAAACCAAGAATCTTTCTTTGATGCTTGCTCTACGCTGCAAGACAAGACAAAGGATAACAATAATTTAACTACATTTTACAAATAAACTCATGCATTTCTTTTGAGTGAATAATTTATAAACTTAGTATATTTGACTGAAAGGAATTTTATGATTTGTTGGAATTTATTATCCTAACCACACTGTGCACTGTTTACTTTTATTCCTAGGCAATTTTCCTCCCTTTTTGTTGTGTTGCCTTTAGTTTTCTTTATTATCTGGAGCAAGTCATTGCGCCTGTTTGTCAGCTTTAGAGGAGGACAAAGGATTTAGATTACTCTTATAATCTGAGGGAATATCTTTGTCAAAGTGGTGTAATTTGAGGCATAAGGGAGTCACACAAGTCCCTAAATTAGTCTGTCCTCTCTCTCTCTCCTTTGTTTTGTTTTATTTTTATTTATTTATTTTATTTAGTGCCTTTGATGGGGCTTAGTAGAGAAGGGCATTTAAAAAAGTAGGAAGCTGCAAATGGCACACTTTATAGCATTGGCAGATTCTTCAGAGACTGACAATGAAAATACGTGAATATTAAAAAAAAGTCATTTCAAAATACTTTTGACTGACTGACTATATAAATCTCTATTCCTCCAATTCCTCTGTGAATAGTTGTAGCATCTTAATGGTCCTCTCATTAATTAATGAGCTGAGTAAAATCTTTCCCACGTTAAAGAAATGTAGGTTTTTATATCTGTGGTTAAAGACTGAATTCACCACAGTGTTCATATTTCTGCTGTACCTTGTGAAGTTATAGAAAATTGATCACTATTGTCCTGTCACACTTTGATCTTCAGCAACAATTTGTCCATAGTAAATTGTTCTCATTTCATTTCAATTAACTCTGCACAACAGGGACCAATATATTTTGACCTTAGTCTTCAGTGAGGGATGCATGAAGACTGACAAAGTATATAGTATTTTCACTAGGCACTTGCATGTGCTAATCTTAATTGCTAAAAAAAAAAAAAAGAAGAAGAATGAAAAACAAGCAAATATAACGCAAATATGATATTCCTTAAGCTCATGAGATATCTGCTAGGATGTGACTGATGAGCTGTCTAAAAACCAAGGTACACCAGATAGTTCCATACCTATTTTAGTGGCATGTCTACATTATGGCATGATGTTACCTTTCATATAAAATTTCACTGTAGTAAAAGTAAATGTCACCAGTTTTTCTGGGCATTTTTGAGTTGTTATTGTTTTTTGATTAACTTATGTTTCAATTGTAAAGCATTAAATTTAATGAGTTGCGTAATGGGAAGAGTACTGTCCTTGGAACCAGTTTTTAGTATCAGCCATGTAGCTAGTTAACCTTGGGCTTGATCAAGGTACTAGAGATTCCGTTTTGCTTTCCTGAGATTTAGAATCAGAGTAACAGACCTGCCCTGCCTGACATGAGATATTGTAGGGAATAGTCACATAACATCTGTGTTAGTTGTAAAATTATCAGAGATAGTTAAAGAGGAGTTTATGGAGTTTGAAAGGTAAGAAGGAAGTGTATACTGAGGAATAATATAGTTAAAGTACAATGGATGTGTTTTCGCCTTGTGGATAGAGACTTAGACTCTGACATCTAAGTTTTCTAGAACTTTAACATCCTGTCATTGTTAAGTTGTAAACTGAGATAAAATGATTAAAAACTAGAAACAAAAAACTAGTTAGAGGTTGTCAAAGCTCTTTCATTTTACTTATCAAGCAATTTATTACTTAGAAATCCTTGAAAATATATTTCATGTGAGAAGCTAGGATGACAGGGTGGGAAATATTGAATAAAAGCACAAATGGTCACCTCAATTACTAGGTGACTCTAGGATGAACTATGTGTGACAAATGGTGCTGTCAGGTCCTTTTCCATGAGGAAAGTTACTGTTTATCTTGAGAACACGTATGTAATGGTCTCTATCTGCTTGGCTAGAAGAGGATGAGATTTTGTTTTGTTTTGTTTTTGAGATCTTTTGGAGTATTGCCTATAATGTGTGTCACATTCTAGTTTAATGCTTATTCAATAATAAAATCATTTTCTTTGTCTACTGCCTTTGTGGAGAGGTTTTCTGAGTTGGGAGAAGGTTTTGTTTTTAATTATAGTTTCCCTCAAAACAGCAATATGTATGTATGTGTGTGTGCACACACGCATGCACATGTGTGCGTTTTGGAAAATATCAAGGACAAAAGTGAGAATGCGTCTTTATGACATCTATATTGTATTCAATCCAAATGGCTAATTTGTTCTATTAGCCATTGCATACATAGAAGCCATTGGCCATGGATAATTAGTTAAGAATTTGATACTATATTTTTATTTAAAGGGAAAAAATTCTCATTTTTTTTAACATAGGATAATGTATGCACCAAATTTTACGAATATTGCCCAAAGTCACAGTTATTATAATCCACATTTTAAATCGTACCATATTTTATAGCTCTCTATTTAAAAATAAATTTATTATCCAACCTATTAGAAATATATAAATGGGAACAATACTGGAACAGAGATTCTGGAAATTATGGAGCAGTTATTATTTCTATAGAAAAGCAGAATATATAGGATGGCTGTAGATGGAATTTAGAAATTACAAAAACAGATTGCTTCAGCTAATTGCAAAAGCTAAGATGGGACATAAGTAGAAAGGCTACTTCTAAGGTCACCTTATGTTACTATCCTGAATTAAAAACACTTTGAAGTACATCTTAGTCTTGTATAATAGTGTGAGACCATAGGTCATGTTTTCTGAATAAAAAAAAACAAATTTTGAGGGGAGAGTTCAAGAAATAGCCAGTAATAATGTGTTAAAATTTCTTTTAAACATCTATTATATACATTTGTAAATGACTAGAAACTTTCAATTACAAATTGCATATTTACTATACGTTTATCTCTTCTCTTCCCCAAAATTCTATTAAAGAGAAAGAATGGGGCTGATGTATCACTACTATTGTCATTTTTATAAACCTTTGAAACTCATCTTATTCCACATTTCATAATGATTTAAAACATCATTTACCAATACCTATTTATTTCAATCCAGGTGTCATTTGCTCAAACTGTCAGGTATTTTTCCATGACTTTCTTTCTAACTTACAGGGAAAATTTTCCTTTAGACTCCTTAATCCTTGATATTTTTGGATTTCTAAAAAAAGGGGGATTTATTTGTTCAACTAATGGTATCATGTTCTTCTTTGAGGAATGATATATGACTCAAATGAAGTGATTACAATCTAACAGAAGAAAATGTCAGCTTACCATATCTTCAAACCTAGAATCATCTTGTTTGTGCTTCCTGAGTCTCAGTGTGATTTCTCTCACACCAAGAATCAGATGTTGCTATCAAAGCAAAGACTATCTTTGAGTAGACTATCAACTGAATCTTGCTAATACTTTTCTCCAACGTTTAAGTTTTCAAAGGATGAATGTATTTTCTTTCCAAATCATAGTATGAAAGGAGCTATTATGTCTCTGTAAAAATCTCACTTATATGACCACAACCAGTGTTTTTATAGGGTTCTCATTTGATGTAATGAACACATTTATGCACTGAGGAGCACTTAACTCTGTCATAATGTGCCATATCTTCAATTTCAGTATAAATCGATCAGCTAAGAAACTGATATCAGTAATAGGCTAGTTGTTCTATTGTAAAATTAACTTTAGGATCCAAAAAGTTTAGGCCATGTACAAACAAATTGTGCCTAAATTATTATCTTTAATAAATTTATTTCATTTTGATGTATCACTCACTAGAATTTTATATGTGCTCATTTTCTTCCCTTTTTTCACTAACTAAAGTAGTTGAAAACCGAAAGATTTCTTTTTTGAAGTTTTCATTAAGTTCTTGGTAATTTAAAGGTAAAATGCAAGGGGATGTACTTTGAAAACACATAATAAGCATTAATTGAATTTGTATGTATAAATCCTGGAACTCAAGCACTGAGATATTTCACTGAGACACAGTGTCTATAGGAATATTTGGAATTTACTAAAAAATTTAAAATATAGCCACCAATATAATAGTTTTGAGATATTGAGGTAGGGAAAGAAAGTAAAGCAGTGGCTGTCTCCAGAGAAATCAAGCAATTTCAAAACAAAAATTCTTAGTCTGGAAACTAGAAAGATTTGGAACCTATTAGATAGTGCCCAAATCAGGGTATTGGGGCAGTTTATCTTATGCATTCTTTGACTTTCTCTAAGATTTAATTTGAAATTTTAAAATAAGCAATCAGCCAGTGGTTTGACTAACCACATGTAGGGGATGTGACACTATCCAGACTGGTACTTCAAAAATGTCTATTTGCCTAGCTGATTTGAAATTAAAAAATATACGACGTGCCATACTGAAATGTACATTCCTGGAGAGTCATCCTTCTTCAAAGGAGAATAACATAATAAGACTGGAAAGGCCAATACAAATTATGTTGTCCCACTCTAAATGGGAAAATACAATTTTCAAAACCAAATGGAACTGTCATTCTAATATTTATTGAGATCTGATAGATAATCAGCACCTTGTTAAACCGTGTTATATTATGGTGTTAATTAAGAGTTTCTAATTTTAAAATAGTTGAATTAAAGTGGAAATATTTTTGTAAGTGTAAGAATATTATGCTGTATATTATAAACTTTAACATGTTTCTTAGCAGGTAAATTAAAAATAAGATAGAGACATTTTTCATTTTTTAATTTGTATGTTTCTAGGGTATTTTAATTTACTGCGGTGAACACGCATTACTTTTATAATGACAGAAATGTATGAGGAACTATGTTAATATTGTATTATTCTATACAGTACTTTATATATTAAAGAGCGAGCATATATAGTTTTGAAGAAATTTAGAAGTAAATGAGACTACAAAGATTTTATGATGAGATCTTGCATGAATGTCTGCTTTAGAATTAAGCAATCTGGAAATTCTATCTCATAATCAGAGAAAATGGAAGTTTATCCTGGAGCCTTACTCGATTTGAAAGTCATTCCAAGGATTTGGTGTTATTACAGGAATATCCGGGCTCAGCCGTGTTGTACCAATGAAAATGAGATTCATACCCCAGAGACAAGCATTAAAGAAAAAAAGAAACAAAAAAATTTAAAAATAAAATTAAAAAAACAGACCACTCCAGGAGGGCAAGATACATTATGTTCTTGACCTAAGAAAGCTATAGGAGAAAGGCTGTTTGCTGAAGGACAAATGTAGAAAGGATACACGGCAAAAATATTATTTTTCTACAGGAAAATATACTATCCAGAGACCCAACAAAACTCAACTGACCACAGGGGGCCATTCAGTCTGAAACAGATTCCTACAGCTAGAGAAGCAGAACTAAAGTCAGTCAAAGGCCAGAGATCTAATCAGAGAAATGTCAGTTTGAAAAATAGTGAGAAAAAGTAGCATGTGAGCTCAGAGTTTCAGAAACTCCTAGGTATTTGCCTGGATAAAAAACTTAATGGCTTTAGCAGAGTTTCCATTTTCTCTGTAGATAGATTCCGGGAAGAACTGGCAAATAATAATGCAACAAGAAAGGATAAGTGAAGAGGCAGTCTGGTGATGAGAAGGGAAGGGATCCAGAAAAGTTATGGAAGACACTTTCTTCATTTTATCAAAAAGAAGGTTGAAGACACAGGGGAAGATAAGAAGTCTCCATGGAGAAATTCTGTTTTTTAATGAATTATGAGAAAAAGCAAGGTTGTAAGCTAAAAGTGGGAAAGAGATTGTGGGGAAAGGAAAGCAACGAGTAAATGTACTAAGTCAGCATTGAAGAGAGTGGAAAACTAAGATTAGTAAACAAAAGTAGTAAGATCACTAGGCAGTGTTGGAAAACTATGAATTTGTTTTCCAAGTTATGTATGTCAACACGGAGAAAGAAGTTGCAATTACAATAGGGGAGTGCAAAAGAGGGAAAGGAAAGCACAGATTTGAGTGTTTATAATAACTAACCCAAAATCTAAGATAGATAAAGAGGAGAATGAGGAAAGCTTGCAGCTGAAGAATTGAGAAAAAGTTTTTCTAGTACAACTCTGTAAATTGGTTGTTTTGATAAGGCTGAAGGTTGGAGTATTAGGGGGTTTGTAAAATGCCTAACAAGCTCTGCCACTCACTATAGTTTCCCAGTAGGGTTGGTGCGTTTCCAATTCACGGAGAAGGATGTGCAGCTTCAACTCAGTGCAATGTTTGATAGAGCAACTAATTGCACCAAAATAATGTGCTGCTCTAATATTATTATTGTTGTTGTTGTTGTTATTATTGGTACTGCAAATAAAGCCATAGCTAAATTCCATGCAGAGTTTCCACAATCTTCATTAATGTAATAATAAAGGTCAGGAGTTTTGTTTTGTTTTTTATTTTTCAAAATAAAACATTAACTTGGCCATCAGCTGTATGGATTTTAGGCCACATAGATCTTCCTTTAATGTGAAATATAGCCTATACACTATTCGGTTTCTTGCTAATGATGTCAAATTTGATTTCTCTGCCATTCAAGTACTCTCAAAAGTCTGCTGATACAGCTGATATCTGAGAGCACGAGGAGTAGGTTTTCTCTTGTGGCCTTAAAATTTTCCGAGATACATCCTTGTATTAAGTTGGCTCACTGGAAATTATATAACCCAACCACACTGCTCTGCCCGACCCCCACTGCAGATGACCTCTACAGGACGAACTTTTCTCATTTGTACTCGGTCTTCACCCAGAGGTGCTATCAAAGCAGTAAAAAGAGAAATGTCTCTTATTATCAAGAACATGATTGATTCTGAAGCTCGCTGCCCCACTACGCAAAAGTCTCTAAGATGCTCACCAATCGAAGGTTCTAATTTTTTCTTGATGACATATTTTAGTTCGGGCTACTAGGCAATGGAAGTTCTCTCACACTTTACTCCTTTGCCCTCTCTGTTCAGTTCCTGGCCTTTTGCCCTTGTCTTATCTTTCTTTCTTCTTTTACTTATTCTTTTTCTATATTTAACCTAAGCCGCCTCAAATTGATTTTGTGACTGAGGATCTACCTATAAGCAACACGGTAAACCAGCAGGTCATTCCTTGATTCAAATTGACATAGTCAAATTGATTCTGTTGGTTTATTTTTGTGTCATTAATTTTGAAATCATTGTGAGATTTCTGAGATGTTTTAAGGGGAATTTTCTTCTCTTTAATTTCTCTCTTTTTTTAACTTTTATTTGTATATTGTACCCCTTGTATTGATTGATATTTCTTATCTAGTATCTCTTGTTATTCATCTCTGTGTCTTTTTTTATTTTACCATTGGTCAGATATAATCAATCATGCATTCTAATATCTCTTGTGATTTTTAAGATTTCTGCTATCAAGTTCTTTCCAGGTTCTTTCTTTTTTTTTATCTCAGAATGTTTCTCTTTATTGTGTTTTTAAAATAGTAATGTATAATTTAGTTCTTGGATGAGATATTCACATTTTTAAGAATTTTTTTATATATTTGAAAATATGCTCCCTAAATTTTGTCTTTATCTAAGACTTCCTTCTTTTTTGTTTGTGTGTGTCGGTACCTCTCTTCCATATTTGAGATTTTTCTTCAGTATTAGGTGATTGTTAGCTCTTTGTTCATATTGAGAGTGAGACACTAACCTATTGTTGGAAGCTGTGTGAGCACGTGTGGTGATGGAAGGGACTTGTTGAATGTGTGGGCCTGTTTGTCGTCTGACTGGGCAGTGTCCTAGCCATTTCATCATGACCCTCAGGTTTAATATCTTGAGAATTTTTCTCTTCAGCAAGATAATTTCCCCCAGACAGAAGTTCTATGTTCTCCTGCAGGGAATGTAAATCTGGCTACTAAGATTTGGGAGGCAACAGGGGAAGAAGGATGAGTTACATAATTTAGGGGACCCCTTGTTTAAAAGATTACAGGATTAAGAATTTCAAGAAAGCAAGAGCAGAGCTTTAAACCAGGAGTGGCACCCTTCTGAGTATGGACCCTGTGTGACTACACAAGTGGCTCACCTATGAAGGCAACTCTGAGGGGAACAAGCTGTGGGGACAGATTTCCCACTGTTGAGTATGCAGACTTTCACATAATCCCTGTGGTGACTTGGTGTTCAATAGACCAGAGCTTCTCTGTTTCTCTCTCTCCAGAGATAACTCTCCTGTCCCCTTCTGATAAATGACAAGGGCAGTATTCTTTCTGTAGAGGCGGTGTGGTGAGGAAATGGTTCTGAAACCTAGTGTTCCTTATAAAGACTATCAATAAATTGTTCCACTTTTGGTTCCAGGTAGATATTTTTAATTCACTGTGCTTAATCAGAAATTGGAGGGGTTTTTTCTTGAGGAAGATTAGCCCTGAGCTAACATCTGCCACCAATCCTGCTCTTTTTTGCTGAAGACTGGTCCTGAGCTAACATCCATGCCCATCTTCCTGTACTTTATGTGGGACACCTGCCACAACACGGCTTGACAGTCAGTGCGTAGGTCCGCACTCAGGATCTGAACCAGTGAACCCCGGGGTGCCAAAGCAAAACGTGGAAACTTAACCACTGCACCACCAGGCTGGCCCCTGGAATTTTTTTTAACTCAGTTTTTAAAAAGACATTTAGAAAGCTTTTCTTTAAAAATGTGTTCTATGTTACAGAACTATAAAGTTCCTTTCTGTAAAACAATTTAACTCTGTCTCTGTTCTTTCATCTTCTTTAACTGAAATAGACTTTAGAGATAATCTAAAACATTTCACTCATTTTATAAAGGAATTAATTAAAACAGCTAATGTATGGCATGCACATTGTCACACAGATAGATAGAAGCAAAAGAATGTCACAATATTTAAAGCTTTTATATAGAGTTCAATATTTAATGCTTGATTAACTATCATTTAAACATAGACAATATACTTTCCCTAAAAATTTTGGACATCCAAAGAATGTTTGTCTACTTGAAGAAAAAGCACACACAGGAAAAAGTAGTGCCTTTCACACTGTAAGAATTCAAAAATCATTTTTAAGTAATAATAGGAAGTCAGGATCATGGGTTTAGCATTACATTCTGATGTGATAAAAGGAGACTTCTAGAAGTAGTTAAATGCTTAATTTTTAATATACAAAGAGATCTATTCTGTTGGGAAATAATGACTAAAAGTAAATTATTTTAAAAATTATTTTTATGTTCACTGTGTTCTTGCACCATTTTTAGGATTATTTTTGAATTACTATCTCTAGGTCATTATTACAGAAAACTCTCATGATGGCATAATATGTGTTTTCTCTACATCTTTTCCTATTCATGATAACATCTCTTTCCAGAATAGAACTACAATAATAATAATATCCCAATACTATTATCTGAATTAAATACTTTTGATTCAATTTTATGAATACTTTATTAAACCCTTGTAAAATATGAATGATCCTAAACAGCAGACTATTATCATGCATTTTATTTGTAGAGTATAAATGCATCATTCTTTTGATGAGTCTTAGATACTGAGAGCTTTTCCTCTGGAACCAATGCTGAGGAAGAGCGATGTTTGCATATTCAATCTTATCATTTCAGTATTCAAGTTCAATGTATATATATAATCCAGGTGAGTCAGTCTTATTCTTGAGTTCATCTTATTATGTTTCAGTAATAAATAGAATTATTCATTTTGAAGTATTTTTTGAAGTAAGAAGATGGAGATAGAACTTTGTGGCATTTTTTTTCCACTACTTTAGGAAGTTCTTTTTGTGTACAGAATGAAATAGTGCTTTTTGAAGTCAAGCCTTACATTGCTATGTGATTTCAGAAAAAACTCAGCTGGTGTTTATCCAATGGGGTGATTTGGCACAGCACAGTATTAAAAAGGAACCATGACATACTATCTTAAATGCTGATAGACAAAAAAGACAACTTTTTGTTGTTGGTTTATCTTTTATATATATATAGCTCAAAGCAAAGTTTCCTTTCTCAAATTTAAAATATATTTTTATCACATATTTGACAATGATTTCTTTCTCATCTCATCAAAAGGAATCCTTCTTAATTTAATGTATCACTATATTAGTCTTTGAAGTTAAAATATCTGTCATCCTCAGATGCTTACTTCATTGCAAGAATATTCCCTATTCATCTCTCACTTGCACATACGGAATTTATGTTGTAGTAACAAAATATAGATATGGCATTTTAATTCTAAACATGGCTCCTGTGAAAACTTTACTGAAATCTTAGTGATGCATTTATGGTACTTGTAAAAGTATGCTGAATGTTATAACTACTATTCTTAAATTATACTAATGTTAGACGTTTAGCTCGATAGATAACCATGAAACAAAGGATAGATGGAAAAGAAAAAGAGACTGACATATATTGAAATCTTGTTTGGTAAGATATTGTTTACATAGATTACCATTTTTAATCTTTATAAAACCACTTGAAAAGAGTATTATTACTATTATTACTACTGTTATTAATGGAAACAGAGGTTCGGAGAAGTTAAATAATGTGCACTAATGAACAGGTAGCAAATGTTAGGTCTAGAATACAAATCCACGATATTCCAACCTTGAAACCTCACATGTCTTCCAATTAGAATTGTAAAGAATGGTGGAAAAGTATAGAGGAGGACGCTGGAAGTTAAAGACAAAGACTCAATTAGGAAGGATGCAAAGAGGAGAACATAAAGATTAGATGACAAACATGAAATGTAATAGAATCTTGCCGCGTGGTAAAAGAAAGGTTTGAGAAAAAAATGCTACATTCTTGGGAAATGTGAGAAAAAGAAATGTTTTAATTAAAGTCAAAGAAGATTGTTTTGGATTAGATTGGGCAAGAAGGCAGTTGGTAAAACTACCAAATTTCTCAGTTGTCTTCTGCTCCCCTGCTGCCCCTAACACAAGTCCTATAAGGAGTCTGAAGGAGCAGTTGTCCCCGGAGCACACTTAACATATTAGAATATACAGAAAAACTAGAGAGCATGGGCTCAGTTAGCAGACAGCATGACAGATTAACCTGATTTGGACATTGGAGTCTAGTACAACTGGACTCCTCCCAACTTTAACAGATCTTTATAAATTCACTTGCTCAGTGAACAAAATGTCAAGTGAATAGTATTTGTAGATTTACTATTCAGGTTCCAACAGGAAAGAGATCATACACACTCGTATAAGGATACTTTAAAGCATGATTGTTCCAGAAAAGGTACTGATTCTAAGGTATATTCAAGGTGTCTGGTAACCATAAGGGACAGTGCAGTAGTCCAGGACTAGCGGTAGCAAACATTTTACCAACCTAAGCCTGAAAGGTCAAGGGCAGAGAAAGGTTAATGGAAACTAAGAGAAGGAAAGTTTCTCTTCAGGGGAGCAGCAACCTTCCCTTAAGGGACACAGCCAACGAAAGGGGTCCCTGAGGGAAGCATATTCTCAGGAATTAATACCCTGAACTAACTTTCCATTTTCTCTTCAGTCTCCTTCAGTGACTTCTCATTGACTGAATTCAATTGGAAAGCTAAAGAAAGGGATAAAATCTGCCTAAGTAGAGAGCATACTGGAGATGCATAGAATGCAGGGAGGAAAACAAGGTATTTAGTACGGTAACTATGTCAGCCACAGCATGTCTGCCCTCTATCCTCCCAGATTCTCTGAGTTTATATCTTTACATTTCCTAAATACACCTTTCATATCTTCTCCTCTCTCCTTCTTATCCCTTGTGTCCAATCCTCATTCTCTGCTGTTTACCTGGATTTCTATTTCACTGAGAAAGTAGGAGCAATCAGAAGAGAACTTTCACCAACTCCCAGGGCCAAGTACATCCCCCTACCAGCATGTGTCTATGTGCTCTGCCTTTCTTCCTATCAGTATGGACGACCTAGTCACAGAGGTATCTGAGGCCAGATCATTCACTTGTACGTTAAATTTCACACACTTGTGTCTACTCGAGCATACCGCTCTAAAAATTGTACTTTTCCTTCATCATATATTTCCCCCTTCATACTGAATCCTTTCTATCAACATACAAGGACACAATTAATTTTTTTCATTGAGGAAAATCCTCTACTAGTTATTGGGAGACGATTATCCATGTGTCTATTGCATTTGTGCACATCTTGCAGAGTGGGACACTTACTGTTCTTTGTTCCAGGTTATTTTTACAAGAATATTTGTATAGGACTCAAGCTTGGACAATAGAGATACTGTCTCCTGCTGGAGCAAAGGGAAAACTTAGTTACAGCTCTTTATAAAAAACTCAGGCTCCTTGAACTCAGGCTTCTTCTCCTATAACTCAAGTCACTGCATGTGAGAACTGGGGCTCAGAGGACAGATGTAACAATTTTGAAACTATGGCTCCTGCTATCCCTGTGAGTAATAAACTATCTTTCACCTCTGACCCAGTAGTGGTGAGTCTTCTGATGACATTCATGAAATTACAGCCAGCTAGACTGTAAGATTGCAAGGAAGGAAAAAAGCAGACCCTTTTATTGCTATCAACCTCATTTATCTGAGATTATCTCATTTACCTGAGACACTATCCTTTGAAACAAAATTCCTTGAAAATGTTGCCTATTTTTGTGATCTCGAATTCCACTCCTCTGGTTCTGATTCTCCCAAATCAACATTTGACACTTCTGATCACACTTTTCTTCCAGTTTCAAAGTCTTTACTTGGCTTCCAAATCAATACCATTATGTTTTTGGTCCTTCCACACCAGATGCTCATTTTCAGTATCCTTTGCAAATTTGTCTTCATTTTTCTAGTCTCTTAGATTCCATCCCTTATGATCTGAGGGCTTAGTCTTGAAATACTTCTCTTTGCTTTCTACATGCAATTCTTTGAATATCTATCTCTTTTAGCATCATGTTTTAATTATCTGTAGACACTGACAACTAGCATATTTTTATCTACAGCCCAGACCTCTCTCGTGAGCTACACATTTACTTCCAACTGCTTGACACATTCACTTGGAAGTAAAACTAGCATATCAAACTTAACATGTCTAAAACTGTACTACTTATTTCCCCCATAAGCCTGTTCCTTTCACAACCTTTAATTCTGTATAATGTCACCCACATCCTTTAAGTTGCTTAAGCCAAGAACCTTAAAATTTTCCTTAACTTTTCTCTTTTTCTCATGTCACAAATCCAATCTTTTCACAAATTCCTCTGGCTCTTCCATTAGTTATATTTAAACCATATACCTTCTTATCACGTCCACTGACACACCTAATCTAAACCACCATAATTTCTTATCTCCATCATCGCAATAGTCTCCTAACAGATCTCAATATTTCTGCTCCTGCTCCTAAAGTTTATTCTCACCAAAGTAGCCAGAATAACCCTGCTGTCCTGCAACATGAAAATTTTTACTTCCGTGCTCAAAAGCCTGTTGGCTTCCCAACTCATGCAAAGTATAAAGCATAGTCTTAACAGTGACCAAGAAGACTCTTTACTTCATATTTTATCGCCTTTACTCTCTGACTCACTCTGCCCAATCTATGTCGGTTTCTCTGATGTTCTGCAGACATTCCAGGCACATTCCATCTTCAAGGTATTTAAACCTCCCCCAGATAGCCACCAAGCTTACTCCCTTATATCCCTTCAGATCTTAGCTCAATGTCACCTGTTTCCTTAAACTTTCAATTCCCTGACCCCTGAAGCATTCTATATGCCTCCCCTTTTTTTCTTCCTTAGCTCTTACATTATTTCGCATAGTTTCTGTTTTTGCTTAAGTGTTAATATCTACAATGTAGAACATGTGAGGAAATTATTCTTTTTTTTTTTTTTTTTTTTTGAGGAAGATTAGCCCTGAGCTAGCTGCTGCCAATCCTCCTCTTTTTGCTGAGGAAGACTGGCCCTGAGCTAACATCCATGCCCATCTTCCTCTACTTTATATGTGGGATGCCTACCACAGCATGGCTTACCAAGCAGTGCCATGTCTGCACCTGGGATCCAAACCGGTGAACCCCCGGGCCGCCAAAGAGGAACGTGTGCACTCAACCACTGCGACACCAGGCCAGCCCCTATTGTCTTTCTAAAATCTTTTTTATAATCTTGGCATTTAGAATAGTTCCTGGTACATAATTGGGGCTCAATAAATCTGTGTTAAGTGAATGATTTACTTAATATGTATATATTTGAACATAATGTCTCAGAAAGCCTTCCTAAAGTTATTTTAGGGAATATTCTGGAAATGAATAAAATATTTTCCTTTCCTTCCAGCTGACAATGTTTGATTATACTCTGTCGCAGATACTGTTCAATGGAATATTTACTTTAATGCTGTTAATAGCCATAAGTAGTTTATCATATTTCATCAACTTTCGATTGTTTATTAGTCTGTGTTTTATGTAGATAAATGATTAATAAGCTACATCCCTACCCTCAAGGTTGGGATCAGTGCTAGTAAATGGCAAGTGACCAATGGAAAGTAAACATCTTTTCTCTATGTTAACAATCAGATGCTCTCTTTTAGTTTTCAAAATTCCTTTCTTATCCTCATTACCTAAGTCTAAATTAGTTACTTCTTCCATATGCTGATTTTATGAAGTCTAAACTTGTCAAAACAATTATGCAAGTGTCCATTGACAGGAATGGGGAATGTAGAAGGAGTGCCTTTGAGCACAGGAAGTAGGGGAGAAATTTGATCAGATGGAGATTAAGTCTGGATGTTGTTGTCCTGGGTTCAATTGTGTTCCCCAGAAAGACGTATTGAAAACCTAACCTCTAGTCTCTGTGACTGTGAGCTTATTTGGAAATAGGGTCTTTGCAGATATAAACAAGTTAAGACAAGGTTGTTAGAGTGGGCTCTAATCCAATCCCAATCCAATGCAACACTCATAACTGGTGTCTTTACAAGAAGAGGAGAAGAGACATACAGGGAGGACATCAGTTGAAGATGGAGACAGAGTTTGGAGTGATGCATCTACAAGCCAAGGAACACCAAGGATTGCCAGCCATCACCAGACTCTGAGAGGCATGGAACAGATTCGGAGCCTTCAGAAGGAACCAACGCTGCCAACACCTTGATTTCAGATTTCTAGCCTCTAGAACTGTGAGAGAATAAGTTTCTGTTGTTTTAAGATACCTGGTTTTTGATATTTTCTTATGGCAGCCCTAAGAAACTAATATAATTGGCATGACAAGAAAACAGTGGAGAAGCTCACTATGTGCCATTGAGTGGGTGAGATGCCAGGAGACCAAAGGGAGTGGATGCCTAGTCAAGTAAGCTGAGTCCCCAGGTCTCTACAGCGACTCCCTGGTGTCCAAGTGTGGCATGTGAGCAGGAGGGCTACTTTACCTGCTCGTATCCTCAAGGCTGAGACAATGAGCTCCTTGTGTGTAACATGAGTGGACAAATGAATCATAATGGGCCTTCTAAAGTTTGTCTTTAAAAATAACTCTGGGGCCTTGAAGCCCTCCAGGAAGAGGGAGAGTTTGAAAAGCCCCTAGTAATGATGTAGATTAATTTTTTCACAACCTTGAAGGTTAAAGCCTTGAATTTGTGTTTTATTTAAGTATAAGCATTTTAAAATATGCTACAGAGTACACACTTGAGGTTGCCATCAAGATGCATGCCTGCTGCATATGTAAAATTATCTGTATTATTGGAAGGGGATATAAATCTTAGATTTTTCTCTCAGTTATCTGGATATTATAAGCAAAATTGCTTTATCTGTATCACTTTAGTTTTTGCTTAAACAGTCCCTCTTGAATTTTGGTACCTTTGAACAACATGGAATTTAGAAATCAAATCCATTTATTTAACATGTTATTGAAATTTTTTAGTTTCAGTTACTTCTTCTGTAAAAATGTGAATAATAATACCTAATTATTAGAAATGACTAGGCCAATAATATAAAAGTCATTTCAATTAAACAAAAAGTATCATTATAGTCTAAGCATAAACAAGAGTGCTCAATATAATCACTCTACAAGAGAGCCAATTGTCTATTTCAAGAAATTCTAGGAAAGGTTCTGATTTTGCAAGAGTTTAAATGAGTTAGCAAAGTATCTCAAATCACCAGTTGCTACCTATGGGTGTAATTTTTTTTTTTATTAAACACCTCCAATGAAATATTGATCAGGATTCTTCATTTATATGAAATTATATCCATGCCATTAGCTTTTTTTCTTACTTTAAAGGTTTCCACTGTGTCTTATCTAAAGAATTTGAAAGTAATATTATGGTTGAAAGCAAAGCTATTAAATTCAATTTGTGTATAATGACTGCCAGACCAGTAAAACTTGACTGTAAACAGTGAAATCTATGAAATTCTTTGGAAGAAAACTTTTAAAAAATAGAAGTGATTAGGTCACCTTTGAAGCATAGGACAATGGAGCAAAAAGATAAATGTTGACAGTGTCCTGGGCTCCCGGGCACTGCCGTACGGAGAATGTGCCCTTTCTAGAGACAAATCTTTAGGTCCACAGCTATATTGGAGTGGTTGTGAATTTTCCACTGTCTTTGAGTGGGTGTCACAACCTGAAACTGGGACTCATGTGCAAGTGTCATAGTATGAGAATCTGGCAAGAGAGTAGGGGTAGTTTGTCAGGGGTGGGGAAGAAGCCAGGATAGAGCAAAAGGGCAGGATTAAGTCTGATCTTGCTAGAGGAATTTTAGGCTTTGGAGTTGTCCTGCACTGAGTCAAGTGAACTAACTGGCTTTCCTATTCTTAGAGATGGAAGCACCCACGTACTTCTAGAGCTCTACATTTGGGTGTAAGGGGTAAGTGCTTCAATGGCTCAAGGACAGTCCTCCAGTGAGCCACAGGCATGCATTATTGGAAGCAAATCCACACCAAAGTTAGAGAGGGGACACAGAGAAACAGATAAAATGGATCTGAGATGTCTGGGTGGAGCACTGACGGTGCCCCTATGTATTTCATTAGTTTCTGGAGACAAGTCGGGCTCTCTGGGTTTTGTGGCCATTTCAGATCCATTGCAATGTGTAAGCATGTTTCTACAGAGCTCACTGAATTCAGACAATTTTGTGCATATAATACAACCCAAAGGAGAGAATAAACCACAGTTTATCTACAGCCTCTTCAATTGTCAAGTGATTTATTTAAACCAAAATGAAAAGATGGCTATAATTCTATCTCAGATTCTTTGAACAATCATTAAGGAGTGCAAACCAACATGATTTTAGGATTTTAAACCATCCCTTTAATAAAAGTATGCTTCTCTTTACAGGAAAGCATACTGTTACATGAACAATTAGTTATTTCCAGTGAGATATTCTTAACTGGAAGTGTAACGATGGGAAGATTATTAGTTTTTACCATATCAATAAGTAGCTCTGGGAACCTGAGAATATCTCAATTATCTCTTCTTGCCCTGTGTATTCTCATCTGTAAAATAGGAATGATAGGAACCATCAGATCTATTTCACATAGCTGTACTTAATATATACATTAGGGTAAAAATAATACATTTTTTAAAAATAAAAGGAATTATGAACTTCTAAAGATGAATCATTATTATAAATAGGTTTGACAGAAGCATGTCTATGTTGGGATGATGGGCTTATATGCCTGACAAGATTCAAGTGACAGAAAAAGATATGTTAATAAACTAGCAGGGAAAATTTTTAATTAGATGCATGGATCAAATATCTACTGTCTTAATTACTATATACCCCCAAAGTAATTAGGCAATTTCATAAAGTTAAGATTAAACAATTCACTTTTCTGATAATAATTATCTTTGCCTTATTAAGCTCCGGTGCTCCACGTGGAATAAACCTGAAAATTAGCATCAATATTTACAACACATGTATATTTCACCTAGCCTAAATTTGCACGTTTGCACAATGGTTAATATTCGGATAGCTGGAAATATTTGTGAGCACTAAATACTCGGGAAGCAGTGACTCTCTTTCAAGATACTTTTGAAGAATTGCAGTTATATCTCTGAAAGATTCCTCACTTCCTTTCTCTTTTCAGTGAGCATTACAGAAGTCAGTCCACAGACAGCTACACCCATAACAGCCAGTTAAGCACTTCATCTTCTACAATACATTATTTGAAGTACTACATTTTTCAATTTCTTTCAGGATAAACTGATAAAATTTCTATATTGGCTTTACATCAGCAATTTCACTAGGTTGAATAATTTTATCTTCACTCTGCAGTTGCTTAGATACCTCTGGGTATTTTCTGGTTTTATCTTTGTTGCCAGGAGTATTTATGCATAAAACTAGGACCAGAGACACTTTAACGAACTTGATCTTTCTTATACTGGTGCACAGGTTACTACTTAGACAGAGATTAACAAGCCAGTGAAAGTGCTCTCTGGGGACAGTGAGTCTACTGTGTTGAGAGGGTCAAATGCATTATCCTTTTCAGATTCTAGAGGCTGGAAAACAACTTTAGCATGCTCCGTGTCCCTCTGCGTGTGCCGCTGTAATGCATACCACTGGGCATGCTGTGCTTCTGTCATTATTTAATTTCAGGCAATAATAAAAATCATAAAGTTAAGCCTTTAGCAGAGTTCAATAACGTTTAAGTGTCTATTGTCTAGCCTAAAAAAAAAGTCCTTGAATTCTACCATAGTTTAATATAATTTTTTTCTTTTGTGGGGGAGAAAACATCAGTCTGTTATTTCAATGTGTTGAATGTAAAATATTTTGCATAAAAAACCATCAAGGTACTTAAGTTATTACAAGAGAATAATTAGACAAAACTGCTTTTCAAGATGAATTAGTCGTAAAATTTTATCAGAAGTGCATTTTATTTGTCTGAATGACAATATATATGAAACTGAAAAATAAAGTATTTTCGCTATTTAGTAATAAATGTAAAGCTAACAAAGAAAGTAATGATTAAGATTTGGCATGCTATACTTTACAGGAAAAAACATAGTTAAAATATTTCCGTATTGTATATTCTAGCAGAATTGTAGGTAGTATTAATATCTTCTTAGTCCAGGTGCATACACTATTATGACCATGATTAAAAGAAATATAGATGTAACAGATGGTCTACGTAATTTTAAAGTTGTGGTATTATAGAGCAATATTTAAAATATTGAGTTCATTCCTAATCAATCTTTCAAAGCAAATATTTGGCTATATTCTTAGAGTAAAATAATTTACAGGTAACTTTTTGTTCTAAAATATGTTTTTCTTAGTCAAAAGATATAAGATTTATCATTACAATGATAAACCTACCATATCCGATTTACCAAATCAAAATGCAATAAAACTTGAAATTGTTTCCTGTCAAAACCATGGAACACACAAAATTTCAGCACATATTGTTGCTTTTAAAAAATATCCTGAAAGGTTTTAAAATAGTAAACTGTACTTGGCAGTGTTTTGCTGTGAGTTTGGCCTCTATTTATAACAAAGCAAAGTGCTATCTATCTTCTGTCCCCAAACTATTTCTCTCCTTCTCCCATTCAAAACATTCCCTTTCCTTTGAGATTTTCCTACTTCTGTTGCCCTTATTATTGAAAAACCAGAAGTATTTTAACCCTCTTTTTTTTTCGCTTTCCTATTAGAATGTATTAAACTTGTTCACATCCAACATTTTCCTATCATTTTCAGGATTAGTTGTAATTCTACGTTTTCACATCAGTAGAAGGAAACCCAATATAACGAATGTATTTATCCTTCCTGATAAATAATGAAATATATTAAAATTTATTCAGTTAACTTTGTAGCAACTAACACTCCATGAAAAGATGTAAAGTCTGATGTATTATTTTTACAGATGTAAGATTTCAGACTCATTTTACTTCCTACATAAATGGAAAACAGGAGTGAAGTGAATACTTTTTTGGTTATTTTCTACATATATCATTTATTTTTGTATCATTAATTCTTTAAATAATCTAAGCAAAACAAAACCTGAATGTGAAAATTATAATTAATTAAATCTAATTTCCTCAGATAGGTCAGGTTCAACCTTTAAGTTATAGGTTTTTGACACTGACCACCTGTCTTTCACCTCAACTAGATCTTCTTGTTATCTGCCTCGTTACAGCTTATCACTCTGGAATTATTCTTGCCTCTACAGGTGCCATACTAAAGCCTTGAATCTTCTAATTTTTACAATCACTTCATATTAACTTACCTGATTCTTTTTGCCTTAATCCTTGACTTTGTATTCCTCTTTGTTTTCAAATGTACAGATATCCTTGTCATTTTTATCTAGACATTGGAAAGAATTGGGTGTGGCAATGCTCTTCTTTGTAAGTAGTATCTTTGACATGATTATGTCGACTGATCGTAGTGAATACGTAGACCTTCTTTCTGGTTCTACCTGTGGTTTTCCCACCATGCTAGAACTAACAGCCTTATTACGACTGTGAGCACTGGGAAAGATTTCTACTCTTGACTTCTTAGTTGGTTTTGTCTTTTCCTGGATTGTCAGTTTCCAGTATTTTTCTGGCCTGCTCTGTCACTGTGATTAACTTTACTTGTAGTCTCAGGTTTACGTGAATTCTCAACCCCAGGTCTTCATTTTACATCTGAAATATGGAAGGATTCAAATATCAGTAATTATTAATAGTCTGTTGAATTCTACTTCTAACCATGATGCCATAACAAGAACTACTGAATGCACCATCCCACTTTAAATAAACAAACACAAAAAGATATAATGAAATTTTGAAAATACGCAGCACAAGGCAGTGATCTCTGACAGAGGGATCCTTTTGGTTAAGCCAGTTTACTGCCTAGAGAAAGTATCTAGACCAAAGTATATGAATGAGAACCTAAATAGAGCCCAGAAGACTCCCTCAGTTGAGAACAGACAGTTAAAACTTTAAGGAGGCCAAATTGGCTAGATTACAGATCAGAGTACAGGAGCAAAGAAAGCATCACAGTGAGGAGAGAATTGCATGGAAAGAGAGGTCCAGAGATCTGCATAGGATGATATTTAAACTTAGTCCTGATCAGCACATGCAAGAGGAAAGCACTTGAGGCCAAGGAAAGAATCACTGTAAATGAGCCAGCACAACCATGATTAGGGAATATTGAAGGCTAGGAATATTTCATGTTCCCAACAGCCACAGTAGAAAAACCTAGTAATAGATGGGCATCAAGTGGAGTACTCAGAAGGGTGTTGCCCTGATAATAAGTAAAAATTATGCCCCAATAAAGCTTATGTTGGTCTTGCCTAACAAAACTTAAATGACAGCCTTGAAATGATAAGACTGATTCCATGTAACTTAACTACATCCTGAAAGAAAGCTCAAGTATTTTTAAGAGGACACAAAAGTATTCAGCAACTAATAAGACAAAATTTACCATATCTAGCATCCAAAAAGACATTACGATATGCAGAAAAGAAGCAAATATAACCCATAATGATAAGAAAAATAAGTCTATAGGAACAGACCCAGATATGACACAGATAGAATTGGTAGACAAGAACAATAAAAGAATTAATATAACTATATTCTATGTATTCAAAAAGGTAGAAAAATCATTAACATGTTAAAAATAGATAAAAGAGGTAAACAAAAGACATAATCAAACTTCCTAAGAGGAAAAATACAATTTCTGACAGGAAATATACACTTGATGGAATTAACATTGGATTAGATACTGCAAAAGAAAAGCTTAATAAGCTTGAAGACATGGCAATAGAAACTGTCCAAATAAAGAGAAAAAAGACTGAAAATAAAGACAAAATATCAGTGAACTGTGGTCTAGTTTCAAATGGCCTCTTGTACATGTAATTGTTATAACTGAGCTATGGAGATAAAATTGTTTTCAAATGTGGTAAAAACAAAGTCCTCAGACCTAAGAAACATAGTAAATGCAAAGAAAAATAAACATGAAGAAATATACACTGTTCCATTATAATTACAATTCTAGAAAACTCCGTCTAAAGTTTGGATCTCTACCCATTACCCAGTTCCAAAGCAGCAGTTTTAGTATCTGTTACAGCAGCATCTTGCTTCTGGGTACCAATTTCTGTATTAGCTGGTTAGAGCTGCTATAACAAGGTACCATAGGTTAGGTGGTTTATAAACAGAAATTGATTTTTCTGGAGGCAGAAAGTCTGAAATCAGGATATCAGGATGGTTGATTCTGGTGAAAGCCCGGTTCCAAGTTGCAGACAGCCAACTTCTCCTTGTATCCTCACACAGGGTAAACAAGTGTAGAGTGCTCTCTTGGGTCTCTTTTATAGGGCACTAATCCCACTGAAGAGGGTTCCACCCTCCTGACCTAATTACCTCCCAAGGGCCCCACCGCCTAACACCATCACATTGAGGGGTTAGAACTTCAACATATGAATTTGGTGGGGACACAAACATTGAATTGATCGCAGGCAGATTGATTATCTTGAGCTGAAGGACTTGAGAAACAGCAGATACAGGAAGGCCTCTATGCCCTCCCCTTTGTACGTAAAAGCAGATCATAAAATTTCCAGTGGAAAAGGTACCCTCCCTGTACCAAGAAGAGAGAACGTTCTTATCAGCAGAAGCTGGGAATTGATGGTAAAATAGACCTGTGCAAAAAAATCTAATAAAATAACCCTTATTACATTAGTTTCTTCCATGTATTTCCTAGTCAAGGTCCCACAGTTTATTACCCCTAGCTTAAGCCTCCTTTTCTTATCAAATATCAACAATTTCTTATTCTTGTTTAAAAAGGTATATGAGCTTTTGGACCAGCTGGTTTCTTCAGGTATTTATTTTCCTTTTGAAGATTTCTGTGTACATGTAAAAATATTAAAATTTGTATGCTTTTCTCATTGATCTTTTTTATGTCATTTTAGTTCTTTTTTTTAGGACTTGGAATAAAGAGGGAAAAGAGATATCACAGAGTGATACAGATAAAACTATATAACAATCAATTCATTTTAAAAAGCAAATACTTTGAAAGAAGAATAAAGATCAAAAAAGGAAAATTATACAAAACATTTTTTTAATATTAAAAACTGTATATCAATTGCTCTTTGTTACCATCCCAGAGTCAGATTCTGAATACCTGAAACTGGCAAAAAGAGAGCTTTCCCACTCATACAGAACTAGTTTTCTATAAGACCGTCCTATTATCATACCTTCTACTGTGTGCTGAGATCAGTTGCCAATTTAGTCTTCTGATAATTGTATATGTATGCCTTTATTAACCGATTTACTTATTTTAAGAACTTAATTAACAGTTTAGTTTTTAGGCCAAGTGTTAGAACCTAAGAGGGTAAAAGGAAGTTTTGCCTCCCCTACACTGTCAATTTCTTTTTTCTTGACCTTTCATTTGAAGCAGATTTGGCTGACCTTGTGTTCTTGTCCTATCTTTAGAGAGAGAAGTCTGGGGAGATGAGAAAGAAGGAAATATATATTCTGTTGATTACTTACTAAACAACCATTTTTACTGCTACCACTAGCATTTCAAGAGTCCTTATCTTTCACCCTCTTCTCCATTTCCCATTTTTCAAGAATTTTAAAACAAACTTAAAATACTTTTATGTAACTAACATTAATCATTCATGTAATACTTATGTTCCAAAGTTATCTTTATTTAAAGCTCCTAATTTAAAAAAGAGAAGGAATCTCTAGAAAGATGTGATATTACTATTTACCTATTTTTATAAGCGATACGTATATGTTTGAATTTCTGTATCTGTGTACTTGACCAGGGAAGAAGGAAAGAATGAATGCTGTATAATTTTCCACAATAATTTGAAGAAAAGCATACTGTAGTTTTAAGAAAGAGGTAGTGACAGTGTGAAAAATAAAACAGACAGATGATTCTTGGTGTTGACCAAGGGAAAAAAAAAAATCAAAATAACACCCCCCCCAAAAGAAATGGCATGTATCTGAAGTTGTTTCTGAATAGCTTGTCCATGCTCTTCAGCATTAAGCCCTCATGTCACCCCATGATAACCAGTAACGGTGCCCAGTATCTTCTTCTCTATTCCAAGATCCCACATTGGAGGAAATCGATTCATTTCCTGAAGACAGCTCTTCATAGAAAATTTCCCCCACTAGCAGAAATCCTTCTCGTACTCTGTGGCAACAGGAAAGAGGATTCTGACCTCTCAAGATGGGAATGGAAATGCACTTTCCCCTGGATATGTCATTACATGCAGGCAACTGTACCATCAGACAGTCATAGCCCTTGCATGCACTATCATTGAAATAGAACTTGCTTTTGGCATGATGATCTAATTGTCATTTATTATATAATGTTTATGGGAAAATATATTTCAGGTTTTAAATAACATCTCCAAATATTTTAAAACATCATGGTCGGTTTTTCCTTTGGAGACTGCCTGTACTTTATTCCAAAATATAGACTTCTGATAACGTTTTCTAAAAGGTTATTACCTTTTTCATACCTCTGTTTTCTATTGCTAAAGTTATGTTGATATAATTTGTTTCTCTGCTTTGCCTTCATCCCAGTTGGCAGCTGCCCAAAGGTTTCCAGTAAATTTGTTTTAGTGAATTACTTTTTCTCCCCTTGCACTTCTCTTCTCTTTTGCTGCCTCTTGGCTGCTGGCTAGATGCCCACTATACCCGGTAGGCTTTACTGTAAGAACAGGTGGAAAAAATCTGTTCATGGCGTTTTAGACAAGGCTTTTATTTGGTCCACATAGTTGACTGGTTCTCGTAGCTCCGCTCTGTGGCTAGCTTGAATCCGTCTTCCTTTCAAATGCTGAGTTTAGCAATTTTAGAAATTTAGCTTAATTTTTTTTAAAGGACACTAGGAAATGTAGAAAGTCTTTTATATTTTCTTTAGATGACCTCCATTGCCCTCACCATCCTTTACTTAAATCTTCTGAATACTGAAAACAAAATAGCTTCCTACTTGAAGTACTTATCAGTGAATTATGCATATATGGAAACCACATACCATAATGAAATTACTGAAGCAGACAATTTAAGGCAGAAACTTACTCAAATATTGAAATTTTTAGATCTTCAGAGACAGTTACATCTCATGGATTAATAGGCAATCTTAAATTAAGAATGATGGTAAGTGATTTGCGACTTATGTTGTGTATATGAAGCATGCATTCATCAAAAACATAGTCTTATCGTTATGTTGCAGTGAGGGGGGCTCACGATTCTCCTGTGTCTTATGCAGTAGCTTCGCTTTTCAGTGACTCATAATGTTTCAACTCATACATTTACATGGTTTAATGTTCCAAGGGCTTGATTTGAAGAGATGTAAAAATAATTCAGTTCCATTGTGGTTCATTTTATTAAATGGAAATGAATAAAATGAAAATAACTTCATCCAGTTTGATTATTTAGATTAACTCCATAGCCTGTACTTTATGTAAATCCTGTAGGAAACTGCGACAAGCAGCATTAAGCGAAATTATATGAAAGTATAAAGAATATCTGGTCATATTTTATTAGAGGCAAAGAATTGTCAAAGAAATGGGCAATGTTTTTGGCATCCTCTGCTTCATATCAATGCCTAATAAGTATTGGAATTAAAAACATAAATTATGTGTACCATATACAATTATGAAATAGAAGGAATTGATAAACTTGAAATAAGACTGAGAAAAAGTGCAATTTTTCCCAGCTATAGCCTACATATTAAAACTATATTTCTGTTTCAGAGTAGATAGTTTCTATAATAGGGAAATTTTTAGGTCTTAGCACAAAGTGGCAGATATACTCAATATCAAACCTAAATTTTTCAATTGTCAACCCTATGACCTTGAGCAAATCATTAGGCCTATGCTCCGATAAATATCAAAAATTCCTTTACTGGTATTCTGATATCTTTGTTCAGATAGTCTTAAAATATATAATCTATATTCATTTCCATACTATTTATTTTTTACAACCCACTGGTTATTTTAAATTTTCAATGTGATACTTTGCAGAACAATTGCTGGGTAGTTTGAGGAAGAAGAGGCATTAGGCATTCTGCTATTTGAAGCTCGAGTCATATTTTATACATAGCAAATCTTCAACAAATGTCAGAAGCTATATGCTGCCTGATGGTATACTGTTTGACTGGGCATGAGACTAGCAAAAGCAGCCTCACCTAGGATAAGGAGACTCACAGATGACATGATTTGCTCCCCACTAATAATTGCATAATTCAAACATCAATAATCTCTCACTAAATGGCTAACAAAGATAATTACTATTGCTTATGTAAGAATTTTTTAATATTATGCTAAAATATGCATCTCAATTCTTTATGTCCTTAATCTAGTGTTAAGTAGGAAAGAACAATGCTTAAAATTAGGGCCACGCCATTCTTTTTTTTTTTTTTTTTTTAAGAATTCTTTCTTTTTTTTTTATTTTTTTAAAGATTTTATTTTTTCCTTTTTCTCCCCAAAGCCCCCGGTACATAGTTGTGTATTCTTCGTTGTGGGTTCTTCTAGTTGTGGCATGTGGGACGCTGCCTCAGCATGGTCTGATGAGCAGTGCCATGTCCGCGCCCAGGGTTCGAACTAATGAAACACTGGGCCGCCTGCAGCGGAGCGCGTGAACTTAACCACTCGGCAACGGGGCCAGCCCCGAGGGCCACGCCATTCTTGATCAATTTGTTTATATAATTTTACATATAATTTCTACTGAACAAGCACCCACCCAGAGTGATTGCTCTTTTACAAGTTTTATTAAGTGAAAAATATTACATCTTTTATTTTGAAGATTACAAAATTGATAGACATTGTGGCAAACAGAAAATAGTACAAAAGTAACATGAATTTCTTTTTATTACTATGAAAATCCGATGTATAATTTCTTATTTTAATGTTTTTATGGACCATATTTATCAACTCATTTTCTTTAAGGGCAGTGGGTTTTTAAACTTCAAGCAGCAACACATTAATGAAAGTATGTCTTAAGATGAAATAGAATAATAGTGTTGAGAGTACATATCTTTTTAAGAACATTTTATTTTGTTTATATGATTGTGTGTTGGGGTAGTGTATTGTGATGTGCTGCAAAATGAACTTTTTACCATGAGTTGTGATCAGAAAGTTTGAACACCACCATTTCTAGAAAAGTTTGCCTATGGGAGGACTGGGAGAGAGAAGTGGTGGTTATTACCTCCAGGGAAACACGAAAGATGCTATTTTAGTTTTGATTGCTCACTGTAATGTTTTCCACCCCAGGAAAAATTTGGAACAGAAGTCAGCTAGTGATCTGAGAGAATATTAGTGAAATTATGAGAGCTGTCAAACCTAATACGTACCCAAATTTGGCTTATGAAAATAATTATTGTAATTACTAATTATGGATAAAATTAATACATAATAAATATCATTCATGAAGAGCTTGCAATGTTCTTTGACCTGTGTTAAATTATTTGCATTTATTTTACTTCTGACAAATATCTTATGCTAGAATTATAGATGTGCTCAATTTACAGAAAGGAAATTGTGGGGATGACTACTCTGGTTAGATTGGCTGAGGAAACTGAGGTCAGAGACATTAAATAAATTGATGAAAATCACACAACTAGAAAGTGGAGAAGACTTGATTAAAGCTCATAGTCGTCTGACTCATCCTTATTGATTTCAGAAAGCCTCATGGGTTCTCTTCTAGGAAACCTTTTTAGTTGGAAAAGTCTCCCCAGTGATGCCATAGGCAATCAGACAACCAAACTTCCTTCTACTAATATGATGATTTGTCCTTGGAATTATTGCTAATAGGATGAAATAGAAGATTTTTTCATATGGACTACTTCTGCCAATTCTAGCATTCTTTCTCTGACTTTGTAGTGTTGCTTTCAGGGCTTTGGGTACAATCTCCCAAATCTACTTTGAATAAGTGACAACATTCATCTCTGTACCAGTGTTAACCGTACTTACAAAGATGCCATGGTAAAAGTGAGACCTGGTTAAAATTTAAACACTACTTTTTAAAAAAATAAATTGCAATTCCTGCATTTCAAAATTTTTGACTACTAAGGAAGAGTTGATGCTCCTGTGCCTTTCATAGATTGTTTTGGATTTGAGATGGGTTTGGATTTTAGATAGTAAACTTAAAGAAATGTCTCTGTTTCTTTTTTTTATTAGTTTATTGATAACACTAGTGACTTATTTTTCTAATTCCTATATCGACTGCATCATGTTCACCACCAATAGTATAAATTTTGGGGTGACGGATAAAATCTCTTTGCTTTTAAAAATCAATCATTTATTGATTCTACCTAATGACTGTTTTCAACCGTATCCAAAAACTAAATTTGGTTGTCCTTTACCTACAATGGTGAGTTCCTTCGCATAGCCAATTGCATTTTGATGTCTTTAGACTGTGAGTTCCCAATCATGACTCTTGGTCCTCAGTCTCAAGGTAAACACAGCATTTCTAAGTCATAGCTAAAGTCACGGCCTTTAATTATTTATTTATTTGTCTGTTTATTTAAAGTGTGTTTAAGCGAAACTTGCCCTGCAGTAGCTGGATTTTACGTCTGTTACCATTTTTGTCTCAAATATGCATGTCTTAAAGTGCAAGTTTAAATGAGACCTGTGCACCAGTAACAGTGGTGGCCTCCTACAAAAGAGAAAACCGCCATGCAAAATACATGAGTATTCATTCTCACTCTGTTCATGGAAGCAAGGGCTTTTATTTTATCCCTTTGATGCTGACTTAAAATCTACTCACTTTAAACCTTTCTAGCATTTACAGATTCCCAGTCCCTTAGATTCAACTTCAAAGTCTGAACATCTCTGAAATAATTTTCTCCTTAAATTTGTGACATATGCATTGGTAGAAAAACATAAACTGAACTGATGTGACTGTATTCACAGTGAATTGGAATATAAAGAGTATGTCCATACGTTTAGCACAGGGAAATCAAAATGTTTGAGTCCGGGGTGTTGCCCCAGATCTCACATACATTATGGTGTGCTAATGGAGCACATAGAGAATGTTACTGTATACTCACATTATCTCTCTAAGATCTGAAAACTTCAGAATTCCAAGTGACATCTGGGCCAGAGGGTATAAGAAATTGGAGGCCAAGATCCATTTCTAAGTATATTTTACATGAAATATAAAATGTGTTTGGTATTTTCATGTCACTGAGAATAATTTTGCAAGAATGTCCTAGAGCAGCAAACAGGATTGTTCTTTTATGAAAGAATTTCTTGCTTTCTGAATATCTGTAGGAATGTAAGAGTAATGAAATCAGTCTTATAATTTCATTTTAATTAGTTCAAATGTCCCTTCTTTGGGAAAGATTTTCCTAGCTGCTTGCTCTGCTCAAGGCAGAATTCACACCATCTTATCTGGGCTCTCAAGCTTCATGCATCTCTCCTACAGGACACACAGCCTGTGAAATGTGTGCTTTTGAGACTGTGTTCTTCCTGTCTAGTCAATGAGTGTGTCTATGTCCCAAATGTGGCTGTTTCCACATTTGAATCCTCAGCACCAACAGAGCCTGTAGCTCTTAATAAGGATTCAGTGATTTAATTACAGAAATATTAAGCTGATTTTTCAAAACCAAATATTAAATTTTGTTTTAAATTTAAATAACTTCAACTCCACTTTTGGAGTTTTTTTTCAGTTTTATTGAGATATAGGTGACATACTATTAATTTATATAAATTTAAGGTAGACAGCATAATGGTTTGACTTACATATATTGTGAAATAATTACTGCAGTAAGTTTCGTTACCATCTGTCATCTCATATAGATACAATAAAAAGAGAAGGCAAAAAAAAAAAGAAAAGAAATTTTTTTCCTTGTCATGAGAACTTTTAGAATTTACTCTCTTAACTACTTTCTTACATATCATATAGAGGTATTAACTACAGTCATTGTGATGTACATTACATCTCTATTACTTATCTTGTGACTGCAAGTTTGTATCTTTTGACCCTTTCTTGGAGATTCTTGTACATACATATATGCCACAGTTTCCTTGGTGTATAATTTGCCAAACTCGTTTTCTTAATACTCCTACATATATTCTATAAAATTCTATTTAATTTCTATAGAATATCATCAAATATAGAACACAGTAGGTAAGTATAATGCTAATGGTCTTTGTCACTTTGAATATGAAGATATCACAGTGCTTATTGTTCTGATTCAGACTTCAACTTTTTCATAGTATAGATATTGTTCACTGTCTGCAGTTTGAATTAGGTGTTGTTTTTTAGGCTCTCATAATACTCTAGTATGTGATCTATCTTGGAAAATATTCCTTTTACACTTGAGAAGAATATGTTTTCTACTGCTGTTGTATGGAATTTTCTCTCTCTTTCTCTGGTCCATTTGGCCTATGGTGTTATTCAAGTTCTCTGTTGTATTCTGTGCGGATGTTATATTGATTATTGAAAGTGGGGTACTGAAATCTCCTACTCTTACTGTATTGCTATTTTTCCCTTAAATTCTATCTATGTTTGCTTTACACATTTAGGTGCTCTCATGTTGAATGCATGCATATTTATAATTGTTACAGTTTCTTGATGGATTGACCCTTCTATTGTTGTAGAATGTCCTTCTTTGTCTCCTGTAACAGTTTTTGGCGTAAAGTCTATTTTATTTGATGTAACTATAGCAATCTCTGCTCTCATTTGGTTACTATTTTCATGGAATATATTTTTCCATCCCCTCTCTTACAGCCTAGGTGTGTCTTTAAATCTAAAGTGAGTATCTTATAGAGTCATAGTTTGACTTTGTATTTTTTAAGTCTGTTTCCTCATTCAGTGTCTTTTGATTGAGGAGTTTATCTATTTACATTTGAAATAATTATCGATAGGAAAGGATTTACTATTGTCATTTTGTTAGTTGTTTTCTATTAGTGTTGTAGTTCTTTTCTATCTTTCCCTCTCTTGTTGTCTTCCTTTGTGTTTTATTGATTTTGTGTATTAGTATGTTTGATTCTTTTCTCTTTTTCTTTTGTGTAACTTCTACAGGTATTTTTCTTTTGTGGTTACCTTGGGGCTTACATAAAACATCTTATGTTTGTAACAGTATATTTAAAATTAATAACAACTTACATTCAATCATATTCGAAAACTCTACTCTTTCACTTCACTCTCCCAACACACTTTATATTATTGCTGTCACAATTTATATCTATTTATATTGTCTATTTTTAATGTATTTTACAGTTAGTTTTATTACTTTTGCCTTTTAACTTTTATGCTAGAATTAAAGGTGATTTATCCATCACTGTTACAGTAATACAGTATTCTATATTTATCTATTTATTTACCTCCACCGAGTTTCATACATTCTTATGCTTTCATGTTGCTGTTTGGTACCTTTTCATTTCAACTTGAAAAACTCCCTTTAGCATGTCTTGTAAGGTAGATTTCATGGGGATGGACTCCCTCAGCTTTTGTTTGTCTCGTAAAATCTTCTTCTCTCCTTCATATTATGTTCTTCAGTTCCATTGTTTTCGTTTGGTACTTTTTAAAATTTCCTATCTTTTTGTTGAAATTCTCACTTTGTTCATTCATTGTTCTCTTGGCCTCAGTAAGCATATTTATAAGAGTTACTTTTAATTCTCTGTTCAGATAAATCTTACAACTCTATTTCATTTGGGGAAGTTTCTGGAGATTTATTTTATTCCTTTGTTTGGAACATCTTTGCCTGATTCTTCATTTCTCTTGACTCTCTATGTTGACATCTATGCATTTGGCAAAACAGGCCCTTCTCCCAATCTTCATGGACTGACTTTACACAGGAGAGGACCCCCACCAATAAGCCTGGTAAGAGATTCTGGCTGCCTCTATCAACTCTTTCCTTCCCTAGGAAAAAGCAGGCATCTGTGGTTTTTGTCTGCTTGCTATGGGCTGAGCTGAGGGGGAAGCTGTGGCATCTCCTAGCTTGAGCCACCACCTCCATTCTCTCCTGGGCAATTAGACCATGACAGACCCATCAGAGCTCCAGGACTGGCAAGACAGATGCTAGATTTTTGGGCAGCCCTGGAAAAGTTGTGGCACTGGATGCACAGATGAATGATTTCCCTCCCGAGGGGTAAACTGACAGCTGGGATCTTTCATCTTGCTCTGTGCTGAGCAGGGAGTAGGATCAATGGTGTCTACCAGTCAAAACTCCACGTATAGTCTCCTCTGGGTGGCTAGACTTTGCTGGACCCAGCAGAGCTCAAAGATTGGCAAGACAGGAAGCTGGTCCTCTGGGGAGTGCCATCAGAAAATTGAGGCACTGGACATGAACCAACCTCTTCCCTTGCCTGGTGAAGCTGGAATCTATGGGTCTTTTCCTGATCAGATGGCACTGCACCAGGGACAGTGTCTCTGGCAAGAGGGTGTCTCGCATCTCCCCATGGGCTTTGGTTAGTCTGGTTTCTCATTATCCCAGGGTGCAGGAGCATTCCAATTATTTTCTGATTTTTCGCAAAGAGAATTCATCTGTGAATTATTGCTGTATCAGTGTGTTTGTAGGAAGAAGGAGAATCTAGGGCTTCCTACTCCACTTTCTTACTGAGAGCACTTCTTATGTCTTTGTATGTATCAGGAAAGTAAGAGAAGAAGTGGCTAGAGGACTTAGCACCATACAGTTGGATATTGGTAGAAATGGTGTGAAGACAATAGTCTCCTGATTTCCAACTCAGTTCTCTGACAACAAAAAGTCTGTAAGCCTTGAACGCTATTGACCATCTGTTCAATACTAGACCAAGTAATGCCCCTTCAAAGTTCTATGTGGCCTAACAGAGGGAATTTTTCTACATTTAATTTCAAGGTTTTCCACAAATTTTTACGGACCTTGTAGCAAGCTACAATTTTGGAAAAAAATGCATTGAAAAAAACATTGAAGTATTTTAGTTGGCAATGCCACTTCTGTCGCATTATTTTCAATTCAGATGGATGTAGGAATGAACAGAAAATGAAAACAGAACTGAGTCATGCAACTAAAGCCAACTCAGTTCTTACTTTAAGACAATAGTCATACTTCTGAATAGTCTTTTGGCTGATAATTCTTTAGTGAAAATAATAACACATTAAATTTATGAATATTACTTAGAAAAGCTTTCTTTTGAAATAATGTAGAATCTGACTTAATGTTCTAATTTGGGTCTGTATATCCAACTACAAGCATGGAGAAAGGTTTTGTTCTGCAAATAGACTGTGAGAAATATTTTGATATAAATTGTTGTATCCTAAATTTATTTGGTGATTAAATGTTTCCCTATAGCTTTCGTATAAATACACTAATATTTGGATAATTTTAAAAGATCTTACAATTGTGTTAATATGATCATTAACTAGTATATTGAATAGATTATAAAAGCTATCTGTTTTTCTATAATAGCTATAAATAGGATAGCATCGTTTAAATTTATTAATTCGTTAATTGAAAAATGTTATCATTTCATTTGTCTCTCATTTTATCCAGAAAATATTAGTTTTAAAGGTAAAGTGAGGCTTGCATTCTGCTCTTTTTTTTAAAATCAAATTAAAATTAAAGAAAAAGTAAAGAAAGTCACCAAATGGTTTCATTTGTTTGTGAAATGTGATATCCATTGATCCCTCTTGTGTTGAATTGTTGGAAGGGGATTGGAGACATCCAGTGTACATATCATCCACATTCCCTAATCCAATGCTTGAACTCACAATACTATGAGAAAGTGTCTGTGATATAAAGACAGCTGCCTTATAAGAAGGTGTGTGAGCAATAATTGCATGGCCTAGTGGTACAGCTCGAGCAAAACTACATTTTGTGGAAGAAAATCAACCAGCATATTGTTAAGATTAAATAAGACTTTATTCAGAATCCTGCAACATAGGAAGACTCCAAAAGGATGTTCTAATTTGGGGGGAGGGGAAAAGCACACTATTTATAGGGCTTTAGACAAAGGTATCTGTCTAAGTTCAGCTGGTTTCATGGATAGGTAGTCAAAAATGGTTCTCTAAGGTGGGAGGAAATATTTTTGCAGTTTAACATTTGTTGATTGAGTAATTCAGGTTTAGCAAGGTGAGAGGAGTGAGACAGTGGCCAGGGCTAAGGGAAAGGGCAAGAGAAAGCTGGGAGAAATAGGTGTAGGGACTAAGGTCATGCAAGAGCCATAGTAGAAAGCTACAGTCCTCATACTCTCTTCTAGTCCTGCCTCTTGTTCAGTAAGGAAACTGAGTCTCCTTGTTTCACATAACAAGCTCATGTGAAAAATGCTCAATCTTTCAGGGTCTTTTATAATTTCTACAGGATGTGAGGGGCCACACCTCTACGAGAAAGCAAAATAATTTTTTATTTAATCTATGTTTGTTCCCTATATTAAACGATACACCTCCCTACTTGTTCAATCATGTTCCTGTCTTCTCGCTAATTTAAAACCTTCGCCTTGGGACGCTAGAAGACTCTCTGGCATTGTGATATTTATTCTTAGAGGGACGTAAGGACTTTCTGACCTTTTTATCCTCTATCTTAATCTTCATCAAAACTGAAGAGGGAAGAATGATTTCGCTCTTCTCCATTCATGGTTATTCACCATTTTTCTCTCTATCTCAAGCACAGTTCTGCTGGCGTAAGACGCCCTGAGGAGATGGTTCTGTGACTTCTGTGAAAAGAGGGTAGGAAACACCAATTCACACTCTCCACGTAAAATAAAAACATTATAATCCAGTGGTGAAGATTTTCTCAGGAAGAATATAATGATTCAAAAGGTGCATTAATAATCTCTGAAATAAACTGTGCTTCCCTTGTTAATTCTTTTTGGTCCTTCCAACTAAGCTCAAACATCACTTATTCAGAGAATAATATCTGGATCCATTTCATAACTCTCACAAAGATCAGCTCCTGTCTCCTGATTATAGGCTTTCATAGCTTTATATGCTTCTCTCTCAAATCATATGCTTATTGCTATTCTGACTAAATTTTTTGTTTAAAATAGTTTTTCTTTATACATCATGCATTTAGTAACCACCAAAGTCATCTTTACTACATTATCATTGCAGGACATGATTTCTGGCACATAACCTATGGAAAATAAATATTTCTTATGACTAATTTTTTACTATTTTTCCTTTTCCATACTTTTTCAGATGACAGCAAATTCATATTCCCCATACTTATAGATAACAACTTTTCAGATACTTTATTATATTACACATATTCAATATTTAAAGGAATAGCAAAGGTAAAAGGCATGCTAAGCAGGATTTCACTTTCCATTTGTAAAATTCTACACTATTTTTATTGCATACTTTTATTCCTTGAATTTTTCTCTTTTAACTACAATTAGTCATTAAAAGATTAAAAAGTTAATATGACTTTGTTCTCACCTTTAGAAACTTTTACTAATTAGCCTTAAACCTAGGGGGAAAAGGTTTAGCTTAAGGTTAATATAATAGTCAAGATAATTTAGGTTATATTTCTTTTGACTTATGTTAAGGATATTTTGTTACTTTTTATTTTTGATACTGGATTGTACAAACTCTTTCTCAATATAAGTTATACTTTTTTAAGGCTTTTTAAATTAGAGTTGAGTACAATTTAAATGGACTTTCTTTTTTTAGTGAAAACCTTCCTGAGCTTACGCAATGCTTAGCTGAATGGTTTTGCCCTTTGTTTTACGGTGGACAGTGTTGCTAACTTAGAGAAGTACCAATTCTGACTTAACAAGGTTTTAGAAAGGTTTTCAATTTAAAAGTTAAAATGGAGTCCATATTTAAGTAAAACTTTGGAGTTCTATTATTCTCTACAATAAAAATTTTTTTACTCCAAATTTGTCAATATTAGAAATGACATTGAGTGTCAATTTGCATTTCAATTAAGAAATAAACATTTGCATGCAAAACTTTTTTTTCATGGAATAAAAATGTTTTTACATTTTAGGTATGTGTTACAATTTTAGTAAAATTAGCTATGGGAAATGTTTAGGTGGGGATAAAGACATGAATCCTCTCAACATTATCGTCATGACACCGGCTAGAACATTTATCATCACTCATGTAACATGTTATACAACCTGTATAAGCTTGGATTAATTTTTAGAATAGACAAAAGAAGAAATCATTTAAGTTTGTCTGGGATTATTGGGAAATTTTCACTGAAGTGATATTTACTTTAAAGACCATCTCATGGTGTTGTAAAAATGAACTAAGATTACACACGCATAGGTTTGAGTACTGTGCTTATCATATAGTAAGCACTCAAGAATATTGACTATCCTTTACTTTCGGTTATTAAGCATAAATATGCAGAAATGGGGACGGACATTTGCAAGGTAAGGATCTCACAGGGCTTGTGAGGGTAGTCCTGTTATTCAGTATATACTTCTGTCCCTCCAAACTGAAGGAAATCAGCCTTCTCAAAGGCCTCATTCACCTACTTCCTACTTTTCTTGTCATTGAGCCTCGGCATTTGTACAGTGTTGGGGGTTCATTCTCTTCCCAACTACACTGAAAGCTCCAAAACACCAGGAATTTGTTTTGTCTGTTTCTTTCACTGCTGAAGGCCCAGTGCATAAGCAGTGTCTGGCACGTGTTTGACATATTGGAAATACTTATCTTGTCTAATCATTGAAAACTCCTCTTAGATAGGCACTATTGCTATCCTCATTTAACTGAAGAGGTAACTGAGGCAGCAAGAGGGTAAATGCTTTGTACAAGGTCACAGATAGTAAGCAATGAAGCCACCAGAAGACTTTTCAAGATGAATTGCATGGGGCTCACAGTGAGGAATAGTTGTAAGATTAAAATTTTGTTTATATAAGGAGAACCCCAGATTTGCATGTGTGGGGGAGGGTGAGTGGGGGATGATGAAAGAGAAAAAGAAAGCTCAAACAATATTACTGAGATTAAAAAGAAATAGCTTTAGAAACTTTCTGAGAAGGCAAATAACATGATATAAATGTTTCAAAATGGATGTCATTTGACTTCTATTTCTTGAAATATGGTAGACTGACACTGCTCCTGAAAACAACTAAAACTCCTGGTTTAAAAAAAATATTTTGAAAACCATCTTAAATGCAGCCACAAGTTGGAAAGAAAGGAAGGGAAACTTAAATGAGTCTAGGAACCCAGAAAGCTAAGGTGATCACTGAAGCTTATTTGAAGCTTGCAGGCCCTTGATGAACCTACTGAATTTCACATCAGTGTTGGAGGTCCACAGTCTGAGGGGATGGGAGCCAAAGCCAAGGGCCCGGCAAAGTGTGGTGTTGAAAAGAAAAGTCTGCCATAAAGTTAGACTCTCTACTGGCAGTTTAAAATTGAAGTAGAAAGAAATTCATGCTCTCCAAGGGGAAAACAAGAAAAAAATCTTATTTTAAACCTTGGTGCTTGGTAGAACGCATAATAAGATTCTCCAATGTTTTGGGGTCAAGTTGACTCTATTATGGGTTTTTCACCTCAAATTCATATTACCCAGATATTACCAAAAGAAAAAAAAGAAAGCTCAGTGATACTTGAATGTCAGGTACGTGAAGACTAGAGATTTTGGAGTTAACAAGCAAATAATTTTAAGTAATTTATTATGCTTCAAAAATTAACAGATGTGTTTGTCTATTGGGGGGAGTAGAGGGGTCTTAGAGCCATGAACCCTGGAGACAAAGGGGCTCCCTGAGCTAGGTGCGTCTGTGGTAAGATGTTTCCTATTGGTGCCTCCAGGCATCTGGTGTCTCTGGGTGAGAGAAGGGATGTTCAAGCCTGTGGGAAGCAGAGTGCTTCCCAGGTTCAGCACTTGTGGCAAAATCTCCCTTGCCGGTCCTGGCTGACTTCCCAGTGTCTTCAGGTGTCTCCTCTCCCCCACCTAGAGATCCCTGCTGACTGGGCAGCCTCAACTGGGAATCACGCCACAACAAATGGCCCAGACTAAACAAAACGCCCTTTCATGCCCAGGACCAGAGAATCCCATCCTCCGTCTAAGACCAGGTGATCTGGTAATACTGACAAGGGGGATCCCACTGCAGTTAACTGCCCAGCCCAGGAATACTCTTTGTTGTGGTAGGCAGAAGGCCCATATGTCAACTTTAGCTCAGTAAAGCTGTTAAAATAGTGTTTGATTAGTGTACATATCTGTAAAGTAATGGTTTTATTTAGTAAATCAGTTGTAAATGCAGAAAATAATATCTACAGTGAAGTCAACTGATTCTAAAGTCCTGAATAACAGATGTTTAATGATTGCAAATCCCATACTAATGTAGTAATGTTTCTGTATTTGTGGTGATGTGCTCATGTATTTCTTTCCTTTTGCAATTTTACTATTTTATTTCTTTTACCTCTTTGTTTTCCTTTTGTTGATTTATTTTTCTTCTATGTCCAAAATCTGAGGTGGACCCATATACAGGAGCAATTAAAATACAAATAAATATTTTATTCCGATATCAGTTGACAAATTGGAAAATAAATGGTCGTACATGTATTTATATGTTACTTTAGTTCTGAGTGTCCCTTGAAAACCACGGTGAAACAAGAGAGGAGAGAGTTTCAGGTTATTCTGTGGGAGGATTAAAGGATAGACACACACTCCTCTTGAGCAGGCAATTTTTTGTCAACAGCAGATTTTATCAGCCATTTATTTTGAGAATGCTTACATAAAGAATTTTGAGCAGTATAACAGACAGAATATTCGAGTACAGGTTTGAAAATATTTCTTAAAGGAGAATTTCTTCCTGGCTGCCCTCTGAAAAAGATGAGGGCATATCATTAAATAATTCGGTAAAGTCATTGCTGTAGGTTCAGAGATGATATAGTCCAAATATGATGTTTTTGGATAAGTAGGCTCCTGAATATATAAAGCTTAAAGAATTTAACATATCAATTGTGTGAGCTATCAGATATTTCAAGCAAGCTTTGGTCAAAGTCTACCTTTGTGTCATGGCTGAATTCATTGAAAACTTCCACTAAGTCCAGTATTTTATGCTATAATTCAAGAGAAATACATATACCATAGATACCAGGCAATCAAGTGGCAGAGCTGATATTCTTATCATGACAGTTGAAAACCCAACATTTTTCAACAGAAAAATGTACTACATTGAAAAGGTACTCTCAAAACTTTGAAGGATTTGGCTCGCTATTTTTATATAAAATTCATAAGTAAGGAATAGAATAATTTGGTTTAGGGCTGTAATGAAAACAGTATGTGGACAGAAAATTTAGATGACTATATACCAAACATTCCTAAATAAGCAGAATATGTATTTCTTTGTTTTCTCTATACATTGCTTCCTGTTTGCATGGTAATCTGCTAAGGAAAACTTTTGTTATATATGCGATTTTGATCTTTTTTATATGCTTTAAGGATATTTTATCTTGGGCAAAATGAGTTTAAGATAAAATAAAATAAACAGATATGCTCTTTATTTCAATTAAGTATGTTTTGATTGTTGGAGTTGATGACTTTTTAAAGTAATTACATCACAATTTTATATCGATGGCTAACATCTTTCAGAATTACCAAACCATGACTTTGTTAATTCTGATTTAAAATTTGACTCTCCAGAACAAACTTTTACTTTTAAATTTTTTATTGAGGTAAAATTTACATAGCATAAAATTAACGTTTTCAAGTGTATGATTCATTCATTACATTCATAATGTTGTGTAAATTATCGTCTATAAAAATATTTTCCTAACACCAAAAGAAAACCCCATGCCAATTAAGTAATCATTGTCTATTCCTCCCTCTCTCCAGGCCGTCATTAATCTGTTCTTTATCTGTCTCTTATGAATTTACCTATTCTGGATATTTCATATAAATGGAACTATACACTATATGACCTTTTGTGTTTGGCTTCTTTTATTTAGCATATTGTTTTTGAGATTCAACTACATTGTGATATGTACCTGTATTTCATTCTTTTTATGGCTAAATAATATTCCATTGTATAGATATAGCACATTTTGTTTATCCATTCATCAGCTGATAGACATTTGGGTTGTTTCTACTCTTGGCTATTATACTGAGTACTGTTATAAACATTTGTTTACAAGTTTTTGTTTGAATTCTCATTTTCAGTTATTTTGGGTATATACCTAAGAGTGGATTTCTGGGTCATCTAGTAGTTTTTGTTTAACATTTTGAGAAACTGCCAATCTTTTCCCACAGTAGCTGCGCGATTTTACATTCTCATCAGCAATGTATGATGGTGTCAATCTTTTTACATCTTCCCCAACACTTGTTACTTTCTGTTTTTTAGATAATAGTTATCCTACTGGATATGAAGCGGTATCTCATTATGGTTCTGATTTATATACCCCTAGTAACTAATGAGGTTGACTATTATTCATGTGATTGTTGGTCTTATGTATACATTCTTTGGAGAAATGTCTATTTGTGTCTTTTGTCCATTTTTTAATTGGGTTGTTTTACTTTTTGTTGTTGAGTTGAAAGAGTTCTTTATATATTCTGGGTATTAGAGCCTTATCAGATGTATGATTTGCAAATATTTTCTTTCATACTATGGTTTGTCTTTTCACTTTCTTGATAGTGTCCTTTGATGCACAAAGTTTTTAATTTTGGTGCCCAATATATTAATTTTTTCTTTTCTTCTTTGTGCTTTTGATGTCATGTCTAAGAAACCATTGACAAATCCAAGATCATGAAGATTTATCCCTTTGCTTTCTTCTAAAGGTTTACATCCTTTTATTTTTAAACATTTTCCCTATCTAAATTTGTTGTTGCATTTAGAGCAAATAAATTTTAAAATTCTTATGAAATTTATATTAGATTTGATATATTGTCATCTTTGCTTTTTCTTTTCCTTGATGAGTCATCTAATACCTATCATATATTTGTTTACCTTAAGTTTACAAAACTCCTCATTAAAAGAGGAGAGCAGAGGGCAATGTTCACACTGGGGAAAACATTTAGTTATTTTTGACCCCGTCTCATTTTGAAGGAAGGAATGCTGAAGTCCTAAGTCTGATTTTCTGTTGTCATAGGCCTCTTTTCCCTCCTCAAAATACTGGTTAGTGAATTCCAGTTGGTGATTGAGAATGTGACTCTGAAAGTTTGTGGGGTATATTTTCTGGTTTGCCTTTCTACAGTCACTTTCTACCCTTCTGCTTGCCCTAGAAATCAAGAAAACAGCCCAGCTAATCCTGTGGCCTCAGATTGGGCTTAATCAATTAAGAGTCCAGGTAGGAGACCAGAGAGTGGGAGAGAGAGAGTCAGGATACTCACTCGTGCTGATGTCTTACTGCAGGTTGTTGGGCTGACTGCATGTGTATAAATTTTTTGTCAGGTGTTGCCCTCCACACAAGTTTCTCTCCTCTCTTTCTCTCTCCACTGTTTTGATAATCACATCTCTCCTTGCCTCTCCAGGACCAGGTGCAGTAGTGGTGGTTCCTTGTTATCACATCTGGTCTTCAGGTGCCCATCTCTGCTACCAGTCTGACTTTCCTGTGTATTAACATGGTATTGTGTAATACCATGCTTAGCACATAGGTTGGCACAGTGTCTGTAACATATAGAGACATTTTATAATAGGAAAATAAAAGCCTCCCCCAATGAAATCACTATTAATAAAATAAAGTTATAATAAAACAACATTACAACAGTTTGCCATATTAAATGCTTTAAAATATAAAGGAAAATAAAAAATAGCACCCAGTGTTTCTGAGGCTATGGGAAATAAGATCTGTGGATGGGAGTATCCCTTTTTTTTATGTTTTAGAGAAATTCTAGCAATGTGATTGCTCTCTGATGTGAATCTACTTTAGAAACTTATCTTAAGAGGGACAAATCTGATTCAGGGAAATATTGGTATTGTTTTGCTATTTTACATTGTTATTTCTTTTTTTTTTTTTTTTAAAGACTTTTATTTTTTTCCTTTTTCTCCCCAAAGCCCCCCAGTACATAGCTGTCTATTCTTCGTTGTGGGTCCTTCTGGTTGTGGCATGTGGGACGCTGCCTCAGCGTGGTCTGACGAGCAGTGCCATGTCCGCACCCAGGATTCGAACCAACGAAACACTGGGCCGCCTGCAGCGGAGCGCGCGAACTTAACCACTCGGCCACGGGGCCAGCCCCTACATTGTTATTTCTAATGTTTTATAAAATGGAAACCATCTAAGTACCCCCAAATCATGGATTACTTTTGTAGTTATTATATTCATATGATAAAATAATGGATAAATGTTTAGAAGAAACCTACATCCAATACTCAATATTCATATTTCTTTGGGCAAATTATTTGACATTCTCAAAATCTAAGGAAAAACATTATGCTTACCTCACACAGTGGTTGTAAAGGATTAAATATGTTATTGTATGTTAAGGATTTCACAGAAAGGCTAGCACATGAGAAGCAAACGGTCAGTATTAGATGTCATTACTATTCCTCTTTGAGGATCACTTGTTAAACTTGCTGCGATTGTGCATTCTTAGATTCCAACCTATGGGCCTCTGATTCAGTAGGTGTTATGTGGATGTCAAGACTTAGTGTGTTGTCCAGTCTCCAAAGAAAGTACTAACACCTACTTCTTTATAAGATGTGTTTTCTTTCATGAGGAAATGCTTAGAATATATTGCAAAGTAAATAAAAGCAAATTATAACATTTATTGTCTAATTGCATTTTAGTCTATGTAGATTTCTTGATAAACATTGAAGACTGAAAACTCATGCCAATCACAGAAAAGGAATTTATAAGATAATAAATCCTCAAAATCAGCTAAAAATCATTACTTTGGGCTTTACAGATTTGGACAATATTTTGCTATAAGAGAATCCCATACAAGTAGAAAAAGAGTCTGTCAGTAATTAAAAACAGAGCAAAATAAACAAATAACACTAGCAAAAGGCTGGAGAATTATCACGTAATAACTTGTACAGATGCAAATAAACTCTAACAGTGAGTTACCAAAGGGAATTTGAAAGTTCATTATGACAGAAATTCTTAGAGCTAGAAAAAAAACGACGATTGCAGTCGGCAATAATATCATGATAATATTATGCTCATTCTGAAGTCCCTGCTGTTATTGAATTTGAATCTGGTTTGTTTTGAATATTTCCTTCAATCTAGCAAGTTAGTAGCTATTTTCTAAAGAGACAATTGATCCCAGTGTACAAATTTACCAATTAGAAAAACTGAAATTTTGAAGCTGTTCAATTTAATCCATTTGAACAAATACCACTTGCCTGCCTTCTTTGTGAAATTAACAAAGTGCTAGCAGTATCAGAACAACCTGAAGAAAAGGGAAACTTTCTGCCAGTCAATATAAGCAGTTTCCCTTCTCTCAAACAATTTTCTGTACTGATTTTCGCCTTTTGTTTTAGATTTCTTCATAGTTTTGTGCTTATGTACTTGAGTAATATACTTTTAGTGCCTATTATGTACAAGAGTCAATAAGATGAAAAGAAGAAATAGACACAGATTCTTTCTTCATGTCAGTAACACTCTTCCAAGAAAACAAAATATAACAATAATAATATTTGTAGGCTCCAGCCCCTACTCTAAAATACATAGCTGATTGTAAGTCCTTTGTTTGCTAAGAGGAGTGATAGACACAGAGAAAGAACAAAAGATGCTCAGAGAATCAAATAGGACATCTTGTTCCTAAAGACAGGGGCTAGGAAAGACAAGGCTGCTTCATGGAGGAAATGTCAGTCCAGAGAGGGGAACCCAATGGCTGGGGCCTAAATAGGATACTTGAAGAGGAGGTATCTATTGGGCATTGTAGGAGGTTCTATTTTGTTTGTTTGTTTTAATTTAGTTTAGTTTTGTTTTAATATACGTCAGTCATACCACAAGACTTTAGTAAAATTTATATGGTTCCCAATTACTTGTGAAGAATAATTGTTTTTGTCTTGAGTAGAGTTTACATCTATTACAGATTCGAAGATCTTGAAGGGAAATATGAGACAGAGTCAAATCTAAAATTACCAGGCTGGATTCTTGCTTTATTTCCAGATTTTTTCTACGTAGCCAGAGGGAGCTCTCTCAACCAAAACATTGCCATGGCTCCCTTACTGCTCAGAGACCAGGGCAGAGACCTCTGCACCAAAGAGAAGAGGCCCTTTTTTTCTTCTCTCTTCTCCCAGCTACAAAAACACAATCTTAATACTTAATTAAATATTAAATTATTCTGGGGATGATTTATAGAAAGAAAAGTCATTTAACCTTAGGAAACCTCTTCCTCACACATAGGATTAGGATATAGGCATATAATTGGCAAAACAATTACAAATGTATTAAACATTGCTCTGTTTTTTTAAAAATCTGGCTTATTTAGTCTTATCCATGATCACCTTGTTTTATATGATGATGGAAATTTTAATTGAATAAAGGGAATTTTTTCTGAATATTGTATCTGTAAAACAATAAATAGACAAGCCTTCAAATCCATTGAGAGAGAGACTGTTTGCTAATTTGTTGACATTCTTTAATGTGGTTAGAAGTAAGCTTTAATGTGGTTAGAAGATGCATTTTATTAAATCCAAACTTTTAGGTAGGAATGGAAAGATGTAGGTGGACAGATACTATTTGTATTACTTCAGCCTTAAGTTTATATCTTTAGAATAAAATTTATGACCAAGAAAATAAATAAATAACTTGTGCTATAAGAAAAATAATTGCCCTGAAGTTCTACCTGAAAATCGTTTTACTGACCTCTCTCCATGCTATAGGCACAAGTTCGAGAAGAGCTAATGAGGTGCTGGCAATAGATTAGCCAGGATTTTAAAGTCCCTCATTCTTCATCCCTTTTGGATTTGTGCATGAATTTGGAATTTCAGTGTGGGACTAGGTCTTACACTCTTTCCATAGATTTCTCAACATTGAAGGAAAATGTTGAACACAGACTCCTTATGCTTCAACTCTAGACATATAAAAAGCCAGGGCAAACGTGCTTGCACTGGAAAGTTCAGGCCACAGAATGCACAAATGTCTGACCTAAATAGTCAAGCCTTTCTCTTGCAGAACACAAGGTTTAGTTCATTGGATGAATTGATTATGAGGAAAGCATGAATCTCAAAGAAATGAAACCATGCATTTTATAGCTAGAATATTGGAACCAACGGCAATCACAGCCCAGCATCTCTTTTATAATCAGACAATTGATGTGACCCAAGCAATGGTGGCATTCATACTGGAAGTAATATAATGAGAGATGAGGATGTTTTGGATGTGGAGGAGTGCAGGAGAAAATAGTGGGAAGGATCACAACCAAGTTTTACATTTGAATAGGTTGTGGTCTGAATTGTAAAGAATATTAAATAGGATCTGTGGTAGAGAATTCAGACTTTACTTTCTAACATGTTTATTTTAAAGTTCAAGGGAAGATGTCAGATTATGAGTGGGATGTATGAGTCTGAAGGTCTGAAAAGGAGAATTTTTCTTGGAGATGTAAATTTCTGATTTTTTTGTGGATGAATACTATTTAAAACTCAATCTATTATGGGTCTTTTAGGGTGAAAGTATAGAGTGAAAAAAGGAGAAATCCTTGGGTAGAAACTTGAGAAATTTTCACCATTTCATGGATGGAAAAAAATGAATTTAAGCTTATAATGAAACTAAAAATAAGGATAGTACTATGTCATGAAAACCAAGGGAAGAGAATGTGCAAAGTATTTGAAGATGATCAAAAAGGTTGAGTCCTAATAGGAGGTAAAGTTAGGAGAAACTTAAAAATTTCGTTAACAGGGCGGGCCCCAAGGCCAACTGGTTAAGTTAAGCAAACTGGCCCAGTGTTTTGCCAGTTTGGATCCTGAGCACCGACCTAGCACTGCTCATCAAGCCATGCTGGGGTAGTGTCCCACATGCCACAGCTAGAAGGACCCACAGCGAAAATATACAACTATGTACTTGGGGGCTTTGGGGGAAAAATTTACAAAAAAAGGAGATTGGCAACAGATGTTAGCTCAGCTGCCAATCTTTACAAAAAAAAAAAAACAAATTTCATTAACTTAGGACCTTAGGTATTATTTATTGTCCTGCTGGGAATGGAAGTTGCTAGTGTCACAGGAGTGAAAGACAGACTATACTGGGTTAAAGAGGAGGTTGGATGTAAGAAAATGGGGATATATCATTAACCGTTTTAAGTATATGGCTTTGAAGGGGACGAGAGGAATGCTATATCCAGTGGAGGACGTGGGATCCAAGTAAGGTTTGTTTTTTTGTTTGTTTTTACTTGTGTATATATTTTTGTCTTTTTATGGACATACTGGAATATATTCACTAATCCAGTGGGGAAAATCCAATTATTAGGGTTCATTAAAAAAGAAGACAGAGAAGGGAAATATCTAGAGGGTGAGAATCTAAAGAAAGTAGAGGGAATGAAATTCAAATCATAGGCAGAGGGATTAGGTTTATATTGGAGGAGGAGCACGTTTTTTATTCTCTGAGAAAGGAAGGAGATTAGAATGGGTTCAGTGGTACTCTCCACCGCAGATTCAGCCCCACCCTGGTTCCTGAACCAATTGTCAGTGAAGGAGGAAGTCTGTAAACCAGAGAACGAACTTCAACATTGTATCTGTCCATGTAGGAGTCTTCAAGAATATTGCCTCTTTCTGCTCTTTTCCTTCCTTTCTCCCTACCTTCCTTTCTTCCTTCTCCTTCCACATTAATTTCAAACACAGTTCACAAAATATGACTGATCTTGAAGTTTCCTTTTACAGACATGGCCCATCTTTCTGTCTGTACTTCCAAGTTAAATATGATATCATGGATCACTGTGTCCAGTACGTTAATTCAGATTTTAGTCTCTTTCCCCCTATAATTGGCCTATATTGATATGAAGGATCCACAATTCTTGATGCCAGCATCACGAACTGCAGTAGCTTTCCATCCATCTTACAAACTCCAGAGACATCTTCCTAAAACACAAATCTCACTACTTTCCTAATCGCTCCAAGAATGATTCATTGAATAAAAATTAAGAATGCACTAAACAGCATACAATAGTTAGTGTGATGATTTCAGAATTGACCTTGAATTCTAGAGCTAAACTATCTAGGATTAGATTTTAATCCTAAATCATTATGTAAAACCAAGCAACATAGGGCAATCTATTTACCTTCTTTACGCCTCAATTTTCTCATCTATAAAATGGGAAAATAATAGCACTCCCTGACCAAGACAGCCTTAACATTCCCCTCAGCTTGACCAAACTTTGGACAGGATTCTTCCTGACTATAGGCCCCTGACCTCCCTTCTATTAGAACATTTGCTTTAGAAAACTTGCGATGTAAATTCTTTCTCTGTCCTTTGGGATGTAGATCTTCTCCCACCCTGTTGCCAGTTTTAAAACCTAGAAATATCTTTTGAAGGACCTGGGAGCCACCCCTTTGAAATGTAATCAAGAAAAATAAAGCCCCCTTCCACCAAGTCTCTATGGAACAGTGGCAACCAAAATTCAATAAGTGCAAATTAGCAAATACAGGTATCCTAATCATACTGACCAACCTGGTCATTGACTTCCTTTTTCGTTGTTGTTGTGTTGAGGAAAATTTGCCCCAAGCTAACATCTGTTTCCAATCTTCCTCTTTTTGCTTGAGGAAGATTGTCACTGAGCTAAAATCTATGCCAATCTTCCTCTATTTTGTATGTGGGATGCCTCCACAGCATGGCTTGATGAGCGGTGTGTAGGTCTGTGCCCAGGATCCAAATCCATGAAGCCTGGGCTGCTGAAGAGGAGCATGTGAACTTAACCACTACACCAGGGGGCTGGCCGCAACTGCCTTTTTTTTCTTTTTAATCAATTTTTTGATTGAGGTAACATTGATTATAACATTATATAAATTTCAGGTGTATATCATTATATTTTGATTTCTCTGTAGACTACATCACATTCATCACCCAAAGTCTAATTGCCGTGTGTCACTCGTGTACATATGTTCTTTTACTCCCTTTGTCACTCCCTCTTCCCCACTGGTAACCACCGGTCTATTTTCTGTCTATACATATGTTTGCTGTTGTTGTAATTTTTATCTTCCACATACTAGTGAAATCATATGGTATTTGGTTTTCTCTGTCTGACTCATTTGGGTTAGCATAATGCCCTCAAGGTCCATCCATATTGTCACAAATGACAAGATTTCATCTTTTTTATGGCTGAGTAGCATTGCATTGTATATGTATACTACATCTTTATCCAATCATCCGTTGCTGGGTACTCAGGTTGTTTCCCATCCATTGATGGGTACTCAGACTCAAGTCTTGGCTATTGTGAATAATGCTCCAATGAACATAGGGATGCAGATATCTTTTCACATTAGCGTTTTTGTGTTCTTTGGATAAATACCCAGAAGAGGAAAAGCTGGATCATATGGAAGTTCTATTCTTAATTTTCTGAGGAATCTCATGCTGTTTTCCATAATGGCTGCACCAGTTTGCACTCCCACAAGCAGCGTATGAGGGTTCCATTTTTTCCACATCCTCTCCATCACTTGTTATTTCCTGTCTTGTTAATTATAGCCATTCTGACAGTTGTGAAGTCGTATTTCATTGTGGTTCTGGTTTGCATTTCCCTAATAATTAGTGTTGTTGAACATCTTTCCTGTTGGTCAGCTGTATATCTTCTTTCAAAAAATATCTGTGCAGATCCTTTGCTCATTTTTCAATTGGATTTGTTGTTGTTGAGTCATATGAGTTCTTCATGTATTTTGGATATTAACCTCTTATCAGATCAGATGTATGATTTGCAAATATCCACTCCCATTTCTTTGGTTCTCTTTTCTTTTTATTGATGGTTTCCTTTGCCTAGCAGAAGCTTAGTATTTCTACCAGCTCACCAAAGTGCTTGAAATCTCTCCTCCTTTTGTTTCAGCAGAGTCGAGTTCAATCTGTCTCCTATTGCAGGAGTCTTGAATAAAGTCTTCCTTGTTTAACTTGTCCTGTGGAATTTTTGTTTGATATATTTGAGAGGATTGTCATGCAAATTAACTGTGTTAGTATATGTAAAATGTTTAAAACAGTGCCTGACATGTGGTACTTTGTAAGATTTACCTATTTTTGTGATCATTTAATGCTAACCTTAATTACAAGCTAACTTTCCCATCATTCCTTCTTTAAGCATATCTGACATGATGTTAAACTATATTTCTCATCATTCCCTAAATACAACTATCTCATTTACATCTTTTGCTTTTTGTTCATTTTTTTGTTTGTTTAACAGTTGCCTGGCATTCTTCTTATTCTTACTGCGAGGCTCGAATCTGTTAGCACCAGCCAGCCATAGAAAGCCTTACTTCTCAAGGCAGAGTTAGTTAAATGCTACTTCTTTGCTCAGTCAAATGTCTCTCCCTCACTAGGTTGTAATTCCTTTGTAGGCAGGTAAACTATCGTATTAGCAGAGTGTTTGACACATTAAAGGATCTGTTGTATTAATGAGTGCCAGTTACTTGCAAATTGCTGCTTTACACAACATAGAGTAATGGTTTGTTTCAGCAAGCATTGATAGGTCAACCAGAGCGCAGTGTTTTCTTTGTTACTTTCATTCACATAAGCATCTGCTTTTTTTGTTTTTGCTTGTTTCATTCTTTAGTTGAACTGCTCTTTTTATTGCTGTTTCCAATCTAAAATTTTAGAAATAACAGCTCTTGCAAGAACGTTAGGCTGTAAGAATTCTAATGCTGCTGAGCCATTTGAAGGACACCATTTTTCTCTTGTGGCTAACATTTTTGAAAGGTTTAGGAAAAAAAATTCACAAAAGTACATTGCCTCAGGCAATTTCTTTCTGTATAAATTCCTGTGGACATTGAAAGGTATTAGCTTCGCTCCTATTAGTTTTACTGTGAGGTTCTTGGCAGAAAGAAAGGGATGTGGATAGAGTAGAGTTCAGAACCCACTTTGTGAAACCACCTGCTAAGAGATATATTCTCAAATCCCTTGACTACATTTACTTTTAAATTTGCTAGGATTTGTTAGGTTTTAGGTGGAAGGACGAGAAAAAATATCTACAATATAGGAGGTTTCCATGAATCAGGGACTAAGGAGAAGTTGCCAAGTAGGAAATAATCAGTTATCCTGCAAAAATCTCAAGATTAGGAGGAGCTGTAGAGTCAGATTCTAGTGCCACTCACTACATACTACCTGTGGGAACCAGGCAGACAATCTTTCAGTGTTTCAATTTCTAGCACCTGTAAAATGAATTGTAAAATATACACTTAAGATTATCCAAGGAGGAAACACTGCATAATATGTTTGAAAGCATAATACTGAGAATAATACTTGGCATATAATAGACATATATTGTCTCTCCAATGTTTAGGGGAAAAAAATAAAGTCTCTACTTGCCTCTGTTTCCTTATTTCCAATTTTCCTCTCAACTATTCATAATATATTTCCTCCTTTTAAATTAATTTTAAAGAACACTAATAACCATATAATTAGTAATACCAATGACATTTCCTTGGTTTTCAACTTATATTACATTTTTATTAGTAATGTCACCTTTGTCATATCTGAAGTTTCCATGCAGTTAGCCCTCTATATTCTGCTCAATAGTCTAGTCTTGTGAAAATATCAATTATTTTATTTACATTTGAAAATGACTTTTGATCTATTATGTGACAAATTCTCATAATGTGCTATTTTTCATTAAAAATGTCTTATTAAGTCTTGATGATCTATATTTCTGAATGTTTTAGTGTTAGATTGCCAAATTTGCACTGAAATAAAGGACACTGTTTGGATTTTTGTTGTAATTGCACTTCCTATATTGAATAATTTGGGAGGATTGATATCTCTGTGCTATTAAGTATTCTTAGCTGATGGTATTTTATATGTCGTTTCATTTCATTAGATTTTTAAATGCCTTTCAATAAATCTTTACAGGTTAATTCACAACAGTCTAAACAGTTGTCTTCTATTTATTCTTTACCTTTTTATGCCTTCTGTAAATAGTATATTTCTTATGATTATATCTACTGTTTCTTGTGGGGATATATAGAAATGAACATTATTTTTATAGATTGACTTCATGATACAGAAACCTTGTAAAACTCTCTTGTTAATACTCTTGATTTCTTTGTAAACTCTCTTAAAGGTGGAAAATACTATCTGTGGGCAAGTTATTTGAATGGGAGCAACTCTTGCTCCTTTCTTTCCAATCATTATATATTTTTTATACTATTTATCTTATTCCTAATTTTAAAAGAGAATCATATATAATTATATAACACACTATATAATGAACACACTATATAACATCTTAATTTGTTTGAAATGCATAGGACTTTCTAAAGCAAAAAAACCCATAACATTATTGTGTGTGTGTTTTTGTATGTGGCTGTCTTGTATATAACAACTAAAATAAAACGATAATGGTAGGTGGGGGCACACATAGACTTAAATGATTCCAAGGTGTCTGAAGTTATGGGAAAAAGGCATTAATATTAAATCAAATTAATGAAATACCATGTATATTGTAATTGCTAGAAAAATCACCAAAATAATGCAAAGAAGTATAGCTTAAAAGCAAATAGACAAACTAGAATTCTGAAAGCAAAATTCAAATAATACAAAAGACAAGAGGAAAGGGAAAATAGAGGAACAAAGTAAAATAGAGGACTAGAAAACAAAAAATGGTAGACAAATTCAGTCATCACTAAATTTATTAAATGAAAATAGACTTTCCTCTCTGATTAAAAGGCAAAATAGTTACAAAATAAGACAACTATTTGCGATCTACCAGAGACAACCCTTTAAAAATGGATGGAGAGGTATAGAGTATATAAATGGAAGAAGATAATGCTATGCAAATTGTAATTTAGAAAACTAAATCCAAGAAATGCAGGATGCAATTTTGTCCAGTACACATGGTATGGTCACCAATATTGACCATATGCTGCACAAAAAAACTAATCTCAATAAATTTAAAAGTATATTATCTCCAACACCTTAAGAATCTATGAGTCAAAGAAGAAATACAAATAGAAATTTCTGATAGCTAATTTTATATGACAAATTGACTGGGCCAAGAGTTGTCCAAATATTTTATCAAACATCTTTATGAGTATTTCTGTGAGAGTGTTTTTGGATGATTCAACATTTAACTTGGTAGCTGAGTAAAGCAATTGCCTTCTCTAAATTGAGTGGGCCTCACCCAATCAGTTGAAGGCCTGAATTAAACAGAAAGGATGAGCTCCTCTGAGCAAGAGAGAATTCCTCCAGCCTGACAGCCTCCAACTGGGATGTTGATTTTTTTCCCATTTTCATCCTCAGACTGAAACATCGGCTCTTCCTGGGACTTGAGCCTGCCAGCCTTCAGACTGGAACTACACCATCAACTCTCTTGGTTCTCAAAGCTTTGAAAGTTAACTGGAACTACACTATGGGCTCTTCTAGGACTTCAGCTTGTCAACTTACCATGTAGATCTTGGGAATTTTCAACCTCCGTTATCATGTGAGCCAATTCCTTATAATAATTATATATGTATGAAAGACTATTTCCAAAATACACAAAGAATGCTTAAGACCCAACTATAAGAAAATGAACAACCCAATTAAAAAAAATGGACAAAGACCTAAATAGACACCTCACCCAAGAAAATATACAGATGGCAAATAAGCAAAGGAAAAGGTGCGCAACATCATATGCCATTGGGGAACTGCAAATGGAAACTACAATGAGATCCCACTACATACCTTTCAGAATGGCAAAACCCTGAAACACTGATGATACAAAATATCAGTGAGGATGTGGAACAACGGAACACTCATTCATTGCTGGTGGCAATACAAACTGCTACAGCCATTTTGGAAGACAGTTTGGCAATTTCTTACAAAACTAGGCATACTCTTGCATACAATCCAGTAATCACACTCGTATTGGTCAGGGCTTTCCAGAGAAACAGAACCAATAGGTTACATATAGATATATAGGAGAGGAAATTCATTACAGGAATTGGCTCTTGGAGTTATGGAGTCTGAGAAGTCCCACAGTCTGCCATGTGCAAGCTGGGAAACCAAGAAAGCAAGTGGTGTCATTCAAGCCCAGTTCAAATGTCCAAGAGCCAAGGGACTTTACACTCTGATGTAAGTGCCAGAGTCTAAAGTCCAGAGAACCAGGGGGTCCGAGGCAGTAGAAGATGGACGTCTCAGTTCAAGAAGAGAAAGAGAATTTTCCCTTCCTTCACCTTTTGTCCCATTTGGCTCTCAAGAGGAATCAAATGCCAATCCTTTCTGGAAACACCCTCACAGATACACCCAGAAATAACAGTTATTTGGGCATTCCTCAGCCCAGTCAAGTTGACACATAAAACTAGCTATCACAATGCTCCTTAAAAACTTATGTCTGCACAAAACCTGTACAGGGATGTTTATAGCAACTTTATTCACAATTGGCAAAACTTAGAGGCAACCAAGATGTCCTTAAGTAGGCGCCTAGGTGAACTGTGGTACATTCAGACAATGAAATGTTATTCACCACTGAAAAGAAATGAACTATCAAGCTATGAAAAGACATATAGGACCTTAAATTTATGTTACTAAGTGAAAGAAGCCAATTTGAAAAGACTATATACTGTTTGATTCCAATCATATGACATTCAAGAAAAAGCAAAACTATGGAGACAGTAAAATGATTAGTGGTTGCCAAGGGTTAGGGGGTAGAGAGGGATGAATAAATGGAGCACAGAACTTAGAACAGTAAAATTATTGTGTGTAATATTATAATAATAGATATGTTATCATGTATTTGCCTAAACTCATAGAAAGTACAACACCAAGAGTAAACTCTAGTATAAATTATGAGCTCTGGGTGATGATGTGTCAATGTAGTTTCATTAATTATAACAAATGTACCACTCCTTTGGAGGATATTGATAGCAGGGGAGCTGTGTGTTTCAATGTGTGGACAGAGAGAGATGTTTCTATGGAATTATTTAGGATTATAATCATATATTGATCTTCTTAAGGAAGAAAATCACTCAATAGCAGTAGCTTAAACAAGGTGAAAGTGTAGATCTTACTCTTGAGATCATCTGGAGGCATAGAATCCAGGGCTGATATGATGACTCAACAACATAGGCAGGGACCCTGGCTCATTCCCCCACACCATTCTATAATCCTTAGGTTTTGCCCCTCGCTTTCATAGGCTGAAATGGCGGCATCTATTTTCCAAGTAGTGGGCTAGGGGAGTAAAGAAGAAGTAGAGGATCCTCAGGGATATTCCCTTCTAGAAGTGTCTCTGAAAGCTATCTTATCATGTTCACTTGTCTTACACGGCTACATCTAATTGGCAGCGAGGCTAGGAAAAAAATGTAACATTTATTTTGGTAGTTCATGTGACCAGCAAAATGCTCCAACAATATAGATGAAAGATGAACATATGTTGAAGTCTAACTCTCAATTTCTCCCACAGTCTGCATGTATTCATATTTTCCACATTTCCTAAATGCCAATATAAAGGTGAGGGCATGTTTAGCTGTATAATGCATACTCTGGATTAAGGAAATATAGACCAAGTGTTTGCAATGTACATAATTACTCCTAGTATTGAGACTGTCTTTATCATCTAGGTATCATCTATCAATTTATCTATCCATCTACCATCTGTTTATCATCTATCATCTATCTATTCATAACATCTTTTCCAGCTAAGCACACTTACAAATTGGCATTTTATTGTTATTGCTAAATTATCTTTAAACA